>NC_035441.2:82808688-83117438 GCF_002127325.2 Helianthus annuus
ATCATATATAGACTTAGTAAGTCTATCCTTCTGTTGTCGATCATCGTCGGTGGAATTGGCCTTGTGGTTATGCCTAAATAAACTGTGATGAACCAGTGTAACATTTCTTCGAATTTTTTTTTTCTAATTCATGTTTGTAATGAAATACAAACTTCCCATCTTCCAGCATGTTCAGTAAGTTTTTACAATCACTGAAGTTCTTGAATTCCAAAGCCCTTATGATCATGACACTCCAATCCGTTTCACAAGAGGAAACATGCAGATCCTCAAAATATGAATTCCGATACTCTTCCTTATATCTTTCGCTAACATCATTCAGACTTATCACCTTTTGTTTTTCCTTTAAGCCCAATTCATCTTCCTTGGACAATCCAGTGATTTCATTTACCGAATTAACTACCGGAGGAGAGAACATGGGAAAAATCTTGCAAGTATCTCCGGCCTTATTGATCGTGAATCCTTGCAAAGTCAGTTGATTCATGCGTAGAACGTTTCTGTCTAATTCAGGCGTATAGAAAACGCTTTGAATCAATAATCTTTCATTATTTGACTTAATTTCTAAAGCCCCTATGCCCCGCATAAATAGAAATTCATTTTCCCCAGAATTCGTTTCAACAGCCACTAAATGTTTTATCCGTTTAAAAACATTTATGTTACCGGCATAATGATGTGAAAACGAATTACTAACATAGCGTATGTCTCCCCATATACCGCCTTCGGTCCCCGTCACTATCATTTCGTTCCGATCTTCTGCAAATATCCTTTGAGTTCGGATTCCGGCATTTACTGCTTGACTTATTAGTTGTGTATTTTCATCATTTTCTTTCGATTTACACTCGTAAATATAATGCCCTGGTCGGTGACGGTAAAAACACAATCTTGTTCTTTGATATCTGTACCACCTCAAAATTTTGCATTCAATAAAGTACTGACACATGTCTTAAGTTTACACGTGGTGTTAAATACCAAATAAAGGACTAAAGTTGACAAACATTGAAAGTATGTAAATTCGAGGGTTAAAAATGTCAACGAGGGATAAATACACTGTACAGTAACCCTAAACGATGCTCGTACCTTCAAACGGATAAATCATGGATCGTACGGAACGAAATGCGGAAGAAAGTGAGAGATTACAAACTACAGGGGTTAATTGTGTCAACATGTTGAAGTTATACCTCTAAGTGACCCTTTAACATACCCGAGGCTTTGTAACAGTAAATTACGCTCACTAGAATATACGATATGAATTTCACGAAGTTCCGTTTTAAAACGAGAAAGTTATGATCAATTTCGTATGCGAGGGGTTAGAAGCGTCAACAATGAAAGTTAAGGCTTTTCGGATAGTAATTAAACTAACCGGGGACTTAACGGCGCGGGTAAAAGTCACGAGGCCCTTATTCGTAAATAATCGAGGCCCAAATCGCAAAGTTACCCCTTCGAAACCGAAAGGCCAGGGCAATAATGGCAAAAGATTTGAAAATCTTGAATTACAGGCCTCAGGCGGGCCGCGTTAGAGAAACAAGGAAGCTCACGCGGGCCGCGAGCCATGTGAAGATCCGGTTCCTGACATAAGGATTCAGGCGGCCCGCGTAAGGGTAGCCTGATCCTTAATGCGGGCCGCGTCAGACCGCCAGATGCAGAAAACGTGCACAGGTTCACTGTTTGCTGTTTTAACCGACCTTGGGTGCAATTATGGCAGCATGGGCGCCCCCTAAACGTCCCCTAGTACTCAGGGACAGCTGCTGATCATCCATGAGCAATTATAGACTTAGTTGTGATGATCTTGTGCTTCCATTTTCACTATAAAAGCAATTATAGACTTAGTTGTGATGATCTTGTGCTTCCATTTTCACTATAAAAGGCCATGTAGTGCACACATTTGAAACACACCTCAAACCTGCTTTCTTGATCACCTCTGGAGCTCAAGAGCATTCTTCTAACATCTCTGGTCGTGCACCAAGCTTCTGTAAGTATGCCTAACCCTTTGTGGTTTAGTTTTCCATAGTTTTAGCTTAAAAGTCAATCCGTCGTAATTAACGATTGACTTTACGATAAATCACAAATGGTCCAGTGGTTTGTCGAATCAAAGGTAGTTATATGTTGGTAATCATGTAGGCTTTAAACCCCTAAAAGGGCACCCTCTGATTCCCACTCTAACTAGTCCGAATGTTGAGTCAAACTTGCTTAGAAAAAGTCAACAGAATGCTATTTTGCGATATTATGCATAATCGGTAATGTAGATAGCGTGTAACCTATTTTAACACTCATATAACATGATAATAAGTGTATTAACTAGTCTAAGCTTGTTTGATCCGACCGTTTTTCTGTTTTGACCCGGTTCGGAACCGAAAGTCGCAAAACTTTGACTTTTGCTTTGACTTCAGTTCTGACCCGTTTTGGTATGATTTAGATATGCCTTAGGACTCTCTTAGGACCAGGTTACATGATGGTATAACCCTCTGTGACCGGTTCGTTGTTTGTCCGAGTCTTTAACACATTTCCGTTAAATGCTTAAAAGTTGACCGTAACGCCCTCTTTACTTTAAAACGAGAATTTTGGACACGTGAAAGGACAATAACCTTAGTTACTGATTTCTAAGAATGTCCCTAAAATTTCACGTCAATCCGAGGTCCAGAATAGGAGTTATGCTAAATAGCGCAATTACGAAAACTTTAGTAATTAAACGGCGCATTAAGCATAAAGCCTATCTAAACCCAAATTTCGGCACCAAACCTTTTACACACCAATGTAAAAAAATATTTTGGAATTTTTATAGATTTTTAATTATTTTTAACCTGCTCATAACCTGCGGTTATGGCATCGGTTCGGTAAATACCGAATATACCCTTTTCGAGCATAACTTGAGTTCTACAAGGTATTTTGACCCGATTCCAGTTGCTACTGATTTTAAATAATAAATAGAGTATTTTGGACTTTATAAACTGTTTGGAAAACTCAGATTTCCTGCAGAACTCAGAAACCTCTTTTATAATCTTTAAAATGACCGAAATACCCCTACGGGGCATATAATGTATTTAAACTCGTTACGGGCATTATGGAAGGTATCCTACTAATACCACAACCTCTTTAAAGCATATTGACTTAGGAAACTTGTGTAGGACTCTTACGGTTACCCGTTACGCCTTTTGCGCGCACGGTTCGGTTTATGTAACTAGTTTACATAAACTAGCCGAAACGGGTCAAACCTTATTGTTTTGACCTCAAAATCTAAAGTGTGGTTATATTACCCATATAAAACAAGTCTTCAAACTTGTTGGGTCCAAACCACATTCCATTCCCGGTTTTCGCCTTTCACGCGATTAAACCGTAAATATCCTTCGAAACTGACCGGTCTAAGCTAAGGCTAAATTAAAGACTCGTTAGGATTCTAATAGGTTGTTTAAACCTTCGTTCCAGAGTAGGAGACCAGTAAAAGAAACTTGCATTTGTTTATTAAGGATTATTACTTGCTTAGGTAAATACTTTTAACTTATTTTCCGTTATACGGGCTTGGGTTACCGTATTTAAAATACCGCTTGGTCGGGCAATTGACCCCAACTCATTAGTAGTCGGGTGATTTCAATGTGACCCGTTTAAAAATTGGTTTTGTTGGCTTTACGCCTTTGGGAGTTTAATGACCATGTCCCGGATATCCTTGGCATCATTTTACGAAATGGCCACGACCCCGACACACGGGTGTAGGCGTACACCCGTAATGTGTCTATATTATTAAAGGTATAACCGTTGGTTTTTCCCGCCATGGCTTTATGCTTTGTGGCGTGTCTATTAACCTTTAACCCGGCACGACCCGGGCGACCGAACGCATAGTAAACATGTAATTCTTTTACAAGATTTAATTATAAATTATCCCAAGTTATAAAGAGTTTGTGCCTTGTGCATTCAAATCAATTTTATTAAACATTTTACAAAAGTGTCGGTTGAATGTATTTACCAGTGTAAACTGGCGTATTTTTCCCAAAAAGATTAATGCAGGTTCTACTCGTAATAGGCTGGCCACTCCTTAGCATCGTTAGAGTCTCGCAAGCTTGGGATGCCAATAATCTGTTGAACAATATTTTATATTTTATTTTGATCCCCTGTGGATTTGTTTCGACTACTCGTGATACATGGATATTACAATCAGTGGTTGAAATATAATTTATCTTTATGCTTCCGCTGTGCATTCATATATTGTGTGGTTTAACTATATTGTTGCCAACTACGTCACGGTAATCCCCCACCGGGCCCACCGGTGAAACACGTGGAAATCGGGGTGTGACAGGTTGGTATCAGAGCCAACATTGAGTGAATTAAACACTATCCTTATGTGTTTAATCTCCATGACACAATTGCACATACTTGAGTCTAGACAAGAACATAGGACAAATTCGAATTTGTTATTCCAGTTTATCTTTTATTGTTTATTATGATTTAAAGATTTGTTAAGCAGGAAATATGCCACCAGCAATTAGAAGAGGAGGAAGAGGCAAAGGGCCGATCACTACTCATAATGATCACGAGGCCGGACATTCAAACATGCGAGCTCCTTCCAGCACAAGGAGCGAAGAGCCTCAGAGACGTAGAAGAAACCTCTTTGAGCCAGCAAGATGGTCTACCTCACACAGTTCGACACCTTCATACCGTCACTCTTTTGGACCAGATTCGGAGAACAATCCTAGTAACCCTCAACCTTCTTTTATACCTCTCCAGCGATCTGCTTCGCACCGTTCCTATGGCGATCCTACCCCTTTCTTTTACGGCCGATTTAACCCGGCTGATTATGTCCAAGAACCAATAGGTTATAACCCTTTAGGACCTGAAGACCATTTCTCCGAAGATAATGCGGTAGATATGGATGAAGACACGGATCCCATAGAACCTGCAAGAGGTACTCCCAACCACCCTATCGAGATCTCTGATGGGTCATCCTTCCATGGAACACCCTATCAAGGTCCTGACAGCTACCAGGCAAGGTTTAACCAGTGTGATTGGTACTTCACACCTTCTCATCACTTCTCGCCTCCTGAGCAACAACAGCAACAGGATCCTTCCGAGGATTCGCGTTTCGTGGCAGTTATGCCACCGCCTCCTCCGCCACCAGTTCAGCAAGCACCTCCAGATCCACCAAGGCGTAGGAGATCAGGCGCACGGATGTCTACCCGAGGAGGGGAATTCCACTTTAGCACCCCTCGCCACTCGAGTGCAAGTCACTTTCCGCCAGTGCCTGAAGAACCACAGTTAGGGGAACCTTCTGGTCACCCTGCAGAGGTGAATTCTGCGCCAGTTGCACCACCTCCGCCACCATTCGGATATGACAATCCAATACCAGCGTACGCCGGTTCCACCGCGTACAACCCGTTTGAGCAGCCGACTCACACGCACTACAAATATAATTATGATGCCGACCCATACGTGGTAGCGGCTAATTACAATGCCCTCCATCCCGACAGAGCTTATGGAAACCTTTGGGGAGTAGATTACTCAGCTCATGGGTATCCAGCACCTCCTAGACCTCCGATTCAACAACCGTCGCAGCAGCCACGTTTTTCTCCGCCGGAGCAAGAAGAAATCCTCCACCGTCTAAACCGAGTGGAACGAGACTTTGAGCAAGAACGTAAAAGTAATCGTGGATTCCTTAAAGGCCTAGCAAACCTACTAAAAGGGAGGAAGAAACGAGATCATTAGTCTCTTTATGTACTGTAGTATTTACTATTACAATCAAGTCCCTGCGAGGACATTTGTTTTGAGTATTTTAGTCCCTACGTGGACATTTATTGTGTTTAGTCCCTGCGTGGACAATTGCATTTCAGTCCCTGCGTGGACTTATCTTTTGGTCCCTGTGCGGACATCTATCTATGTATTTGGTCCCTACGTGGACTTGTTTTCTGTAAACCTCTGCGTAGGTATTTACTTATTTAAAAGTCCCGTTTAGGGCAGTGTGTAATCACTATTATGATTAATTGAATGTTAAGTTTATGAATTTCATTTTGTCATTTTAATACATTATTTTATATAAATCAAAAACCGTTCCTTTTAAATTAATCTGCTTAAATAAAGAATCTAAATGGTGAAACCTAGCCTGGTGTCATTATAAGACCCGGCTGTGACACCTGTGTCACTGTGACCGTCAAACAAATGCCAAACCAATGAAATTTTGTGTTTCATACTTGGGATTTGTGAAAATATGTGTATCATTTGCACATATCAATTCTTGTTCGATTTCGGGCTTTAAATCGCTTTCTGGAAGGTTATACGCGATCCGATGCATAAATATAACCAGTTTAATGCAACAAACCCTCCGGAATAGTGAAATAGTCTTAACATACCTTAAATAACCTTTACATGACTTAGAAATAAGTTTTGGATGGTTTGGTATGCCGAAATCAAGTTTATTCGCTCACAGGGACTATTTGCGTCAACTTGCAAAAGTCTGCCATTTCGTAAGACAATGTACAGTCCGGGACTTGATCATAAGTTAAACATACCATATATAACCTAAACATGGCTTAGAAATAAGCGTTGATAGGTTCGGTGTGCAAAAACACGCTTATATGATCTTACAGGGACTAAAAGTGTCAAAAACGGCGTAAGTTTGCATTTTTGCGCATATCTTACGTTCTGGACACATCTGGACATCCAAAATTTTTGTACACACTAAAATATTTTTATTTTAGTGATCGGCATGAAAAAATACCATTCGTCGCTTAATTTGGTTCGTTTTCGCGTCCGTTTGACTTTCGTCGTAATTTAGCGAACAACGCGACCGTACGACCAAACAAGCCGACATCCGAGAGTGTTCCAAGCATATTTTGAGTCCTCTAAACTTTATTGACCTTATAGAGCCTTGAAAATGGCTTAACGGGGGTCAAAAGGGGCTGAAATGGGCTTAAAACTCATGCAGGGACCTGAACTGTAATTTTTGAAACTATGGCTGATCTGGGAGGGTCAGGCGGCCTGCGTGAGCCCCCTCCCATATCCCAGGCGGGCCGCATCAGTGTGCCAGTTCCAGAAAATCAGTTTTTAGCATTCTGATGCAACTTCAGGGGCTGTTTATGCAATTTCTTGGTGTGGTGAGCAAGTTACCACCTCTCCAAGGCTTTGCACCTGCTCCTAACACTTGTATGGATGAGATTTATTGCTTAATGGCTAAACAAACCACTTGTAATGATCCTAGTGCATCACCAAAAGTATAAATAGCCCATCTATTTCATTCATTCCTTGCTCATTCTTCTCTCTACATCTGCTTTGGGAGCATTCTCAAGCATTTGGGACTTTGTCTTCTTTGTAGAAAAGATAGCAAGGACCTTAAGTGAGCCTTCTTTCATTCTTTTATTTGCTTTTTCCTTATGTAGTGCAGAAAGTCAAACGTTTGGCCAACAGTTTGACTTTCGATTTTGACCATCAATTGGTCAAGTCAAAGTTCAATTGAACTTTGACATGTGATTGTAATCACGATAGTTATAATCCTTCGTGATTATAACCGCTGATTACCACGTTAACTAGGTGTAGTGTCGAGTCAAAGTTTCGGTCAAAATGCGTTTTAGCACGCATTTTGCAACGGAACTACTTTAGGGTATCAAAACACTTTGTTTTGATACCAAATCAGTAGGTTAAACATGTTTTGACATGTTTAACTCGACACTATTTGTTTAGTGCTTGTTTAGGGTCGTAAGGTAAGCGGTCTAAACAACCGCTTAGACTTTCGAACCCGACCCGTTTGGTCGATCTTTAGGATCCGACCAAGCTTAGTAAGTGATCATAGTTTCATAGGGAATAACCGCTGAGGTTATAACCTTATGATCACATAGGATTGGTTAGTCATTTGCTAGTTAGCTTGTATGCCCATAGTAAATGACCAAAATGCCCTTTTGAAGCTAAAATCCGTATTTTGATTATGTGAACATATTTTTGATTTGTATCTGATTTAGTAACATGTTTAGGGATAATTGGGCATGTAAGACTTGGCATAGCACATAGTTAACCATCCGAACATAGTTTTACGCTAACGACGCCTTATAGTAGCTTATGTTACCATAATGTGTCGAAACGGGTCAAAAGCACTTAGGTAGACTTTCCAATCAGAATGTAAGGTCTATTAAATCATACCATACGAGTTTAATTACTCGTTTGATTTATAGAACCTCATTCTATCCTATCTCCCGATTTAGGTCCGGTTATTTACATAGTTACCTATATAGGGTGCCGTTTGATTCCCTGATCACTCTAGCTTTGCTTGGTTGTTGTTCAAGACTTCTAAGCACCCTTAGGTGAGTACATAGTCCCCTCTTTTACTGTTTTCAAACTGTTTTGGGGTGGAACACATGTGCCTACTTGATACTTTCATGTTTCTCATGTTTTTATATCATATACTTACTATGTTCAATAGTACACTATTAGTACATGATTTCATTATGTTTTGGTATGTATGTTCACTTAACATGCTAGCATATTGATTTCTGTATATTACATTTTGTCGCATATGCTCATCCAGCATATGGACACATTGTTTTACATTTTGAACCGTTGTAACCATTTGATCCTGTGAACCGTTGTAACCGTTTGATCCTGTGAACCGTTGTAACCGTTTGATCCTGTGAACCGTTTGTGATCACTTGACTATGTGAACCGTTTGTGACTACTTGACTATGTGAACCGTTTGTAACCGTTTGATTATGTGAACCGTTTGTGACTACTTGACTATGTGAACCGTTTGTAACCATTGATTGACATGAACCGTTTGAAATATGTTTGAACCGTTGGGTTTAGGAAGTGATTAGGTAACGGGGCGGGTATAATGTGTTAAAAGCATGGTGGATACGCCGCTGGTACTTCCTATATATAAGTGCTTTTAATATATTATATGTCGTTGCGTTAACTAGATCACTTGGGCAAGGATATTGAAACAAAGTTATATTACAAGGTTTTTCTAACGATATATATACTATTCGAGTTTTATTTCAAAAACGATTCACAATTTGGATTTAACTAAACAAATGTTTTGGAGTTAAGAATCATGGCTACAGGATTTTATAAACTGTAACCAATTTGATTTGAGTTGGTTAATTATGTCGCAATACTATACTTTTCAAAACAAGGTTTTTAAATAAGTATTGCAGCATGCAAACTAGCCATGAATCTGAAACTCATACAAAACCTATGTACTCGCCGGCATTTTTATGCTGACGTACCTATTTTCACATGTGTTTCAGGTACATTAGTTGATGGCATTTGATGATGATATTGGTGTACTCTCACATAGGAATGGACAAGGCCTTAGCGACTTTAAAACTTGGAGGATAATAGCTGTATTTATCTAATTTGTATCAAAACATTTAGTTCAATAATTCAATAAAACAAAACTGTTTATTTCATGGTTGTGAAACAATGATTCTGTTACAACACTCCCCGACGTTTCCGCCACGTTTTTGTTGTTTTACGTAGTCGGGGTGTGACACCGGCCAAGATGGTAAGACCTGATTAAAAGGTTCAGATTCCTGTTAACCTCTGTAAACATGTTAACATCCTTGACAGATGTGATTCGTTAAAATCACACACGTCATTCTTATATAAGAATCCTTCAAAGGATTCCAAGACCCAAATTAATGATTTATAAATCATGGGCTAAATCGTCAATAAAGATGATCAGTTATCAAACATCCATTAGTGATGTAGTGCCCACGGGCCATACTTATTGTCATATAAGACAAAAGATAGTTGTAGTCTATGACTCCCTGTCAGAAAAGGTAAAAGGACTACGGTTCAAACCTCCATGCCTTGATTCTCTGAAATCCCGGCTTATATTATAAAAACGTCCTTGTGACTAGGCTTTTGTGCCACTAGCAATATTATTTGTAATTAGGATAAGTTATATTCAAACCCTAAATAAAAGTGAGTAACAAATTAACCAGATGTGGTCTATATTTACCATGGTTAATGAATTGCCATAAAAGACAATTCCATAATAAACTCCTAAATAAAACATTGTCATTATCTTCTGTAGCAGATTCAAGTTTGCAATGGCTGACCCAAGTGGAGTTAGTAGTCAATCAAAAGAGGATGACAACGATAACGCCCAGATTCATATAACGGGCGCGGAATTGAAAGCTCTAGTCGACGGCGCTGTCAAGGCAGCCTTGGATCGACAGTACGAGGAATACACCGAGTCCCGAAGCAGAACCCTATCTACACCACACTCAAAGCCAAAAACTCACTCTAAATCTCACAGCAAACCACCCTCGACTCCGTCTAAGCCTAAGAAGGACGACGATAGGCACTCATCCAATGAGAACAGCGTCCACCCTAAGAAGAAAGTGGTCGATGATACACCTCGCGCCAGGGGTTGCACGTATAAGTATTTCGTTTCTTGCAAACCCCGAGATTTTACTGGAGAGAAGGGCGCGGTGGATTGTATGACCTGGTTAGACGAGATGGACACTGTCGTGGACATCAGTGGTTGTGCTGAGAGAGATTTGGTGAAGTTTGTTTCACAGTCGTTCAAGGGTGAAGCCCTAGCATGGTGGAGATCTCTGGTTCAAGCCTCTAGGAAGGCTGTTTTGTATAGCATGACATGGGAGGAATTTATGGTTCTCATCAAAGAAAATTACTGCCCTCAGCACGAAGTTGAGAAGATAGAGTCTGACTTCTTGTCGTTGGTCATGAAGAACCTGGATTGCCAGGCATATCTCACGACTTTCAACACTCTGTCGAGATTGGTTCCGTATCTTGTAACACCGGAACCCAAACGGATCACGCGCTTCATTGGGGGTTTGGCCCCAGAAATAAAGGCTAGCGTGAATGCTTCTAGGCCTGCTACCTTCAGATCCGTGGCAGATATATCTCTGTCTCTCACGCTTGATGCAGTGAGGCAGAGATCGTTGAAGAATGCTGATAGTGAGAAGAGGAAACGTGAGGATGATGATTCACGTAGATCCAACAAGAAGCATCGGGGCAATCGTGACCACAGGAGGGGGTCACAGAACAAGAAAAATGACCGACAGTCGGGTGACAAGCCCTTGTGCAAGGTTTATCAGAAGCACCACTTTGGAAGGTGCAGGTTTGAAAAGAAATCCCCACCGAAGGCGTGTGGGATATGCAAGTCCTCTGAGCATAGGACTCTTGAGTGCAAGAAACTCAAGGATGAAACTTGTTATAGTTGCAATGAGAAGGGGCATATCAAGATGAACTGCCCAAAGATAGCGAAGAAGGCTGAAGATGGGAAGAAGACCAATGCGAGGGTCTTTCAGATGGATGTTAAAGAGGCTATTCAGAACGACAATGTCATAACCGGTACGTTCCTTATCAATGATGTTTTCGCAAGAGTCTTATTTGATTCTGGAGCAGATAAATCCTTTGTGGATGATAAGTTCTGCGAGTTATTAAAATTGCCTGTTAAAACCTTGAATGTAAAATACAAAGTAGAATTAGCTGATGGGACTATGGGGACAGTTTCAACTGTTTTAGATGGATGTGTTATATCCATTAGGAATCACTCATTTCCTTTATCCCTGTTACCCTTTAAACTCGCTGGTTTCGACGTAGTGTTGGGTATGGATTGGTTATCGCATAACCAAGCCCAAATCGTGTGCAACCAGAAACAAGTGGTAATCAAGACTTCGTCTGGGGAACCACTTACCATCCAAGGAGATACTCGACATGGATTGCCTGCACATGTATCTATGCTAAAGGCATCCAGATGTTTGAAGAAAGGATGTGTCATTTATATGGCACAGGTAACCATCGGTGAGGAGAAACCCAGAATTGAAGATATTCCAGTCATATCCGACTATCCTGAAGTTTTCCCAGTAGAACTGCCTGGTTTGCCACCAGATAGACAAGTGGAATTCAGTATCGACATCATTCCAGGAGCCGCACCCATCGCGAGAGCGCCTTATAGATTGGCACCCACGGAAATGAAAGAATTGAGAACGCAGCTAGATGATCTGCTAGCCAAGGGTTTTGTTAGACCAAGTTCATCTCCTTGGGGAGCGCCAATCCTGTTCGTCAAAAAGAAAGATGGTTCGATGCGTCTATGCATCGATTACCGTGAGCTGAATAAAGTTACGATCAAGAATAGGTATCCTTTGCCCAGGATCGACGATCTGTTCGATCAGTTGCAAGGAGCAAGCTACTTCTCCAAGATTGACCTAAGGTCAGGGTACCATCAATTGAAGGTCAAGGACGAAGACATGCATAGAACTGCATTTAGGACTCGATATGGTCATTTCGAGTTCCTAGTGATGCCTTTTGGCTCACAAATGCACCTGCCGCATTCATGGATCTCATGAATCGCGTTTGCAAGCCTTATTTGGATAAATTTGTCATTGTCTTCATCGATGACATCCTTATCTACTCGAAGAGTCAAGCTGACCATGAAAAGCATCTTCGATGTATCCTCAAACTGCTTCATCAAGAAAAGCTTTATGCCAAGTTCTCTAAACGTGACTTTTGGCTACGAGAAGTCCAGTTCCTTGGGCATGTAGTCAGCGAGCGTGGTATCTAGGTGGATCCCGCTAAAGTTGAGGCCGTCATGAACTGGCAGGAGCCGAAGACACCTACGGAGATTCGCAGTTTGCTAGGTCTAGCAGGATACTACAGACGCTTCATCGAAAATTTCTCAAGAATTGCTGCACCCCTAACTTCTTTAACTAGAAAGAAAATAAAGTTCAATTGGGGCCCTAAGCAGCAAGAAGCTTTTGATATCCTCAAACAAAAGCTGAGCAATGCTCCAGTGTTGACATTGCCAGACGGAATGGAAGAATTTGTCGTATATTGTGATGCATCGCACACCGATATGGGTTGTGTGCTTATGCAGAGGGGCAAGGTGATTGCCTATGCTTCGCAACAATTGATAGTGCATGAAAAGAACTACACCACCCATGACTTGGAGTTGGGTGCCGTTGTATTTGCACTAAAACTTTGGAGGCATTACCTTTATGGCATTAAATTTGTGATCTATTCTGATCACAAAAGCCTTCAGCATCTGTTCAATCAGAAAGATCTGAATATGAGGCAGCGACGTTGGATGGAAACTCTAAACGACTATGACTGTGAAATAAGATACCATCCAGGCAAGGCCAATGTAGTCGCAGATTCCTTGAGCAGGAAAGAAAGAGTGAAACCAATAAGGATCAATGCCAAGAGCATTGAAATTTAGAACAGTCTGAATGAACGATTGTTAGCTGCACAGAAAGAAGCTGTGTTAGAAGCTAACTATCCAAACGAGAAGCTAGGGGTAACTGAGGAGCAGTTATCCTATGGCAAGGACGGAATTCTGAGATTGAATGGAAGGATATGGGTTCCTGTTTATAGAGGTCTTCGTGACGTTATCCTCCAGGAAGCCCACAGTTCCCGATATTCCGTTCATCCTGGTGCTGATAAGATGTACCAGGACTTGAAGGCAAATTTCTGGTGGATAGGCTTGAAGAAGTCTATAGCCACCTATGTAGCAAAATGCTTGACTTGTGCGCAAGTAAAGGCTGAACATCAAAAACCGTCAGGCTTGCTACAACAGCCTGAGCTTCCCGAATGGAAGTGGGAAATGGTAACAATGGATTTCATCACCAAGTTACCAAAGACAAAGAAAGGAAACGATACAATATGGGTAATAGTCGATAGGCTGACCAAGTCAGCACATTTCCTACCCATAAAGGAGACTCATAGCTCCGATATATTAGCCCAGTTGTTTGTAGACAAGACTGTAGCCCTTCATGGAGTGCCTGTGTCTATCATCTCTGATAGAGATACCAGATACACATCACACTTCTGGAGAAGCTTCCAACAATCTTTGGGTTCACGTTTGAATTTCAGTACGGCTTACCACTCTCAGACAGATGGACAGAGTGAGCATACGATCCAAACGTTAGAAGACATGCTTCGTGCATGTGCAATCGACCTAGGTGGCAGTTGGGATAACCACCTACCCTTGGTCGAATTCTCCTATAACAACATCTACCGTACAAGCATTAAGGCTGCACCTTTTGAAGCTCTATATGGTAGGAAGTGTAGGACGCCCGTTTGTTGGGCAAAAGTAGGAGATGTCCAAATGACAGGACCTGATATAATTTTTGAAACAACGGACAAGATTGTCCAAATTCGCGATCGATTGAAAGCTGCCCGAGACAGGCAGAAGAGCTACGCAGATTTGAAGCATAAATCAGGTTTCCGTACGACTTAATTAATATTTGATTTCTGCTTAATTACTGTGCTTACTTGAAATTATGAATAAACTGCTACTTGAATGCTGATACATGTACTTGCTTATATCATACTTTACTTGTTGTCACTCCATGTTCTGCTTACAGCACCTTAGTGACAACCTTGATGCACCAAAAGCACAGTAGCACAATGAACGGATAACCTATTGAACGTGCTGTCATAGTTAGCACCAGGCAGGTACTGCCTCTAAGGCCTGTATGAGCCCGAGATAGTGTACTACACTAGTAGAGAGTGTAGGGATACAAGGGTTGTAGAACTGCGTCTCTAGGAATAAGTTACAATGACTGGATGTGCCTAAAACGTACACTAAGCACAAACCTCGGCACTTTAATTAACAATTCAGCTTTTAGCTAACTAATAAAGTGCCAAAACATGAGAAAAATATTACTAGACACTTTCCAAAGTGTTAGGAATAAGTTGTGTCACTAAAAATGGTATTAACGACACTTTAAAGCTTTGTTAAGCGCGTTAACGGATTACTATCCAACCGAACAACCGGACTATACCCGGAACATGAAAATATTGTTAATAACACTATTTGTCTTTTTCTGAGCCAGTTAGGGTCCCTGAATACCCTAACACCCGCCATAAAGCTCAACACACAACTAACCGGGTTAATACCTAACTTAACTAAACTAACCTAACTATTATCTAACTAATAGTTGAGAATTAACCAAACTACCCCCCCCCCCTTAACCAACCGTCCCTAAGAAGGGGGACATACCTTGTCCTCCATATTATTATTTTAATCTATATGTTTAGTATCTAATGAACATATAATCCTTTGGACCATAACCTAACTATTGCCTATAAGTAACAAGTCTTGCACCATGATCATTTACACTTCACAACTCAACAAAAACACCCTCTCTTTCCCTCTATCAACTCTCGGCCGAACCCCCCTACACACCCATCAATTTTTTTGAGCTTGATCTTCACATTCCAAGTCCATACAAGCGTTAAGGACCACGGATAAGGAGGCTTGGTGCATTCGGAACTCAAAGGACCTCTTCTCGTTGCTTTTATCCTCTCATTTTGCGCCTAGACTCTTCCCTAGCCTCGAGCTAGTGGTAAGTTGCTTAAATCACCCTCTCGAACTATTTTGAAGTGGTTAAAAGGATATGTAACGGTTAAAACTCGTAATCTTGCAAGTTGAAACATGAAAGTCTACTAAAAACACTAAAAGTGATGGTTAAAAGCTTGTTTGTTGTATAAATCATGTAGTATTTGAATTGTGTGGTTATTTGGACCCGATCTATGTTGTGGTAGCTCGGATCATCATTTAACCCGGGTTGGTCATGATCATGGATCATGACATAAGGTTGTTTTGGATGTAACAAGGGTTAAAGGATGAAACTCTACCACACACGAATCATGAACTTGTGTAAAAGTGATTTTACTTACAAAATAGTGTTTAAAACTAGTAGATCTACGGATCTACAAGTGGTATTTTCAAAGGACCGAGTGTCAAAGAAATCATGTGTTCTAAAGACGGATCTTACACTAACAAGAATGATTTTTAGAAAACACAAGTGTGTGAACACTTGTGTAGCACAAAGTTTCGACAAATAACTATTTTTGTAAAATTTACAAGAAGATGTAAAGACGGGATTTCTTTAAAAGCAAGGTTTTTACGAGATCGGATTGCTTTATATAAAGATCCGCTAAAAGTGATGGGATTTACACCATAGTTTTGGGAAAACTACAAGTTCATGAGATTCTTTGCAATTTACATGTTTACTAACTAGTTTGATGTGTTGAATATTGTTTTGGTTAAATGAGAAAATGGTTGATTTGATTTATAAAAGAAAATGATACGCTTGGAAGCGTGGTCATCTCCAGTTACAGAGGAAACTCTGGCGAAATTTTTCCAAAAACCTAACACTTAGAATTATTTTCACTATAAGTGTTAGAAATACTTTTCGACATGTTTTCAAAAATATAAGTTTCGCTACGACTTTATTTACAAACTATCGGAGGTGGGATTTTCACAAAATTTAAACGTAATAAATATATTTAGTAAGTATATTTTTCACAACGTTACTTGTTAATTATTTTGTGAAGGGTATAAATATTATTTTTAGGGTGAAAATAATATTATCGAACGTTAACGAATCCGAAATAATACGAACGCTTTCACGATAAATACATAAGTTACACCGGTAATTATTATTACCACTCGATCGTTAAAATGTAACTTACGCATTTTAAGAAAATATTTTTGAACGCGTAATTTTTGTTAAAGTATTATTTTGGGAAAATTATGTGAAATAAAAATATAATATTTTTGAGAAAAATATTTATATTTTGGAATTAGAAATAAAATATATTTTAAGTGGGACTTAATAATATATTTCGAACGCACATGTATTAAATCCCCCATCCTTGGGAAGGAAAATAATTACCAAGTATGCACAGAATGTAAACACGAAATAGTTGTCTAACTACTTCCTAAAACGTAAACCATAAAGCTAAGGCACGGCCGTCCGTCTAATAGAGTTAGTACATGTAGGTCGTTGCACAGCTGCTTGACTTGGAGACATACTTGGTAGAGACGCACCACTGTGAGTTCATGTCCCCCTTTTCTCTTAACTGTTTTCAGTTTTCTAAACTGCGGGGGTGAAATACATGTTACTATGATTACGAATATTTCTTATATGGTATGGTTAGCGTAAGGAGGGTTATTATTTAGATCATGTGAATTGGGTAGGCGGAAACTTGAGGTCATTAATCCTCAGGGTAGGACCGAGGGGCAGGAGCGGTAGATCTATCTGGGTGTAGCGAGCCCAGCCCCAGGCCCAGCATAACGGACCTCGGGGTGACTTTGTACCCATCGCATAAATCTGCTAGGTTTGAGCCTTCCTACTTGCACTTCACACATATCAATGGGTTTGCAAACAATTGGTGATCTCTTTTTCCTTATTTGCTACATACCAGGATTTTATACTTACAAAGGTTTTACTTACTCACTACACATGAACTTGCTCAACAATTTTTGTTGATTTTTCCAACTTACATGTATTTCAGGTAATTAAGGATCTGGCATGGTATGATACGTTTTCTCGCTGCGTAAAAGAAATAAGGTCATCCAAGTTTAGGGGTCGTGGCTCTTGCCTGGACGAGCCACCGCTTTTAAACTACGTCTGCTTTATGGTTGTGGTTTTGAGTTCTGAACAATGTTATTATGTTATTAGGTTGTAACTCCCGTTGCGTGTGTCGGTACTTTAAAAACAATGTTGTGGTACTTTTATTTTGAAACTTAAATAAATGGATGATCTTGCATGATTTTATTTTCATATAACTTTGTTATGATTAAGCTATGGTATTAAGAAGTCACACCAAATTAACCACGCTTCCGCAAAGCCAGGGTGTGACAGCTTGGTATCAGAGCTCTGATCATAGCGAACTAGGATTCATTCTCGAGTCTAGACTACGATCACTAGGGCTCTCATGAAAACATTTTTACTGCATAAGTCCAGATCCAAAACGTTTTTACAAACAAATGTTGAGCACATTTTATATATTATTAGGCTCAGTCTTGGAGGCTGAGGCTCGGTCTTGGAGACCGAGGCTCGATCTAAGAGATCGAGGTAGATGGCTAGTAAGACTAGGAAGAGTAGGCTAAGTCTTGGAGGCTGAGGCTCGGTCTTGGAGGCCGAGGCTCGATCTAAGAGGTCGAGGTAGATGATAGAGCAATCTTAGAGGCTGGGAGACTTTGGCTAGTGGGACTAGGAATGTCAGTCTAGGAGACTGGGAGGCTAGTGGGACTAGGAGAACTATTTGATTGCTTAACTGGTGACTAATGTGTTTATTTGATTATGTGATTTATTATTTGTGCATGTGTGTGTTTGTGTTACAAGACGGCATGGCCTCCTCTTCAGATACTAAAGTGACGGACACCTTGGATCCTTTAGCAATCGTGTCGGACGATGAGATTATGACAGAAAGTGAGGTACACACTTCGGATACTACCAACACGGACAATGACGACTTCCAGCCATTTGCACTGCCCAATGTCGCGGATGAGCCCGCTGATAGCCCTATCGCTGGGGATTCGCCGTTCGCGGTGATCCCTGCCCCTATACCTCTTGTCGCTTACCCTATTGTTGATATGCCCCTGGACGTAGGCGCTGACAACGACGTCGACTTGTTGATGAGGACCCACTCAAGGATGACATGGATGGCGAGGCCCTCATTGCTGCCGGTGATCTTCTACTCCTCGCTGATGGCCCTCTTATTGGGGACCTACCGCTTGTAGAGACCCCTGCTCCCATACCTTTGGCCGTTTATCCTGCCTACGATATGCTTCTCGACGCTGACGCTGATGGCGATGTCGATCCGTTTGATGACGAGCCCCTAGAGGATGATGTTCAAGGCGAGGCCCTTCTAGCCGCTGGAGATCTTTTGTTTGCTCGCAGATGCTCCCGCAGAGGAGTTACCTGCTCACTCACCGGTCCTGGACTCCTTCGAGTCTGTGGCCGCCGCACCTTCACACACTCAGAGTGTGCAGCACTTTTCTCACGAATCAGATCCTGATAGAGCATCCTCTGTTGCCCTTGCTCCTAGCTTTGCTTTCGATCACGATGTTGAGGAGAATTCCGATCCTGTCTTTCCCCCAGGATTCGACCCAGATCAGGAGATCGAGTTTATACCACTGGATCAGCCTATGGAGGACCCGGTTGACCCAGTTGGCCCAGTTGACCCCATTGACCATACATTCGATTTTAGATGCCGTAGCCCCCGAGCCAGTGGCTGCTCCAGACCCCGTATTCGAGCATGACCCTATTCGTGCAGATGTACCCGCTGTGGATCCTTTGATTGATAATGTACCTATCGATGACCATTCCATTGTTGCTCCACTGCTGGAGGATGAGCATGCTGTTGATGCTCATGTTGATGCCCCTCACATTGCTGATATTCCTGCTAATCCTGTTATTGCCCCTTTTCCTGACTCTGTGCCTGTACAGTTCAATCATGCGCTTCTTGCGGCCCAAGTTGATCCTCGATTCGCGCACACCCGAAGTGGGTGGATAGACGATGACAATAGTTACCCACCTTTGGAGTTTCCTATGACACTCCCTTGTGACTCCTGTTTCAGCCCCTGTTCCAGTTCCTATGGATGCACCTTTGTTTCCCACACTCACCACTGATACTCACCACACCGCTACATGACCGGAGCCTGTACTTGAGCCAGCTACTACACCATTGAGACGGCTTGATATTGCGCCTGCTGAACCTACACCTATACTTGATCACGATCCTGTTTCTTTTCAGTCTGCCAGACGTTGCACCCCTTATATCTATCTGCATCAGGCAACCCCCCTCATTTGTGGAGAGGTTCGTTTTTCCCTTGTGAAAAACGACGCCCGTTGCGCCATCGTGCCTAACACTCTCCGTCAGGACGTACCCGCGCCTAGTAGAGATGCTCCAGGCCGCACCACTTGCTACATTCACCACTACAACGCTCGATAAGCCAATTGGATGGTGCCTACAAACGCACTATGCTAACTATGAACCCTTACCATTTCTCACATTATGAAAAACACACACAGGATAAGTTGCTCCTGTAACATCAACTGCAAGTTAAGGATATGAGTCGCGGAACGTTGAAGCTTGAGCTGACACCTCGAAGGGCAACTTCAAATGCAAAACATTACATAACTAAAAACATGAGATAAGGGTCTACATCACAAGACAGCATATTGTTTGAAGAAAAACACCACGTCCTACACCAACATGCCTTAATCCGCCACGTACATCAGGATCCCTTTTATGCTCTTGACCTCTGATATTCCACCATCCTCAGGATTTCGATACTCGTTCCTTTACCATTAAGCAGCAAATCAGTTGACCACTTCGAGGAACATACGAGCTCGCAGAGGAATTCAAGCATGTCGACAGTTTACTCTTCTTTCCTCCCCCACCTTAGTCACCAGAAATGTTGATATCTGGATAACGCAGATTGCGTTACGATTGGGTAGAGAACCCAAGATTGTGGAGATTTGTGAGGACCACGTCTGACTACGCAATTTAGATATGCTGATATACTTGTTGGGCAAGGGTAGGGAGACCCGGTGACCCTGGTAATGTGATACCTTTTGTAAGACAATGAAATTGTAGACGAAAAACGATGGGAACCAATTGTCATAAAGCATGTGCTAAAACATTATGGCCAATAATCAACGAAAGCTCAGTCGCCATGTCATTACTAAATGCGATCAGTAACGCCTATGTGCATACCAAAAACTTTAATACTACATGCTTACTTGCTATACTTTCATTAGACGAAACCCTCAAATCACGTACGAATGTTATGATTTTGATGCAATGTGCTTACCTGTTTAATGAAAAAAAAAAACTAATCATAAGACGTGATACCAATATAATGGGAATGTGCTATGACTGAGAAACACATGTTTGTTTGATATACTTTCGGTAAACATGATCCCAATTACTTGCTTGATGAATTGCGTGATGTGTAATATAATGACTTAAACATGTGTAATACATGTGTTCCGAACAACTATTTACGTTCCCTGAATAGAAGAGACCTAACTAACCTGAACTTCTTCCTAGAAGATGTCGCATCAAGAGATCACCCGACTGACTGAGGCAGAATGGTTAGCGCACGCCTCTCGAGTCAGAGCTCGGCACGAGGTTCTTCGCTACAATCATGGCGAAGGTGCCTCAGGGAGTAACCTACCTAACGGTAATGTTTAAGTCACCTAAGACACATTACAATACGTTGGAAAGTCCCTAAGGTGCCCTGCTAATACCTATTATGACGATGAATTCTTGAATACAGGGTGTACCTACCAGCATTTCCTAGATTACAACCCTCTGAATTTCGGTGGCACGGGAGGTGCCATAGCTTTTGTAAAATGGGCAGAAAATGTGGATGCCGTTGTGCGAATGAGTGGTTGCACGCCAGAGCAGCAAGTCCCGTACATTTCCGGATTGTTACAAGATGGAGCTCTGTTATGGTGGGACCGTAAGGTTCGAGAATTGGGCGAGGCTGTAGCATATGCGATGTCGTGGAGCGAGCTGAAAGAAATAATGCGGAAGGAGTATTGTTCTCAGAAGGATATCCAAGGGCTGGAACTAGAATTCTGGGAGCTACAGAAGGAAGGTCCAGATGTGGTGAAGCACGTAAAAAGGCTTTACGATTTGTCGCGAGTCGTTCCGTACCTAGTGGAACCCGAGTTGAAGAGAATGGAGCAATCCATATGGGAACTGACACCTCAAGCCTTGAGCTTGATGATGGTATCAACGCCACCATCCCCCGTGATTGCCCATGTGATAGGACTGGAGCTCACTAAGGAAGCACTTAGGCTGGTGAAACTTTCGATCCCGGACGAGAAGAAGGAAACACCAGTGGAGACATCTGGAAAGAACAAAAGAAAGCTTGGTAAATTTCAGGGAGGTGATCAGGCAAATGAAAAGAAAAGGGCCAAAAAGGGAAAGATGTACCTGGGTAATCTACCTAAGTGTGAAGTATGCCAGCGCCATCATAACGGGAAGTGTGGTAATAGGAAGTGTGACAACTGTGGTAAAAGGGGACACGACAGGGAAACGTGTTGGCAGGAGACGAAAAGAGGAAAGGAAGGTTGTAACTGCGGTAGTATGGGGCACCTTGGGAAGGATTGCCCAAGGGAGATTAACCAAGACCACGAAGAAGCATCCAACACCGGAGCTAGTAAAGCCTGCCAGGATCCAGATATGGTCACTGGTACGTTCTTTATCAACCCAAAATCCTGCATTCACGCTATTTGATAACAGTGCCGACCCTAGCCCCGCATCACATGAATTTAGGAATCTTTTTAGATTAGTAAAGAGTAAGTTAGACGACCCTCTATTAATGAGGCTAGTTAATAAACGACCTCGACATAGTAACTAGGATGAACCCGCGATCGAGCAACCAAGCGGAGAATCGTTACCCGCGTCCTGGAGTCAAACGACGAAGCAATCATAACTCATGAGGAAAGATACGCCTCTACAAACTACAAATTGCATGAAGGCATGAAGGAGGTTGTGGAAAGAATAAGTTGTTTCTGGCTCATGTCGGGGACGGGAGGAGCCGAAGAACTAAGCACGAAGATCTCCTTAGTACAACAAAATGCCCTAAGGTTTCCCCCGAGGATTTGCCATAATGTTCTCTCCCACGGCTAATCCTGTTCATATCAGATAAATTCCCGGCGTTGCACCGGCAGTCAATACCCCTTTAACGACTTATATCTTCGGAAACGCAAGGATTCACAGTGAAGCTTCAGAAGTTGATGGAGAAGGAAGATAACAGACCAAAAATCCCCTGTTGGGAAAACCCCATATCTGCTCGTCAAAAAGAAGGATGATGAGTTTCAAGTAAGCGTCAGCTACCAGGAACCGAACAAGCTAACCCACCAGAATCAGTGAAACTCTTGCTAAAAATTAGCGGACCTCTTATACAACTGACTATGAGAACCCAACTACTACTACACGACTGATCGACAATCGAACATCGTCAGAGAATATACTAGGATGAAATTGTGGGACAATGATCGTGCTTAAACATAAACAAAATACTGCTTCCTACACAATGTATAAACCAGATCCACACGAGGTGCGGAATCCAGAAAGACTAGAAGCCTTACATTCAGGAACCATATCTGTCAACTCAATCAAACATCATTAACTTGACCAACTTGTCATTGCAGTTAACAAACCCGAAAGTACTTAAATTTTCTTCCGTTGAAGTCTTCACCTTCACATCTAACAAGTAGAAATTTGCATTTCTGCTCCCCTCAAGTAGTTGCATCGCGTTGTTTTCCTTCGCTGAGAGCGAATGCACGTTTGCTTCATATATTTGGTCACTTCTTCGTTTTAGTAAGAATGCATCACTTCATAACCCATGCACCATTTGCTACGCATGTGGTTTCATTTCGAATAAACGCTTCATGAATGTTCAAACATTACGTTGTCAAATCTAATTACTAGTTGTGATTCGAATGACCTACATGTTTGTCGTCGTTGACTCTTCTGATATCAAGTCAACACACTTGTTGAAACTACCTTCTTTCAAGTTACATGTTTGCTATCATGTCAAGATTTCCTTGTTAATATGTATGTTTATTGTTTGGTTACGTTGAAACTAGGTTCAACTGCTTGAACTTATCCAGTTCACATGTTTAAATTGAGACGCTATATGATGCATTGAGAGCATCATATTCTAATACTTTGGCACAGATTCTTTTGTTTCGGATCGTAGTAGACTTATTTGGTCTATGACTCCACTAAATCGTTGATAAATTTCTATACCTTACAGTGATACTTTCACAGAACTGAAGCTTGCGCTTATCTGACTACTCACTTCGTACACGGATTTAATTGATTATTTGACAACTTGCCCTAAATCCGTCTTCTTTATCACAACTAAATCACTCTCGACACACACTTGCGTGCTGGGTCAAAAAGTACATAAATTCATTTTATATCATGGGTACCCCCCCCCTAACGATTCCCTCGTTATCAATCAAACGCCTTGCTGTACTTAGTTTCGTCTTCCGGCTTGTTTCGGTACACTTTCATCTGGTTCCAAACTCGGTGATTTTGTTCAGTCACCATTATTTCGAATCTTGTCATTACGATACCTTGTGGTGTCATTACAAACTTGTAGCTTTTGCTAATCATGGCCAACCGTTCCACGCAAAATACATAAACTTTTGTTGACTTGTCATTTACATATTCCTGATGCAACTACAAATAAAAGCAAGGATACACCAGGTTCGTCTGTATTCATTCGGTGTATCCTCACAGTTCAAAAGGTTCAAACACACTGAACCTTGCCACTCGTCTACTTGGGAGTTGACATATCACTTTACCATATCATTTGAGTTGATAATTTCTGAATTCTTTTAGAGGGTGCTATGTTTCGTGAAGACTCACTGGGAGACTGCGATCGGTCATTTGAGGATTTTATTGGTTGAAAACTCCTCTCTTGTGGACCCCTGCTAGCTGGAATGCATTAGGCTATACGTAAAGTACGTTTTGTACTTCTAACATCAACTGCTAAGAGCACCCACCTTCTTAACCCTAGGGTGCGGATTGTTAAATATTCTTGGAACCACCAAGTGTGAGTAAGCTTTGATGCGATTTGATGATTATCTACCTCGATGTTATACTTGTGTGACGTGACCAAAAGGAGTTAAGGTGGTACAAATTTCGAGGACGAAATTTCTTTAACGGGGGGAGAATGTGACAACCCTCGCTAAATCAGGTTTCCGTACGACTTAATTAATATTTGATTTCTGCTTAATTACTGTGCTTACTTGAAATTATGAATAAACTGCTACTTGAATGCTGATACATGTACTTGCTTATATCATACTTTACTTGCTGTCACTCCATGTTCTGCTTACAGCACCTTAGTGACAACCTTGATGCACCAAAAGCACAGTAGCACAATGAACGGATAACCTATTGAACGTGCTGTCATAGTTAGCACCAGGCAGGTACTACCTCTAAGGCCTGTATGAGCCCGAGATAGTGTACTACACTAGTAGAGAGTGTAGGGATACAAGGGTTGTAGAACTGCGTCTCTAGGAATAAGTTACAATGACTGGATGTGCCTAAAACGTACACTAAGCACAAACCTCAGCACTTTAATTAACAATTCAGCTTTTAGCTAACTAATAAAGTGCCAAAACATGAGAAAAATATTACTAGACACTTTCCAAAGTGTTAGGAATAAGTTGTGTCACTAAAAATGGTATTAACGACACTTTAAAGCTTTGTTAAGCGCGTTAACGGATTACTATCCAACCGAACAATCGGACTATACCCGGAACATGAAAATATTGTTAATATCACTATTTGTCTTTTTCTGAGCCAGTTAGGGTCCCTGAATACCCTAACACCCGCCATAAAGCTCAACACACAACTAACCGGGTTAATACCTAACTTAACTAAACTAACCTAACTATTATCTAACTAATAGTTGAGAATTAACCAAACTACCCCCCCCCCCCTTAACCAACCGTCCCTAAGAAGGGGGACATACCTTGTCCTCAATATTATTATTTTAATCTATATGTTTAGTATCTAATGAACATATAATCCTTTGGACCATAACCTAACTATTGCCTATAAGTAACAAGTCTTGCACCATGATCATTTACACTTCACAACTCAACAAAAACACCCTCTCTTTCCCTCTATCAACTCTCGGCCGAACCCCCCTACACACCCATCAATTTTTTCGAGCTTGATCTTCACATTCCAAGTCCATACAAGCGTTAAGGACCTCGGATAAGGAGGCTTGGTGCATTCGGAACTCAAAGGACCTCTTCTCGTTGCTTTTATCCTCTCATTTTGCGCCTAGACTCTTCCCTAGCCTCGAGCTAGTGGTAAGTTGCTTAAATCACCCTCTCGAACTATTTTGAAGTGGTTAAAAGGATATGTAACGGTTAAAACTCGTAATCTTGCAAGTTGAAACATGAAAGTCTACTAAAAACACTAAAAGTGATGGTTAAAAGCTTGTTTGTTGTATAAATCATGTAGTATTTGAATTGTGTGGTTATTTGGACCCGATCTATGTTGTGGTAGCTCGGATCATCATTTAACCCGGGTTGGTCATGATCATGGATCATGACATAAGGTTGTTTTGGATGTAACAAGGGTTAAAGGATGAAACTCTACCACACACGAATCATGAACTTGTGTAAAAGTGATTTTACTTACAAAATAGTGTTTAAAACTAGTAGATCTACGGATCTACAAGTGGTATTTTCAAAGGACCGAGTGTCAAAGAAATCATGTGTTCTAAAGACGGATCTTACACTAACAAGAATGATTTTTAGAAAACACAAGTGTGTGAACACTTGTGTAGCACAAAGTTTCGACAAATAACTATTTTTGTAAAATTTACAAGAAGATGTAAAGACGGGATTTCTTTAAAAGCAAGGTTTTTACGAGATCGGATTGCTTTATATAAAGATCCGCTAAAAGTGATGGGATTTACACCATAGTTTTGGGAAAACTACAAGTTCATGAGATTCTTTGCAATTTACATGTTTACTAACTAGTTTGATGTGTTGAATATTGTTTTGGTTAAATGAGAAAATGGTTGATTTGATTTATAAAAGAAAATGATACGCTTTTAATTATGTTAAAATTATGTGAAATAAAATTATGATTTATAAAAGAAAATGATACACTTTTAAAAGAAAATGAATATTGTTTTGGTTAAATGAGAAAATGGTTGATTTGATTTATAAAAGAAAATGATACGTAATTTTTGTTAAAGTATTATCTAGGGAAAATTATGTGAAATAAAAATATAATATTTTTGAGAAAAATATTTATATTTTGGAATTAGAAATAAAATATATTTTAAGTGGGACTTAATAATATATTTCGAACGCACATGTATTAAATCCCAATCCTTGGGAAGGAAAATAATTACCAAGTATGCACAGAATGTAAACACGAAATAGTTGTCTAACTATTTCCTAAAACGTAAACCATAAAGCTAAGGCACGGCCGTCCGTCTAATA
Organism: Helianthus annuus; assembly: GCF_002127325.2. Taxonomy (NCBI): domain Eukaryota; kingdom Viridiplantae; phylum Streptophyta; class Magnoliopsida; order Asterales; family Asteraceae; genus Helianthus; species Helianthus annuus. The sequence goes on from NC_035441.2 coordinate 82,835,433, forward strand.
GAGTTAGTACATGTAGGTCGTTGCACAGCTGCTTGACTTGGAGACATACTTGGTAGAGACGCACCACTGTGAGTTCATGTCCCCCTTTTCTCTTAGCTGTTTTCAGTTTTCTAAATTGCGGGGGTGAAATACATGTTACTATGATTACGAATATTTCTTATATGGTATGGTTAGCGTAAGGAGGGTTATTATTTAGATCATATGAATTGGGTAGGCGGAAACCTGAGGTCATTAATCCTCATGGTAGGACCGAGGGGCAGGAGCGGTAGATCTATCTGGGTGTAGCGAGCCCAGCCCCAGGCCCAGCATAACGGACCTCGGGGTGACTTTGTACCCATCGCATAAATCTGCTAGGTTTGAGCCTTCCTACTTGCACTTCACACATATCAATGGCCTTGCAAACCATTGGTGATCTCTTTTTCCTTATTTGCTACATACCAGGATTTTATACTTACAAAGGTTTTACTTACTCACTACACATGAACTTGCTCAACAATTTTTGTTGATTTTTCCAACTTACATGTATTTCAGGTAATTAAGGATCTGGCATGGTATGATACGTTTTCTCGCTGCGTAAAAGAAATAAGGTCATCCGAGTTTAGGGGTCGTGGCTCTTGCCTGGACGAGCCACCGCTTTTAAACTACGTCTGCTTTATGGTTGTGGTTTTGAGTTCTGAACAATGTTATTATGTTATTAGGTTGTAAGTCCCGTTGCGTGTGTCGGTACTTTAAAAACAATGTTGTGGTACTTTTATTTTGAAACTTAAATCAATGGATGATCTTGCATGATTTTATTTTCATATAGCTTTGTTATGATTAAGCTATGGTATTAAGAAGTCACACCAAATTAACCATGCTTCCGCAAAGCCAGGGTGTGACACGTTTGTTGGGCAGAAGTAGGAGATGTCCAAATGACAGGACCTGATATAATTTTTGAAACAACGGACAAGATTGTCCAAATTCGCGATTGATTGAAAGCTGCCCGAGACTGGCAGAAGAGCTACGCAGATTTGAAGTGTAAGCCTTTCAATTTCGAAGTAGGCGACAAGGTATTACTTAAGGTATCATCCTGGAAGGGGGTGATGCGATTCGGTAAGAAAGGCAAACTAAGCCCGAGATATATTGGACCTTTCGAGGTAATCGAACGTGTCAGATCGGTTGCCTACAAATTAAACTTACCGGAAGAGCTCAGTGGTATCCACAATGTGTTCCGCATCTGTAACCTGAAGAAGTGTTTCGCTGACGAATCGCTGGTTATACCGCATACAGATGTACACATCGACGAGAGCTTAAAATTCGTTGAGAAACCTGTGTCGATCGAGGATCGACAGGTCAAGAAACTTCGCTGGAAGTACATACCGATTGTGAAGGTGAAATGGGATGCCCGTAGAGGTCCCGAGTACACGTGGGAGGTAGAGTCCACGATGAAGGAGAAGTCCCCTCATCTATTCCAATAAATCTCGAGGTCGAGATTTCTTTTAAGGGGGTGAGGATGTAACACCTCGAAATTTTGCGTCCAATAAAGTATTGACACGTGTCTTAAGTTTACACGTGGTGTTAAATACTAAATAAAGGACTAAAGTTGACAAACATTGAAAGTATGTAAATTCGAGGGTTAAAAACGTCAATGAGGGATAAATAAACTGTACAATAACCCTAAACGATGCTCGTACCTTCAAACGGATAAATCATGGATCGTACGGAACGAAATGCGGAAGAAAGTGAGAGATTACAAACTATAGGGGTTAATTGTGTCAACATGTTGAAGTTATACCTCTGAGTGACCCTTTAACATACCCGAGGCTTTGTAACAGTAAATTACGCTCACTAGAATATACGATATGAATTTCGCGAAGTTCCGTTTTAAAACGAGAAAGTTATGATCAATTTCATATGCGAGGGGTTAGAAGCGTCAACAATGAAAGTTAAGGCTTTTCGGATAGTAATTAAACTAACCGGGGACTTAACGGCGCGGGTAAAAGTCACGAGGCCCTTATTCGTAAATAATCGAGGCCCAAATTGCAAAGTTACCCCTTCGAAACCGAAAGGCCAGGGCAATAATGGCAAAAGATTTGAAAATCTTGAATTACAGGCCTCAGGCGGGCCGCGTTAGAGAAACAAGGAAGCTCACGCGGGCCGCGAGCCATGTGAAGATCCGGTTCCTGACATAAGGATTCAGGCGGCCCGCGTAAGGGTAGCCTGATCCTTAATGCGGCCGCGTCAGACCGTCAGATGCAGAAAACGTGCACAGGTTCACTGTTTAATGTTTTAACCGACCTTAGGTGCAATTATGGCAGCATGGGCGCCCCCTAAACGTCCCCTAGCACTCAGGGACAGCTGTTGATCATCCATGAGCAATTATAGACTTAGTTGTGATGATCTTGTGCTTCCATTTTCACTATAAAAGGCCATGTAGTGCACACATTTAAACACACCTCAAACCTGCTTTCTTGATCACCTCTAGAGCTCAAGAGCATTCTTCTAACATCTCTGGTCGTGCACCAAGCTTCTGAACCTTGCCACTTAACCTTTTTGGAAAATACGTCAGTTTTCACTGGTAAATACAATTTAACTGACTCATTTTGAAAACGTTTAGAAAATTGATTTGAATGCACAAGGCACAAAATATTTTTATAACTTGGGACAATTTTATTAATAAAAATCTTGTATCTGATTTACATGTTTGTCCAACATTTAGGGCCAGTGATAATACATATACAAGCCGGTCAAAATTAATAGACACACCACAAATATAATCTCACAAGAAGACACCCTTACGAGTGAGTATATGTTTTACATAAGCAACAGGAGGTGTTATGCCTACACCTTGTGCTTACGTTGTGGCCATTCACTTTTTAAATGAGCCAAGGATATCCAGGACACGATCATTAACCCCCAATGTTATTTGTTATCAAGCAATACAGATTAAAACGGGATTATGCAATTTAATCATTTTCGATTAAAAGGTTTCTACACCCGACCAAGCGGTATTTTTATAATACCGTATCCCAAGCCCGTATAAGGGAAAATAAGTTAAACGTATTTACCTGAGCTAAATATAAATTCAATCCCAGCCGTATATCAAATCAGCAAGCACAAGTACTTCTACTGGGGCTCTTAATCTGGAACGAAGGTTTTAATAACCTATTAGATTCCTAACGGGTCTTATTTAAGCCTATGCTTAGACCGGTTAGTTTTAAAGGAGGATACGGTTCAAAACGCATGATTAAGCGCAGACCGGATTAGAATGTGATTTAGACCTGACAAGTTTGGAGACTTGTATAATATGGGTTAACTAAACACATTCTGGATTTTGAAGTGAAAATGATAAGGTTTGACCCGTTTCGGTTATTTTATGCAAACTAGTTACATAAACCGATCCGAACGCGAAACATGCGTAACGAATAACCATAAGAGTCATGAACAAGTTTCCTAAGTTAATATCCCTTAAACATGTTGTGATATCAGAATGATACCTTCCATTATGCCCCAAATGGTTTTAGACCCAATTTATGCCTCATAAGGGCATTTTGGTCATTTTAAAGGGTGAAAAAGGGTTTAAATAATAACCTGAGTTACAAGTCTGATTAAATCAGTAAATATACTTAATTTACTAAGTTATAACAGTAGGGTATTAATCCTATGTGAAATTTATCGATCTTAATCATTCTAGACACCGCAGGGGCGTTTTGGTAATTTCACATATGCTTAAAAGGTCAAAACTGGAATTCTGATCTTAAGATATTCTCCTACTGTTTAAAATATAAAATTTTACTGAATACATCAGTAGGTTTCAACCTCATATGCTTAGATAGGTTCTAGCACATACTTATGCGTTAAAAACGCTTAAAAAGGCGATTTGGAGCCATTTCCGGGTTTTATATATAAAGCTGATATTTTTAAAATTCCAGAAGGCTCAAAATAATTTATTTAACATATTAGATCAGTAGAAAAAGGTTTGGGGTCAATCGGATTTATAAAACTCATTTTATAGCCCAAAAGGGCAAAACCGGCATTAGCCGAATTAAGCTTAGAACACTAAGTTATGCTCAGCCTAAAAATAACTAAAAATCTCCAAAAATCCCAAAATATTATATTACATTAGTAGGTATAAAGTTTGGTATCGAAAATCGGGTTTAGATAGGCTATATGCTAATTACGCCGATTAATTCATAAAAACTTTCTAATTACGCTAATGAGCATAACTCCTATTTTAGACCTCAAACTGATATCAAATTTTGGGTACAAGTTTATAAATCAGTAACTAAGGTTTCTACTCTTTTACATTTCCAAAAATCACATTTTAAGGGCATTTGGGCATAATGGTCAACTTTTAAGCATTTTACGGAAACATGCATGAACTAGGATTTCTATGGAACCAAGTTGTATAACCTTGGAGGGTTATACTAACTTATAATATGGTCCTAATGGAATCCTAAGGCATATCTAAATTAATCTAAATCGGGTCAGAACTGAAAGTCAAAGCAAAAGTCAACTTTTGCGACTTTCGGTTCCGAACCGAGCCTATACTTAGAATTGTCGGGTTGAACATGCTTAGACATGATAAACTAATATTTACCAAGTTATTAAAGTGAGAAAACTGATTTTATGGTTTTTATATTAATAGTTATGAATTTATTTAAAACTAACCCGTTTGACTTTCATTTGACCCGACAATTTAACTAAGTAAACGTGGTAATTAGGAGGTGCCCTTTTGAGGGTTAAACACCTACCTAATTACGGTCACGTAGCCATGTTCGTTGCGAACAATGGCTTAACCGTTTAAAAGTCAAAGCGTTTATCGAAAACGCTTGACTTTCGGTTAAAACGCTAAAAAAATTAAACTAAGCATGAAGGGATTACTTACAAGAGTCCAAAGGACTGAGGGAGGTTCTCAAAAAGGTTCAAGATCCTCTCCAATTCAGAGAATAAGCAGATTAGAAAGAAAGGTGCAAAAGAAGTGAAGTGGGGAATGGGTATTTATAGGTTTTTGAGGACCGTTAGGATCGTTCCTCGTAAACCGTGATTGAATCTGAACCCTACACATATTACCCATGGTTTTATAAACAATGGGCAGCCCCTAGTTTCCAAAAAAAACATTTAGAATTGATAGAAACTGCTGGAACAGGCTGTTTACAGCTGTATAGCAGCAAACAACACTTTCATATATGGCAGAAATGGCCCCTGTGAGTTTTTATGGTCACTTTAGGAACGTTCAAGGCCCGTTAACCTCATTTTAAGGCCCCACTATGATGTTTAAACATAGGGAACATGAAACATGTTCAAAAACATGTCGGATGTCGGTTCCTTTGGCCGTACGGTCACGTAGTGCGTCGAATTACGACGAAACACGGACGAACGCTAAAAACGGTCCAAATTACGCGACGAGTGGAATTTTATCATGCCACACACTAAAATAAAATATTTTAGTGCTTACATAAATTTTTGGGTGTCCGGGGATATTCAGAATGCGAGATATGCGCAAAAGTGCAAACTTGTGCACTTTTTGACACTTTTAGTCCCTGCATGACATAAAAGTTTATTTTTGCGTACCAAACACCTCTAAACCTATATCTAAGCTATATAAAGGATAAATATGGTATGTTTAACTTATGGACATATTCCGGAAGGTCCGTTACCATACGATTCGACCTCCTTTTGCAGTTTGACGCAATTAGTCCCTTAATTGCGCAAAGTAGCGCGAAATGCCGTTTAATGATATCTAAGCCTTCCATGGCCCATAATAATCATTCCCAAGCATATATTTAAATATTACTACGCTCCCGTTTGCTTAAATGGTCACCGAGTGGCGTAGATTCAAAAGTTGACGCTTTAGGCCCTTCTATTGCGCAAACTTGCGCATTTCATCACTTATTAGCATTGAAGCCTCATCTAATCCATATTAGGCATCCTTGAAAGTATTATTAAACATTACGATGCTTCGGGTTCTCTAAAAGGTCATTCAGAGGTATTTAAACATATTGACACTTTTAGTCCCTTATACTTACAAAGTTGCGCGTAACGTCACTTAAAGGCACAAAATCCTTGGACGGCCAACGATTGGCATTCTCGAGAGCATAATCAAATATCATGAAGCTCTCGGTTTGTTAAAAGGTCACTCAGAGGTAAGAATTAACATGTTGACGCTTTTAACCCTTTATTGCGCAAACTTTCAATTAAATACACAAACGGCTACACTTGATCAACAAGTGGCTTATTTGTGAATATAAAACCATAAAAGATTATAAAAAAACTTATTTTAGGTATGCTAACACTTCCAGTCCTTTCATAATCAAAGTTTTTGATTTTTCGAAAAATTAGTCCCTAAATCCCAAGGTTTGACTTTATTAGGGTTTATTACACGTGTTAATACATCATTGGACGTGATTTTACGAGGTGTTACATCCTCACCCCCTTAAAATAAATCTCGACCTCGAGATTTGCTAAAGTAATGGAAGTACCTTCTGCCTTATATTGGACTTAATTTTCATAGCATACTTGGGGCCTCTCCAAGCACCCAAGTTGACTTCTATAATTGGTACATGTATCCCTTTAGAGCATTCTTAACCTACCGATCCTTGATCGATATGGGTTCTTATTATATCATAAAGTTTCATTAATCTGCCTATCATTACGCGATAATCTGTTTCGACTTATTGGCGAAACCTATCTTTAAATTATCAGTGTGGTTCACATTGCGAACTCCACTAGGCTCCTTACATAGGTTTTAGCTTATAGGCTATTGACCTTTGTTGCATTCGATTTCCGAATGCTCCTATATATCCAGGACTTAACTTTTCTTGACAAATTTAAAATTTTGCACACTTATTCCTTATTAAGGACTTAAGAAGGTTGCAACTTTTATCAATCCTAAATTTTCTGCCGATTAGTGGCAACTTTAAGATGATTATGAATTTGAATGATCTTATTTGTTGTTTCCAATGCAACTTTCAGAACCTGATAATTGGACTTACCAATCTATTGTTCTAACAATAGATGTTTAACATTCCATCTATATAAGGTCTCCAAAGGAACAACCTTGATACTAATATAACAACTATTATAGAAAAACTTATTTTAAGGTGAGATGGTTATTCCAACCACTTAAAACCAATCTTAAGGAATAGCTAATCCTCACAGCTAGTCGAACAAATCGACGATCCTAGGTAGCTAACGACGATTCTTAATCGTTGCCTAGATAGGGTTGCGGTAATCAAATGTATAAGCAAATGAACCGTCTTTCTTACTTAACCGTATCAAATCTTCAGAATATTGAGTTAGGCTATATGAACCTCTATCTTAAAACTCACTTAATCAGGGTTCCGATTCTTCCAATGATGGTACCAGTCATCATGGAGATTTCGCAATAATGCAGCCCTAAGCGGGATGTTGATCTTAACTCTACTTGCCTCTAAGGAGGTAAACAGGGTAATCTTAGGAGAAGATAATCAAGATACAAGGAGGTTATAGAGATTTTCCATATCTCAGGCTCCAGTTCATCCATCAATGCTTGTGTCAAATAAGCGACACATTTAGGTTACAAGTCCACGAATTTCTTAATCGGGAACATTTACTTGGACAATTCCATTCTGGATATCTTCCTTGAATACCATTAGTTGACTTTTAGTATCATATGATTATTGGAATATCTTTGGGGTTCCATGCATTAAACCTCCATACTGATCAGGCATGGAAGCAATCTATGGAACATACTAAGATACACCAATCCTCATATGGAGCTTTTGTCATACCACTTGGTATTCGTAATCAATAGGGATTGAAGAGATATCAATTACATATGAATGCACTTTATCTGGAGAGAGGGTACGTTAGAATTTCATGACTGGGGATTTCTGACGGAACAGAAGAAATGGTTCCTATAATTTTGTCTGCAAGTTTTACCTTACACTTAGTATCTAAGGTTCCCGAGAGAGATTTTAAAAGTTTTCTACACTTAAGGTTTATGAAGGATTTGGAGCAAGTAGCATTTAGCTCTTGGATCTTTTTCACTGACTCCTTCACAGCTTTTCCAACAGCTGCGTCTATCATAGTTAGAAGAATATCCTTGTCAATTTTGAGGTTCTCAACTGTAACATCATTAGCATGCGTCGTATTATCAATGGCGCGATTGAATGCTGTCTTATCCGCGTTTGTCATACTCAAGTTTTGGTTCTTTATTCGTTTCCTAGTTGCAGTCCAACAGTTACTATTCATCACCCAGATGGCCTTAGCATATACTAACCATGGCATCATTAAACCATGCAGGCCAATATAGCATTAACATTCTTAATGAACGTTATTTAAAAGAATATACATCAATATTACTTAGCCTAGGTCATAAAAGACCATCAATGGCATTTTAAGGTTTGGACCTAGTCCATCACCCTTTTTGACAGAGATCAAAATGTCACATCTGTCTTGAGCATACTGATGATTTTGGATAGCTTGAAAGCTTGACATAGGGATGTTTGATAAGAGTGATTCCTAGTATAAAATATCTATCTAAGATTGTTGAAGCAGTCTCTAGAGTATCATCGGCCAATTCCACCTTGCGCTATATGCCTAAGGTCCTTCTAGGCAGATACAACCGTTTACAACATTTATTGTCCATAATAGACTTATCTGTGTTGGTATCAAATAAATTTCTGCATAAACTCTTGATAAGGAAAGGTACCTGCTATATCGTCATCATTCTGCACCAACTCCTGAGCATTCCTCTGGAAGAATCACGCGCTTGTTTCCCTGGCCCCTCCATGCTTCTTTATAAGCTTTGGGCAGTTGGTTTTGATGTGTCCTTCCTCGTTACAGTTGTAACATGTCGCGTTCTTCAACTCCTTGCAATCTAAAGTCTTGTGACCCTTGGTCTTGCAAATTCCACATAGTTTAGCACTTGGGTCAATTGTACATTTTCCAGAATGTTGCTTTCTGCAGTTACTGCATTTGGGTTTGTCATTAGATTGACTCGAATTTTTCCTAAACTCGGAATCCTTCTTGCTCTTAAAACTTCCCTTTTTCTTCCTGTCAGATTGCTGAGAGTTTTCCTCCTCTCTTTCCCTTTTTCCCTCGCCAGAAGCCTTAATAGACTTATTTCTGATTGCATCTAAGGTGAGAGATAGGGATAAGTCCACCGCGGACCTGTATGTGGTAGGCCTAGATGCTTTAACATTCCCCTTTATCTCTGGTGCTAGGCCTCCAATAAAACGCGCTATGCGTTTAGGTTCAGGGGTGACTAAATATGGAACTAGGCGGGACATAGTGTTAAAACTTGTCACATATGCCTGACAATCCAAATTCTCCATGACCAGAGTCAAGAAGTCTGATTCTATCTTTTCTACCTCATGCTGAGGACAATAGTTTTCCTTGATCAATGCCTCAAATTGATCCCAAGATAAGTTATAAAGTAGGGTCTTTCCCGTGGCTTGGAGCAATGATCTCCACCATGCCAACGCTTCTCCTTTGAATGATTGTGAAACAAATTTCACAACATCCTGTTCTGCACAACCGCTGATGTCAACAACAGTGTCCATTTCATCGAGCCATGTCATGCAATCGATGGCTCCTTTCTCTCCTGTAAAGTCTCTGGGTTTGCAGGAGACAAAATATTTATAGGAGCAGCTCTTAACTGGTGCCTCTTGATGAAGCACAACCTGACCAGACGGGACACTCCTCTGATTTGATGAGTGATGAACATCGTCTTCCTCTGACTCATGTGATTTAGGAGGGGGCTTACCACGAGCCAAAGATAGAGTCTTAGAATGTGCATCCCTTGATTCATTATTTTGTCTGTCGAGAGCTCGAGTAACAGCATCATCTATTAATGCCTGTAGTTCTGCACCAGTTATATTAATTCTGGTAGTATCATTGTTCTCCTTCGGGTGGCTGTTAACCTCGTCTGACCCAGCCATGTAGCTTGATTGCTACATAAATATTGACAATGATTTATTCGAAGGTTATTATGGGATTATCATTTTTGATGACTCATTAACCATGGTAATATGAACCATATGGGTTAATTTATTAATTATATTTAATTAGTATTTTCATTATAATTTATCCTAGTTATAAATCATTAAGGATATTAAAGTGGCACAAAAGGCCTAATCACAAGGATGGTTTTGAATTTATAAGCTATGATCGTATGGGATCGAGGCATTTAGGGTTTGAACATAGTTAGTTACTTTTCTTGACAGAGAGTCGAAGACTACAACTGTTTTTTTTTTGTCTTTTGGGACAATAGATATAGCCCGTAGGCATTTCCCTTCTGAGGGATGTTTATGGTATGATTATCTTTTCAGATGCTATTAGTCGAGATCGTATGGATCCTACCGACTATGATGCTTGGACGCAATCCAACATCTTTAGATAGGGGGTAAAGACCACCACTGTCGTTGTCTTATCAGACAATAAGTTTAGCCCGTAGGCACTTCATCACTAATGGATGTTTATAATATGATCATCTTATAGGATGATATAAGCCATGATTTCTGGATCATTAGGCTAGATCAGGAAGTTTGAAGAATTCCAATATAGGAATGATTATTGTGATTTTCTCGAATCACTTTTGTCAGGAGTGCTAACACGTTCTCAGGTGTTAACAAGAATCTGAATCTCTTTTAAACAGGTTTTTCCATCTTAGCCAGGTCTTTAATGACATTCAAGCTAGGTTATGCCTTTTAATATTTTCTTTAATATTTAACGCAGAACAATCCTAAATTAAGATGTTAATAAGGATCTGAATCTGATTGAGGAACTACCATCTTGGCCCTGTCTTTACATGACACGTGGCTAGGTCTTGTCCTTTTTAGATTTTTGCCATTCTATTAAAATGGTAGATTTTATAAAAGGAATGTTATTTTTATTTATTTCATATTTCATGTTTTAGCATGAAAATTTAAAGTTAATCATTCCACTATATAAAATTAGAGTACAGATCTGCCCTAAACGGGACTTGAAAAGAATGATGTTGTCCTTGAAGGGACTGAAAGATAAATATGTCCTTATAAGGACTATTAAAGAAACGATCTTTAGCAAAAGGAGTTTTCTTCTTTATTTTATTTCTGAATGTTTTCTCCCTGGATGCACGTTTCATTCTAGTCGCGGTACAAAGCTCAGCATTTCAAGGCTCCAGTTGTAGAGGATTTCCAATACGGCTTGCTTGCTTGGCGACATATTCAAAATATATATAAAATTGGAAGCAATAGATTTCCTAATAAGAATGAGGGTATTCCTATGTTAAGTCTAGACTCAGAAGGTCAAGGAATGTGCTACTGTGTAACTGAGATTAAACACAAATGGCTAGTGTTTAATTCACTCAGTGTTGGCTCTGATACCAACCTGTCACACCCCTAAATTTTCATATATTACCGGTGGGCCCGGTGGGGAGTATCGTGACGTAATTGATATCATCATAGTCAAACAACACAATTTAAATGCACAGCGGAAGCAAAAGATAATTTTTTTTTACAACCGAATGAGAATATCAAAGTATTACAAACGGTATGCAAAGGGATCCACAGGCGGATCAAAATAAAAGAAAATTGTTCAACAAACTTTAGGCATCTAAAACTTGCAAGATTCCCTATTGACGCCCTGAGCTCCCAGCCAATTACATACAGTACCTGTCACTTAACCTTTTTGGAAAATACATCAGTTTTCACTGGTAAATACAATTTAACTGACTCATTTTGAAAACGTTTAGAAAATTGATCTGAATGCACAAGGCACAAAATATTTTTATAACTTGGGACAATTTTATTAATAATAATCTTGTATCTGATTTACATGTTTGTCCAACATTTAGGGCCAGTGATAATACATATACAAGCCGGTCAAAATTAATAGACACACCACAAATATAATCTCACAAGAAGACACCCTTACGAGTGAGTATATGTTTTACATAAGCAACAGGAGGTGTTATGCCTACACCTTGTGCTTACGTTGTGGCCATTCACTTTTTAAATGAGCCAAGGATATCCAGGACACGGTCATTAACCCCCAATGTTATTTGTTATCAAGCAATACAGATTAAAACGGGATTATGCAATTTAATCATTTTCGATTAAAAGGTTTCTACACCCGACCAAGCGGTATTTTTATAATACCGTATCCCAAGCCCGTATAAGGGAAAATAAGTTAAACGTATTTACCTGAGCTAAATATAAATTCAATCCCAGCCGTATATCAAATCAGCAAGCACAAGTACTTCTACTGGGGCTCTTAATCTGGAATGAAGGTTTTAATAACCTATTAGATTCCTAACGGGTCTTATTTAAGCCTATGCTTAGACCGGTTAGTTTTAAAGGAGGATACGGTTCAAAACGCATGATTAAGCGCAGACCGGATTAGAATGTGATTTAGACCCGACAAGTTTGGAGACTTGTATAATATGGGTAAACTAAACACATTCTGGATTTTGAAGTGAAAATGATAAGGTTTGACCCGTTTCGGTTATTTTATGCAAACTAGTTACATAAACCGATCCGAACGCGAAACATGCGTAACGAATAACCATAAGAGTCATGAACAAGTTTCCTAAGTTAATATGCCTTAAACATGTTGTGATATCAGAATGATACCTTCCATTATACCCCAAATGGTTTTAGACCCAATTTATGCCTCACAAGGGCATTTTGGTCATTTTAAAGGGTGAAAAAGGGTTTAAATAATAACCTGAGTTACAAGTCTGATTAAATCAGTAAATATACTTAATTTACTAAGTTATAACAGTAGGGTATTAATCCTATGTGAAATTTATCGATCTTAATCATTCTAGACACCGCAGGGGCGTTTTGGTAATTTCACATATGCTTAAAAGGTCAAAACTGGAATTCTGATCTTAAGATATTCTCCTACTGTTTAAAATATAAAATTTTACTGAATACATCAGTAGGTTTCAACCTCATATGCTTAGATAGGTTCTAGCACATACTTATGCGTTAAAAACGCTTAAAAAGGCGATTTGGAGCCATTTCCGGGTTTTATATAGAAAGCTGATATTTTTAAAATTCCAGAAGGCTCAAAATAATTTATTTAACATATTAGATCAGTAGAAAAAGGTTAATCGGATTTATAAAACTCATTTTATAGCCCAAAAGGGAAAAACCGGCATTAGCCGAATTAAGCTTAGAACACTAAGTTATGCTCAGCCTAAAAATAAATAAAAATCTCCAAAAATCCCAAAATATTATATTACATTAGTAGGTATAAAGTTTGGTATCGAAAATCGGGTTTAGATAGGCTATATGCTAATTACGCCGATTAATTCATAAAAACTTTCTAATTACGCTAATGAGCATAACTCCTATTTTAGACCTCAAACTGATATCAAATTTTGGGTACAAGTTTATAAATCAGTAACTAAGGTTTCTACTCTTTTACATTTCCAAAAATCACATTTTAAGGGCATTTGGGCATAATGGTCAACTTTTAAGCATTTTACGGAAACATGCATGAACTAGGATTTCTATGGAACCAAGTTGTATAACCTTGGAGGGTTATACTAACTTATAATATGGTCCTAATGGAATCCTAAGGCATATCTAAATTAATCTAAATCGGGTCAGAACTGAAAGTCAAAGCAAAAGTCAACTTTTGCGACTTTCGGTTCCGAACCAAGCCTATACTTAGAATTGTCGGGTTGAACATGCTTAGACATGATCAACTAATATTTACCAAGTTATTAAAGTGAGAAAACTGATTTTATGGTTTTTATATTAATAGTTATGAATTTATTTAAAACTAACCCGTTTGACTTTCATTTGACCCGACAATTTAACTAAGTAAACGTGGTAATTAGGAGGTGCCCTTTTGAGGGTTAAACACCTACCTAATTACGGTCACGTAGCCATGTTCGTTGCGAACAATGGCTTAACCGTTTAAAAGTCAAAGCGTTTATCGAAAACGCTTGACTTTCGGTTAAAACGCTAAAAAAATTAAACTAAGCATGAAGGGATTACTTACAAGAGTCCAAAGGACTGAGGGAGGTTCTCAAAAAGGTTCAAGATCCTCTCCAATTCAGAGAATAAGCAGATTAGAAGGAAAGGTGCAAAAGAAGTGAAGTGGGGAATGGGTATTTATAGGTTTTTGAGGACCGTTAGGATCGTTCCTCGTAAACCGTGATTGAATCTGAACCCTACACATATTACCCATGGTTTTATAAACAATGGGCAGCCCCTAGTTTCCAAAAAAACCATTTACAATTGATAGAAACTGCTGGAACAGGCTGTTTACATCTGTTTAGCAGCAAACAGCACTTTCATATATGGCAGAAATGGCCCCTGTGAGTTTTTATGGTCACTTTAGGCACGTTCAAGGCCCGTTAACCTCATCTTAAGGCCCCGCTATGATGTTTAAACATAGGAAACATGAAACATGTTCAAAAACATGTCGGATGTCGGTTCCTTTGGCCGTACGGTCACGTAGTGCGTCGAATTACGACGAAACACGGACGGACGCTAAAAACGGTACAAATTACGCGGCGAGTGGAATTTTATCATGCCACACACTAAAATAAAATATTTTAGTGCTTACATAAATTTTTGGGTGTCCGGGGATATTCAGAATGCGAGATATGCGCAAAAGTGCAAACTTGTGCACTTTTTGACACTTTTAGTCCCTGCATGACATAAAAGTTTATTTTTGCGTACCAAACACCTCTAAACCTATATCTAAGCTATATAAAGGATAAATATGGTATGTTTAACTTATGGACATATTCCGGAAGGTCCGTTACCATACGGTTCGACCTCCTTTTGCAGTTTGACATAATTAGTCCCTTAATTGCGCAAAGTAGCGCGAAATGCCGTTTAATGATATCTAAGCCTTCCATGGCCCATAATAATCATTCCCAAGCATATATTTAAATATTACTACGCTCCCGTTTGCTTAAATGGTCACCGAATGGCGTAGATTCAAAAGTTGACGCTTTAGGTCCTTCTTTTGCGCAAACTTGCGCATTTCATCACTTATTAGCATTGAAGCCTCATCTAATCCATATTAGGCATCCTTTAAAGTATTATTAAACATTACGATGCTTCGGGTTCTCTAAAAGGTCATTCAGAGGTATAATTAAACATATTGACACTTTTAGTCCCTTATACTTACAAAGTTGCGCGTAACGTCACTTAAATGCACAAAAGCCTTGGACGGCCAACGATTGGCATTCTCGAGAGCATAATCAAATATCATGAAGCTCTCAGTTTGTTAAAAGGTCACTCAGAGGTAAGAATTAACATGTTGACGCTTTTAACCCTTTATTGCGCAAACTTTCAATTAAATACACAAACGGCTACACTTGATCAACAAGTGGCTTATTTGTGAATATAAAACCATAAAAGATTATTTAAAAACTTATTTTAGGTATGCTAACACTTCCAGTCCTTTCATAATCAAAGTTTTTGATTTTTCAAAAAATTAGTCCCTAAATCCCAAGGTTTGACTTTATTAGGGTTTATTACACGTGTTAATACATCATTGGACGTGATTTTACGAGGTGTTACATCCTCACCCCCTTAAAATAAATCTCGACCTCGAGATTTGCTAAAGTAATGGAAGTACCTTCTGCCTTATATTGGACTTAATTTTCATAGCATACTTGGGGCCTCTCCAAGCACCCAAGTTGACTTCTATAATTGGTACATGTACCCCTTTAGAGCATTCTTAACCTACCGATCCTTGATCGATATGGGTTCTTATTGTTTTGGTCAAAAATTACCGAAGCAATTAAGTGATCAAATTAGTTAAGTGAGGTAGTGTGCTAAAAAGTGTGTTGAAAATATGCTGGTTATGTTGTTTGGAAAAACAGTGTTCAGGATACGGCTCAGGATATTGAGCTGTATCTACGATCAAACAATGAGCAAAAGTAAAGGGGTTGACACGAGATGTACGAGGAAAGCCCTTGATCAATCTAGATCGCCGGCATAAAACCTCGGGAGCTGACAATCGCAGCTGCCTAGTTCTTCTATTGCTTCAAATATCAGGATACAGTGCAGGATATTGACCAGATCGCTAAGTGTTACAATACTTTGTGTGAGAGTACAAATTGCGAGAGAACAAGTGTGTAAGTGTAGTGAGTGTAGCTGTGATGTCCTATTCGATCTGGTATACCCACTATTTATAGTAATCGAATACAAACTGAAATTCCTACAAATATGGGATGCTTCCGAGTATTCCATTGTTAACGTTGTAGTCCCGGTAATGCGGCTTCAACGTCTTTATTTGAACGACTTGGACCGAGTCTCTTGGAGAAAGAGTCTTTGTGAACGTTGTACACCTGCACGCGTACTCCTGCACTCAACACGTTAGTAATCCTGAGGATACTATTCAGGATATTATAGACACCCTGAATGAGCATCTCGGATATAAGCAGTTATTATTTATTCAAGATATAACCCAAGATATTTCCCAGGATATGAGGAGCTCAGAATTTTACCCATAACAATTGTCCCCAAAAATGTTGCCGTTAAGGATCCTGAGTCCTAACGGTTACATTTTTTCACAATAACCGAGGCAATTAAGA
The DNA here is from genome assembly GCF_002127325.2 of Helianthus annuus. NCBI lineage: Eukaryota > Viridiplantae > Streptophyta > Magnoliopsida > Asterales > Asteraceae > Helianthus > Helianthus annuus. Next base: position 82,851,952 of record NC_035441.2, read on the forward strand.
GATAGGACTTGATGTGACCGCTTGTAACCGTTCAGCCTATTTCTACTCATTACTCCCCTATATCTTCTCTCGTTCACCCCATTTAATCCTTATCAAGAAGAAAAAGGTAAAACCCTTCTCTCTCTCTCCTTCCTTCTTTCCTCTATACTATTCCGGTAAAGATATGGCGAGACAGACAAGGTCAAGCTCCGGCGACTCCGCTCCTTCATTTATTCACCAAAATATTCTCCAGGATCCGGAGAAGGAAATATGCACCTTTGACATCGCACATCTATCGGCCCTTAAAACCTCCGGCATCTTCCCGAAAGGGACGGTGTTCCGGCCATTTGATCTGGAAATCCGATCAGACATGGTTTCCGACGAATGGATATGCTTCAACGCTTTTCCTTTTGCCTTGGGGTTACAGTTTCCATTTCCTGATTTCATCACCGAGTTCTTCGATACTACAAAAATCTGTTTCAGTCAAATAATGCCAATGCTATGGCGAGTCCTGCTCGTTCTTGATCAAATCAAGAACAACCATATTCCTGACCTTTCCGTTCATGACCTCCCCTTAGCATATCGGCTTAGATGCCATGGTTCCTGCCATTTTTTGTTCTACTCTACCTCCAGCGACCCACTGGTACTTCGTGCCACCAGGAATGAGGAGGAATGGAAGTCCAAGTTTTTCTTTGTAAAAAGAGACTCAATCCCTGGTGGAACGGAATATCCAGTGCAGTGGTTGAGAAAGGGTAGGATTTAGGGCTTTAGGATGATCCTGTTTTGTATCTTGTTTCATATCCTGAACTGATCAACTTTCTTTTTACTGTCTTGTTTGCAGCCGATTTTAGGAAGCTAGCACCTCCTCTTGCAGATTCACAGAAAAGGATTGACGCTATCAGACTCCTTCCTGAAGCTGAAAGAAGTTTTAACCCGTCTCCACCAACTCCAAGCCCTCTTTCCAGTGCTAACATGTCTGGTAAGGATCCTGCTCAATATCCTGCATACATGTTCTTATTTGAAATATCTTAGGAAAGAATTTTTACTCCCTGTTGTGCAGACTCCAGCAAAGTTCCGATCCTCCTTGACCTTGACGAGCTTGACAGTTATCCTACTCCTGTTATGGTCAAGAAAGAGACACCTGCTGCTACCAGCTCCAACCCACTGCCGGCCCCCAGGGCTAACCCTAGGACCCGCGCTTCCACAGCAAAGAAGAGGAAGGGCTCTGAAATCAGTGCCCCAGGCTCCGAGGGGTTCTCCTATGATGACCTCAGCTTTTCTGACTCCTTAGAGCCAATGACATCCTTCCTCAACAAGGTAATATCCTGCTACATATCCTGCACATATATCCTGATAGGATATCCTGATCAATATAATCTAACCCGTACCTGAATTTAATGTGTAGGGTCTTCAGCATCTGCTCCACCTGTATAATGATGCCTGCGGTACTGTTGCACTCCACGAACCCAGAATCAAGCAGCTTGAAAGCACTGTTGCTGACCAAGGTGCCATTGCTGAAGCAAAGTCCCGGCACTACGAGAGCTTGATGAAGAAGGTCACTCAAGAGGCTGAGCTCAAACTTGCCACCGCAGAAATGGACCATGAGCAGGCCATGGTTTCTTTCCGGGAAGGGATCAAGGCCTCTGCCATCGTCTCCTTGCTACAAGCCCGCATCAAGATGGCCTACGAGGCGAAGGAGACAGGCCTCGTGTGCCCAGCTTGGCCGGTTGACTCTTGGGTGGCCAAACTGAAGGAGCTTGGAGGAAAAGCTGTGCCACTCCCTGTAGAAGCCGGTGAGTCCTCTAAGTCAGCAGAGGTGGTGGATCAGGCTGGAGACAAGAAGGATGCTGGAGCGGATGCTGGTGAGGATGCTGGGCAGGATGCTGGTGCTGAGAAGCCGGGGAAGGCTGGAGAGGATGCCGCTGTGTGAGGGCATCTGAGCGGGCGATGATGGATATTGATGCTTAGGCCGGAGCCCACTTTTTTAGATTCGATGGTTGATGTCTTGAACAATTTACTTTTCTTGTTTGTCGAACAATTTTAATTTCCTGCACGTAGACAATATGATGGCCAAAGGTGGAGGGATCCTGAGTTTCAGGACGAAGCCCAAAGACTCTTGGAGAGTCAAATCTAATCTTCCACCTTAGGAATGTCCCCAGTGCACAACTATAATCTTGGATCCATCCTTTGAATATATGTCCCCTGCATGTGACACAGAAATGCAAATGTACTCATGTTCTGGCTTGAATAAATTCCAAACACCTCGAGGCAAAAACCTTGTTATCCTGAAATGAATCCTCAACATACTGGGGCAAACCCTTAATATCCTGGGGATAAACCCTGAGTTTCATGCGCTACAGGCGGGAGTGTATAAACTCCAAGACTTAGAAAGGTGAAAACCTTTAAACCTTAGAGAGTATGAAAATACCCTTTCGTGAGAGAGGGTGATCAATCCTCATATACCTTTAGGATTCAGGATATAGCCAACAGTAACGAAATTGTCAGCCACTTTTACATGGACTGGTCCCGCCACCTTGAACTATCCCTGAATAACTTGCGCTCCAGGCGGGGTGTTTAAACCCAATTCGGGAGAAAGGTGAATACCTTTAAACCTGTGAAGGGATCAGTATCCCTTAACCGTGAGAGAGGGGGCCAATCCTCTAATCTTCCGAGTTATCCTGAGTACATATCCTGGAGCTGTATCCTGAAACATATCTTGCAAAACAATTGTAAACTAAGGTGGGTGTTAGCTTGGCTAACACCCCTCCGATGCTTAAGTCAGTATTGGGTTACAAAGAACAAATTAAACCAAACATATTTAAAAAAGGTAGAATTCATACCATCCTGAGTTAGAAATTAAATTCTAAACTCACTTGAAATAGAGCTTTAGGTGTATAGCATTCCAAGACCTCGGTAGCATATCCCCTTCCATATTCTTGAGTCTGTATGCTCCTTTCCCTGCTTCTGATTCAACTTCGTATGGTCCTTCCCATTTTGGAGCTAACTTGCCATCGGCAGGATTAGTAGTATTCTGAAAAGCCTTTCTTAACACCCAATCTCCAACCTTAAATCTTTTGGTCCTAATGTTCTTGTTATATGCCCTGGATATTCTCTGTTGATATGCTGCCATTCTTAGCCTTGCCGCATCTCTCTTCTCATCTATAGTGTCTAAATCCTGACTCAAAGCTTCAGGATTCTGCTCAGGATCACTTAGGGTAGATCTTGCAGTGGGTATCGTCATCTCTGTCGGAATCATTGCTTCTGCTCCAAATACCAAGGAAAATGGGGTTTGGCCTGTTGCATTCTTTACCGTTGTCCTATCAGCCCATAAAACAAAGGGTAATTCTTCTGCCCATCTTCCTTTTTTGGCTCCAAGCCTTTTCTTTAAGTTATTGACAATTATCTTGTTTGAGGATTCTGCTTGTCCATTTGCTTGAGGATGTACTGGAGTAGATGTTACCATTTTGATTCCCCAACTCTTGCAAAAGTCAGTAGTTCTCTTGCTTATAAACTGAGAACCATTGTCACAGATTATTTCGGCTGGTACCCCAAACCTGGTCAGGATATTCCTTTTTATGAAGGATACTACTTCTTGGTCTCTAACTTGGACAAATGCTTCAGCTTCAACCCACTTAGAGAAATAATCCGTCATTGCTAGCATAAAGACTTTTCCTCCCGGAGCTTTTGGTAATTTTCCTACTATATCCAGGCCCCACTTCATAAATGGCCTAGGGGAAACAATAGGATATAATGGTTCAGCGGGCTGATGCAATATGTTACTATGTCTCTGACATGCATCACATCTTCGAGCATATTCTGCGGCATCTTTTCTCATTGTTGGCCAATAATATCCTGTCCTTAGTAGTTTCGAAAATAATGACCTACCCCCAGTATGGTTACCACAATCCCCTTCATGTATATCCTGAAGTACTTCTTTGGCTTCAGGATCCTCCAAGCATCTCAAGTATGGTCCTGCAAGAGATTTCTTGTATAAAATATTATTTATAATAGTGAATCGTGATACCTTCATCCTAAATGCCTTAGGATTTTCATCTTCGGGGATATGTCCTTCCTTGAGATATCTCATAATTGGAGTTGTCCAGGATTTAGGATCCTCTTCAGGATACACCACTTCAGGATTTTGAATACTTGCTACTTCCTTATGCTGAGGATCCGTTGCAGGATACAGGATATGTAATATCGGTATTGGGATTCCTTCTGGTATCCTGATTGATGATCCCAAGTTTGCCAATGCGTCTGCTTCGGCGTTATCCTCTCTTGGTACCTGTTCAAGTGTAAAAATATCGAAATATCCTGCTAATTTTTAAGAATACCGAGGTATTCAATTAGTTTCTCACCCTTGACTGCATAGGATCCATTAAAATGATTAGTAATTAACAAGGAATCAACATATACTTGCAAATTCTTGATATTCATATTCTTAGCCAACTCTAATCCTGCAATTAAAGCTTCATATTCTGCCTCATTGTTAGTAGCAGGGAATTCACATCTAACAGCCTGGGGTATTATGTCCCCCTGTGGTGATTTTAGTAGTATACCTAAACCTACACCCCTTACATTAGATGCACCATTAGTATATAATATCCAGGATTCTAAGTTTTCTCCTAATTGTTGTACTTCTAGGTCTACTTCATTTTGAATATCACTACTGAAATCAGCCACAAAGTCTGCTAGAGCCTGAGACTTTATTGCATTTCTAGGTTCATATATTAAATCATAGGCACTTAATTTTACCGACCACTTAGCCATTCTACCCGACATCTCCGGTTTTCTAAGCATATTCTTAACAGGATAATTAGTTTTAACATGAATCCTATGCATTTCAAAATAATGTCTAAGCTTTGTTGATGCCATTACTATAGCCAGTATTAGTTTTTCTAGGTGAGAATATCTAGTTTCCGCATTTAACAAACTTTTGCTAACATAATAAACATGATACTGCTGACCTTCGTGATCCTTTACGAGTACTGCACTTACTGCATTCCCTGATACTGCCAGATACATGGATAATGGTTCACCATCCTCAGGCTTCATTAATAGAGGCGCGGTTGAGAGATACTGCTTCAAATCCTGCAGGGCTGCTTCATGCTTCTCGCCCCATTCAAATTTCTTATTCTTTTTCAGGATATCATAGAATTCTTTACACTTTTCCGAGGATCTTGAAATAAACCTATTCAAGGCTGCCACTCGTCCTGTTAATCGTTGAACATCCTTCATATTCGAGGGTGACTTTATATCCAAGATAGCTTTGATCTGCTCCGGGCTTGCCTCTATCCCTCTTTTTGTCACCATGTATCCTAAAAACTTTCCTGACCCCACTCCAAAATGGCACTTTGCAGGATTAAGTTTCATATTATACTGGTCCAGGATATCGAATGCTCCTTTAATATCCTGAAGATGATCCTCAGCTTTCTTGGATTTGACCACCATATCGTCAATGTACACCTCCATGGTGTCCCCCAGTTTGTCTTTAAACATCATGTTCACCAATCTCTGGTACGTTGCACTTGCATTTTTTAAACCGAAAGGCATAGCAGTATAACAGTAAATACCTGTTGGTGTCATGAAAGCAGTATCCTCCTGGTCCGAAGGTTCCATTTGAATCTGCTGGAATCCTGAGGATGCATCCATGAAGGTCAACATTTCATGACCGGCAGTGGCATCCACCATCGAGTCTATATGAGGCAGAGGGAATGGGTCTTTTGGACAAGCTTTGTTCAGGTCTGTGTAGTCTACACAGACTCTCCACTTCCCATTCTTCTTTTGAACCACTACCACATTTGCTAGCCATCTAGGGAATTTGACTTCTCTAATCATCCTGGACTTCAATAATCTTTCAACTTCCTCTTGGATAATTGCATTCCGCTCAGGGGCGAATTTCCTTCTCTTTTGTTGTATAGGCTTGAATGACCTGTCAATTCCAAGCTTGTGAGTAATAATGTCTTTAGATATACCTTTCATGTCCTCATGCTTCCATGCGAATGTTGTCATCCTGCATTTCAGAAAGTTAGTTAATTGCTCCTCAATATCCTGAGGGATATTGGTCCCTACGAGCATCGAGATATCAGGATTATCCTGATCCAGGATAACTTTCTTCACATCCTGCTCCGGATTCTCCACGATATCCTGGGCCCGCATCTTTAATTGCTATGCTGCACTCGGTTTGGTCGAGGATTTCATTGAGGATGAATAACATTCTTTTGCCTCTTGCTGAACACTGTCGATCTTGACAACCCCCCAAGGGGTAGGGATCTTGATGCATTGGTGATATGTCGATGGTACGGCCTTCATATCGTGGATCCATGGTCTTCCTAGGATGATGTTATAGCAGGATAGAGAATCCATCACACAGAAACGTTGCATCTTGTTGAGTCCTTCGACATATACGGGCAGCTTTATCTCTCCCACTGTGTTCCTAGCTTCTCCACTGAAACCAACGAGCACAGTAGACTTCGAAGTGATATCCATCGGAGACACATTCATTCTCTTCAGAGTCTCCAGTTGTATTATGTTGACGGAACTGCCATTATAAACCAGTATCCTGCGTACAAAATGGTTAGCCACATATAACGTTATTACCAGAGCATCATGGTGAGGATCCTGGACAGTATCCCTGTCATCAGCGTCAAATGTGATCATTTTGTCAGTTGTGAGGGTAGTCATCTTGATAGGTTTGTCTCCCCTCTCAGCCTTAGCTTCTTTTGCATGCCTCTTTGCCGCTGAATACGAAGTCCCACAAATATCGGATCCTCCCGAGATAAAGTTGATTATCTTGGCATCTGGGGGAGGTGAGGCCGCTCGCTCAGGATCCTTTTCAGTATCCTGTCCTTTGTTCTTTTTTCTGCCCAAGAGATCTTTTAGATATCCCTTGCTCAGAAGATAGCTTATTTCCTTCCTCAAAGCAATGCAATCTTCCGCAATATGTCCGAAATCCTCATGGAAGGCACACCATTTGGATTTATCCTTCCAATCAGCTTTTTGTTGATTCTTCCGAGGCCACCTGGCTTTATCTCCCAAACCCTGCATAGCATACATTAGTTCAGGTATATTAACAGAAAAACAATATTCAGATAATTCAGGATATTCTTCAGGATCCTCATCTTCAACAGCATTCACTCTCTTGTTATCATTTCTGCCATATGGCTTGGAGCGATATGGCTTATATGAGGATTCCGATTTCCTGTTAGTCGATTCGTATGTTGAGGATGCATTCATCCTTTCTTGCATTTTCTTGTCATCCTCCAATCGAATATATCTCAGAGCCCTGTTACGAGCTTTGTCAAGATTCCTGCAGGGATTCATTACAAGATCCTGATAGAACTGAGAGTCCTTTTGCAACCCCATCTTAAAGGCTTGCACAGCTGTTGCAACATCAAGATGTGGGATATCCAAGGATTCTTGGCTGAATTTGTTCACATAATCCCTCAAGGATTCTTGAGGTCCTTGAGTTATCCTGTAAAGATCACTGGTTTGTTTTTCAAAACTCCGACTGCAAGAAAATTGGCTATTAAATAAATTCACTAAGTGGGAAAATGATGTAATCGAATGTGGAGGAACATTTAACAGCCATTTCAAGGCTGATCCTGTTAAAGTAGAACCGAAACCCTTGCACAGGCAAGCTTCCTTGAGATCCGGAGGGATAGGGTTGATCTCCATCCTTTCCCTATACTGGGCAATATGCTCTTCAAGATCCGTGGTTCCGTCGTAAAGCTTCATGTTTGGAGTCTGAAATATTTTTGGGATTTCAGCATCACATATAGGATGCACGAACCGAGATATCCTGTGGCTATCCTGGGATACTTCGGGAATTGGGTGCACCACCCCAAGTACACTGGATATCATATCCTTTAATTTCTGAAGCTCCCTGGATAATTCTGACGTTACAGTTGTATCCTGCAAAGATCCAACACTGTTAGTGGCAATAACATTATTATTATTATTAGATACGTTACCAGTCGGAGGATTCTGCCCATATCCCGAAACATATCCTGAGCTCCTCACGGTTGACATCCTAACCGAGGAGGGTATCTCAGGAGTAGGATTCTGAGGGAGGCTGGGCACAATATTCCCCCTATTATCCTCAGTATACACGGCTGAACTAAAGTTCAAAGCTCTGGGCTGTAATGGAGTGACGATATTCTCAGCAGGTCTGCTCGAGCCGGACTTCAGGAGTTGTATCTCCCTTAACAGCATTTGGTTTGTTTCCTGTTGCTGCCTCATTTGTTCCTGCACACTTCCAAATAAAGTAAGAATTTCATCATTAGAAGCTAGAATGGGAGCAGATTCCTGAACACTGCGGGTAGGGATAATATTCTGAGGTCGTGAAGAGGCTAACGTCCTTGGAGGAGGTGGTGGAAGCACCGAACCAGTAGTAGCAGAAATCATAGCAGACACAGTAGAGGAACTCATGTTTGATCTTGAGGCCATTATGGACAAAGTGGCAAAAAGTTTTGAAAATAGAAAACTGATTAGCGATTTCACAAAAATTTTTAGTAAAGAGAGCACCACTTGCCCCACGGTGGGCGCCAAATTGTTTTGGTCAAAAATTACCGAAGCAATTACGTGATCAAATTAGTTAAGTGAGGTAGTGTGCTAAAAAGTGTGTTGAAAATATGCTGGTTATGTTGTTTGGAAAAACAGTGTTCAGGATACGGCTCAGGATATTGAGCTGTATCTACGATCAAACAATGAGCAAAAAGTAAAGGGGTTGACACGAGATGTACGAGGAAAGCCCTTGATCAATCTAGATCACCGGCATAAAACCTCGGGAGCTGACAATCACAGCTGCCTAGTTCTTCTATTGCTTCAAATATCAGGATACAGTGCAGGATATTGACCAGATCGCTAAGTGTTACAATACTTTGTGTGAGAGTACAAATTGCGAGAGAACAAGTGTGTAAGTGTAGTGAGTGTAGCTGTGATGTCCTATTCGATCCGGTATACCCACTATTTATAGTAAACGAATACAAACTGAAATTCCTACAAATATGGGATACTTCCGAATATTCCATTGTTAACGTTGTAGTCCCGGTAATGCGGCTTCAACGTCTTTATTTGAACGACTTGGACCGAGTCTCTTGGAGAAAGAGTCTTTGTGAACGTTGTACACCTGCACGCGTACTCCTGCACTCAACACGTTAGTAATCCTGAGGATACTATTCAGGATATTATAGACATCCTGAATGAGCATCTCGGATATAAGCAGTTATTATTTATTCAAGATATAACCCAAGATATTTCCCAGGATATGAGGAGCTCAGAATTTTACCCATAACACTTATTATATCATAAAGTTTCATTAATCTGCCTATCATTACGCGATAATGTGTTTCGACTTATTGGCGAAACCTATCTTTAAATTATCAGTGTGGTTCACATTGCGAACTCCACTAGGCTCCTTACATAGGTTTTAGCTTATAGGCTATTGACCTTTGTTGCATTCGATTTCCGAATGCTCCTATATATCCAGGACTTAACTTTTCTTGAGAAATTTAAAATTGTGCACACCCTTCTAAGGGCGATACCTTCGATTGAACCTTATTCCTTATTAAGGACTTAAGAAGGTTGCAACTTTTATCAATCCTAAATTTTCTGCCGATTAGTGGCAACTTTAAGATGATTATGAATTTGAATGATCTTATTTGTTCTTTCCAATGCAACTTTTAGATCCTGATAATTGGACTTACCAATCTATTGTTCTAACAATAGAAGTTTAACATTCCATCTATATAAGGTCTCCAAAGGAGCAACCTTGATACTTATATAACAACTATTATAGAAAAACTTATTTTAAGGTGAGATGGTTATTCCAACCACTTAAAACCAATCTTAAGGAATAGCTAATCCTCACAGCTAGTCGAACAAATCGACGATCCAGGGTAGCTAACGACGATTCTTAATCGTTGCCTAAATAGGGTTGCGGTAATCAAATGTATAAGCAAATGAACCGTCTTTCTTACTTAACCGTATCAAATCCTCAGAATATCGAGTTAGGCTATATGAACCTCTATCTTAAAACTCACTTAATCAGGGTTCCGATTCTTCCAATGATGGTACGAGTCATCATGGAGATTTCGCAATAATGCAGCCCTAAGCGGGATGTTGATCTTAACTCTACTTGCCTCTAAGGAGGTAAACAGGGTAATCTTAGGAGAAGATAATCAAGATACAAGGAGGTTATAGAGATTTTCCATATCTCAGGCTCCAGTTCATCCATCAATGCTTGTGTTAAATAAGCGACACATTTCGGTTACAAGTCCACGAATTTCTTAATCGGGAACATTTACTTGGACAATTCCATTCTGGATATCTTCCTTGAATACCATTAGTTGACTTTTAGTATCATATGATTATTGGAATATCTTTGGGGTTCCATGCATTAAACCTCCATACTGATCAGGCATGGAAGCAATCTATGGAACATATTAAGATACACCAATCCTCATATGGAGCTTTTGTCATACCACTTGGTATTCGTAATCAATAGGGATTGAAGAGATATCAATTACATATGAATGCACTTTATCTAGAGAGAGGGTACGTTAGAATTTCATGACTGGGGATTTCTGACGGAATAGAAGAAATGGTTCCTATAATTTTGTCTGCAAGTTTTACCTTACACTTAGTATCTAAGGTTCCCGAGAGAGATTTTAAAAGTTTTCTACACTTAAGGTTTATGAAGGATTTGGAGCAAGTAGCATTTAGCTCTTGGATCTTTTTCACTGACTCCTTCACAGCTTTTCCAACAGCTGCGTCTATCATAGTTAGAAGAATATCCTTGTCAATTTTGAGGTTCTCAATTGTAACATCATTAGCATGCGTCGTATTATCAATGGCATGATTGAATGCTGTCTTATCCGCGTTTGTCATACTCAAGTTTTGGTTCTTTATTCGTTTCCTAGTAGCAGTCCAACAGTTGCTATTCATCACCTTGATGGCCTTAGCATATACTAACCATGGCATCATTAAACCATGCAGGCCAATATAGCACTAACATTCTTAATGAACGTTATTTAAAAGAATATACATCAATATTACTTAGCCTAGGTCATAAAAGACCATCAATGGCATTTTAAGGTTTGGACCTTGTCCATCACCCTTTTTGACAGAGGATCAAAATGTCACATCTGTCTTGAGCATATTGATGATTTTGGATAGCTTGAAAGCTTGACATAGGGATGTTTGATAAGAGTGATTCCTAGTATAAAATATCTATCTAAGATTATTGAAGCAGTCTCTAGAGTATCATCGGCCAATTCCACCTTGCGCTATATGCCTAAGGTCCTTCTAGGCAGATACAACCGCTTACAACATTTATTGTCCATAATAGACTTATCTGTGTTGGTATCAAATAAATTTCTGCATAAACTCTTGATAAGGAAAGGTACCTGCTATATCGTCATCATTCTGCACCAACTCCTGAGCATTCCTCTGGAAGAATCACGCGCTTGTTTCCCTGGCCCCTCCATGCTTCTTTATAAGTTTTGGGCAGTTGGTTTTGATGTGTCCTTCCTCGTTACAGTTGTAACATGTCGCGTTCTTCAACTCCTTGCAATCTAAAGTCTTGTGACCCTTGGTCTTCCAAATTCCACACAGTTTAGCACTTGGGTCAATTATACATTTTCCAGAATGTTGCTTTCTGCAGTTACTGCATTTGGGTTTGTCATTAGATTGACTCGAATTTTTCCTAAACTCGGAATCCTTCTTGCTCTTAAAACTTCCCTTTTTCTTCCTGTCAGATTGCTGAGAGTTTTCCTCCTCTCTTTCCCTTTTTCCCTCGCCAGAAGCCTTAATAGACTTATTTCTGATTGCATCTAAGGTGAGAGATAGGGATAAGTCCACCGCGGACCTGTATGTGGTAGGCCTAGATGCTTTAACATTCCCCTTTAGCTCTTAACTGGTGCCTCTTGATGAAGCACAACCTGACCAGACGGGACACTCCTCTGATTTGATGAGTGATGAACATCGTCTTCCTCTGACTCATGTGATTTAGGAGGGGGCTTACTACGAGCCAAAGATAGAGTCTTAGAGTGTGCATCCCTTGATTCATTATTTTGTCTGTCGAGAGCTCGAGTAACAGCATCATCTATTAATGCCTGTAGTTCTGCACCAGTTATATTAATTCTGGTAGTATCATTGTTCTCCTTCGGGTGGCTGTTAACCTCGTCTGACCCAGCCATGTAGCTTAATTGCTACATAAATATTGACAATGATTTATTCGAAGGTTATTATGGGATTATCATTTTTGATGACTCATTAACCATGGTAATATGAACCATATGGGTTAATTTATTAATTATATTTAATTAGTATTTTCATTATAATTTATCCTAGTTATAAATCATTAAGGATATTAAAGTGGCACAAAAGGCCTAATCACAAGGATGGTTTTGAATTTATAAGCTATGATCGTATGGGATCGAGGCATTTAGGGTTTGAACATAGTTAGTTACTTTTCTTGACAGAGAGTCGAAGACTACAACTGGGTTTTTTTTTTTTTTTTTTTTTTTTTTTTTTTTTTTTGTCTTTTGGGACAATAGATATAGCCCATAGGCATTTCCCTTCTGAGGGATGTTTATGGTATGATTATCTTTTCAGATGCTATTAGTCGAGATCGTATGGATCCTACCGACTATGATGCTTGGACGCAATCCAACATCTTTAGACAGGGGGTAAAGACCACCACTGTCGTTGTCTTATCGGACAATAAGTTTAGCCCGTAGGCACTTCATCACTAATGGATGTTTATAATATGATCATCTTATAGGATGATATAAGCCATGATTTCTGGATCATTAGGCTAGATCAGGAAGTTTGAAGAATTCCAATATAGGAATGATTATTGTGATTTTCTCGAATCACTTTTGTCAGGAGTGCTAACACGTTCTCAGGTGTTAACAAGAATCTGAATCTCTTTTTAACAGGTTTTTCCATCTTAGCCAGGTCTTTAATGACATTCAAGCTAGGTTATGCCTTTTAAGATTTTCTTTAATATTTAACGCAGAACAATCCTAAATTAAGATGTTAATAAGGATCTGAATCTGATTGAGGAACTACCATCTTGGCCCTGTCTGTACATGACACGTGGCTAGGTCTTGTCCTTTTTAGATTTTTGCCATTCTATTAAAATGGTAGATTTTATAAAAGGAATGTTATTTTTATTTATTTCATGTTTCATGTTTTAGCATGAAAATTTAAAGTTAATCATTCCACTATATAAAATTAGAGTACAGATCTGCCCTAAACGGGACTTGAAAAGAATGATGTTGTCCTTGAAGGGACTGAAAGATAAATATGTCCTTATAAGGACTATTAAAGAAAGGATCTTTAGCAAAAGGAGTTTTCTTCTTTATTTTATTTCTGAATGTTTTCTCCCTGGATGCACGTTTCATTCTAGTCGCGGTACAAAGCTCAGCATTTCAAGGCTCCAGTTGTAGAGGATTTCCAATACGGCTTGCTTGATTGGAGACATATTCAAAATATATATAAAATTGGAAGCAATAGATTTCCTAATAAGAATGAGGGTATTCCTATGTTAAGTCTAGACTCAGAAGGTCAAGGAATGTGCTACTGTGTAACTGAGATTAAACACAAATGGCTAGTGTTTAATTCACTCAGTGTTAGCTCTGATACCAATCTGACACACCCCTAAATTTCCATATATTACCGGTGGGCCCGGTGGGGAGTATCGTGACGTAATTGATATCATCATAGTCAAACAACACAATTTAAATGCACAGCGGAAGCAAAAGATAATTTTTTTTACAACCGAATGAGAATATCAAAGTATTACAAACGGTATGCAAAGAGATCCACAGGCGGATCAAAATAAAAGAAAATTGTTCAACAGACTTTAGGCATCTAAAACTTGCAAGATTCCCTATTGACGCCCTGAGCTCCCAGCCAATTACATACAGTACCTGTCACTTAACCTTTTTGGAAAATACGTCAGTTTTCACTGGTAAATACAATTTAACTGACTCATTTTGAAAACGTTTAGAAAATTGATTTGAATGCACAAGGCACAAAATATTTTTATAACTTGGGACAATTTTATTAATAAAAATCTTGTATCTGATTTACATGTTTGTCCAACATTTAGGGCCAGTGATAATACATATACAAGCCGGTCAAAATTAATAGACACACCACAAATATAATCTCACAAGAAGACACCCTTACGAGTGAGTATATGTTTTACATAAGCAACAGGAGGTGTTATGCCTACACCTTGTGCTTACGTTGTGGCCATTCACTTTTTAAATGAGCCAAGGATATCCAGGACACGGTCATTAACCCCCAATGTTATTTGTTATCAAGCAATATAGATTAAAACGGGATTATGCAATTTAATCATTTTCGATTAAAAGGTTTCTACACCCGACCAAGCGGTATTTTTATAATACCGTATCCCAAGCCCATATAAGGGAAAATAAGTTAAACGTATTTACCTGAGCTAAATATAAATTCAATCCCAGTCGTATATCAAATCAGCAAGCACAAGTACTTCTACTGGGGCTCTTAATCTGGAACGAAGGTTTTAATAACCTATTAGATTCCTAACGGGTCTTATTTAAGCCTATGCTTAGACCGGTTAGTTTTAAAGGAGGATACGGTTCAAAACGCATGATTAAGCGCAGACCGGATTAGAATGTGATTTAGACCCGACAGGTTTGGAGACTTGTATAATATGGGTAAACTAAACACATTCTGGATTTTGAAGTGAAAATGATAAGGTTTGACCCGTTTCGGTTATTTTATGCAAACTAGTTACATAAACCGATCCGAACGCGAAACATGCGGAACCAATAACCATAAGAGTCATGAACAAGTTTCCTAAGTTAATATGCCTTAAACATGTTGTGATATCAGAATGATACCTTCCATTATGCCCCAAATGGTTTTAGACCCAATTTATGCCTCATAAGGGCATTTTGGTCATTTTAAAGGGTGAAAAAGGGTTTAAATAATAACCTGAGTTACAAGTCTGATTAAATCAGTAAATATACTTAATTTACTAAGTTATAACAGTAGGGTATTAATCCTATGTGAAATTTATCGATCTTAATCATTCTAGACACCGCAGGGGCGTTTTGGTAATTTCACATATATGCTTAAAAGGTCAAAACTGGAATTCTGATCTTAAGATATTCTCCTACTGTTTAAAATATAAAATTTTACTGAATACATCAGTAGGTTTCAACCTCATATGCTTAGATAGGTTCTAGCACATACTTATGTGTTAAAAACGCTTAAAAAGGCGATTTGGAGCCATTTCCGGGTTTTATATAGAAAGCTGATATTTTTAAAATTCCAGAAGGCTCAAAATAATTTATTTAACATATTAGATCAGTAGAAAAAGGTTTGGGGTCAATCGGATTTATAAAACTCATTTTATAGCCCAAAAGGGCAAAACCGGCATTAGCGGAATTAAGCTTAGAACACTAAGTTATGCTCAGCCTAAAAATAAATAAAAATCTCCAAAAATCCCAAAATATTATATTACATTAGTAGGTATAAAGTTTGGTATCGAAAATCGGGTTTAGATAGGCTATATGCTAATTACGCCGATTAATTCATAAAAACTTTCTAATTACGCTAATGAGCATAACTCCTATTTTAGACCTCAAACTGATATCAAATTTTGGGTACAAGTTTATAAATCAGTAACTAAGGTTTCTACTCTTTTACATTTCCAAAAATCACATTTTAAGGGCATTTGGGCATAATGGTCAACTTTTAAGCATTTTACGGAAACATGCATGAACTAGGATTTCTATGGAACCAAGTTGTATAACCTTGGAGGGTTATACTAACTTATAATATGGTCCTAATGGAATCCTAAGGCATATCTAAATTAATCTAAATCGGGTCAGAACTGAAAGTCAAAGCAAAAGTCAACTTTTGCGACTTTCGGTTCCGAACCGAGCCTATACTTAGAATTGTCGGGTTGAACATGCTTAGACATGATCAACTAAAATTTACCAAGTTATTAAAGTGAGAAAACTGATTTTATGGTTTTTATATTAATAGTTATGAATTTATTTAAAACTAACCCGTTTGACTTTCATTTGACCCGACAATTTAACTAAGTAAACGTGGTAATTAGGAGGTGCCCTTTTGAGGGTTAAACACCTACCTAATTACGGTCACGTAGCCATGTTCGTTGCGAACAATGGCTTAACCGTTTAAAAGTCAAAGCGTCTATCGAAAACGCTTGACTTTCGGTTAAAACGCTAAAAAAATTAAACTAAGCATGAAGGGATTACTTACAAGAGTCCAAAGGACTGAGGGAGGTTCTCAAAAAGGTTCAAGATCCTCTCCAATTCAGAGAATAAGCAGATTAGAAGGAAAGGTGCAAAAGAAGTGAAGTGGGGAATGGGTATTTATAGGTTTTTGAGCACCGTTAGGATCGTTCCTCGTAAACCGTGATTGAATCTGAACCCTACACATATTACCCATGGTTTTATAAACAATGGGCAGCCCCTAGTTTCCAAAAAACCATTTACAATTATAGAAACTGATGGAACAGGCTGTTTACAGCTGTTTAGCAGCAAACAACACTTTCATATATGGCAGAAATGGCCCCTGT
Organism: Helianthus annuus; assembly: GCF_002127325.2. Classification (NCBI taxonomy): domain Eukaryota; kingdom Viridiplantae; phylum Streptophyta; class Magnoliopsida; order Asterales; family Asteraceae; genus Helianthus; species Helianthus annuus. The sequence goes on from NC_035441.2 coordinate 82,868,543, forward strand.
GAGTTTTTATGGTCATTTTAGGCACGTTCAAGGCCCGTTAACCTCATTTTAAGGCCCCACTATGATGTTTAAACATAGGGAACATGAAACATGTTCAAAAAACATGTCGGATGTCGGTTCCTTTGGCCGTACGGTCACGTAGTGTGTCGAATTACGACGAAACACGGACGAACGCTAAAAACGGTCCAAATTACGCGACGAGTGGAATTTTATCATGCCACACACTAAAATAAAATATTTTAGTGCTTACATAAATTTTTGGGTGTCCGGGGATATTCAGAATGCGAGATATGCGCAAAAGTGCAAACTTGTGCACTTTTTGACACTTTTAGTCCCTGCATGACATAAAAGTTTATTTTTGCGTACCAAACACCTCTATACCTATATCTAAGCTATATAAAGGATAAATATGGTATGTTTAACTTATGGACATATTCCGGAAGGTCCGTTACCATACGATTCGACCTCCTTTTGCAGTTTGACGCAATTAGTCCCTTAATTGCGCAAAGTAGCGCGAAATGCCGTTTAATGATATCTAAGCCTTCCATGGCCCATAATAATCATTCCCAAGCATATATTTAAATATTACTACGCTCCCGTTTGCTTAAATGGTCACCGAATGGCGTAGATTCAAAAGTTGACGCTTTAGGCCCTTCTATTGCGCAAACTTGAGCATTTCATCACTTATTAGCATTGAAGCCTCATCTAATCCATATTAGGCATCCTTGAAAGTATTATTAAACATTACGATGCTTCGGGTTCTCTAAAAGGTCATTCAGAGGTATAATTAAACATATTGACACTTTTAGTCCCTTATACTTACAAAGTTGCGCGTAACGTCACTTAAAGGCACAAAAGCCTTGGACGGCCAACGATTGGCATTCTCGAGAGCATAATCAAATATCATGAAGCTCTCGGTTTGTTAAAAGGTCACTCAGAGGTAAGAATTAACATGTTGACGCTTTTAACCCTTTATTGCGCAAACTTTCAATTAAATACACAAACGGCTACACTTGATCAACAAGTGGCTTATTTGTGAATATAAAACCATAAAAGATTATTTAAAAACTTATTTTAGGTATGCTAACACTTCCAGTCCTTTCATAATCAAAGTTTTTGATTTTTCGAAAAATTAGTCCCTAAATCCCAAGGTTTGACTTTATTAGGGTTTATTACACGTGTTAATACATCATTAGACGTGATTTTACGAGGTGTTACATCCTCACCCCCTTAAAATAAATCTCGACCTCGAGATTTGCTAAAGTAATGGAAGTACCTTCTGCCTTATATTGGACTTAATTTTCATAGCATACTTGGGGCCTCTCCAAGCACCCAAGTTGACTTCTATAATTGGTACAAGTATCCCTTTAGAGCATTCTTAACCTACCGATCTGTGACAACTCGAGTTTCTGACTTTCACTTTCGCATTAGATGCGCGTTGACTTTGACTGTTTAGTTGTTTGGATTGTGGACTTGAAATTGTACGCGTTGTGTTTTAATGAAACGTATTGTCGTTTTGCCTATATGTGATTACTTGCTGTGGTAGAAAATAATATTAGAATTATTATTAAAACGCTTAGTCTAGATCACGAAACATGACTTACAGATCGAAGAATCACGAAATCTCGTTCCGTAATCCAAATTTTCCGGTTAGTGTGTGATGTCGTTTATGTTAATAGATGATGCTTTGAGTGTATATGATTTCATGATTTATCAATTGTCTTGCAATATGTTGTTTGTATGTTAACCGGATATGTATGTTAATCGGATATGGATGTTAATCGGATGTGTATGTTAATCGGATCTGTTGTGATGATGTTTAATGATAATGTTTTGTGGATCGGCTGTGATATTATGCAATTCGGAATTTTTATTGTTCATGGAACCGGAACATAATATGATTAAGTGTTATTATTGTTCATGTGGTTAAATTAGGGTTCATGAGGTTTAATATGAAACTCCCTGTTTGATCGATTCTGAGGTAACCGAATACTTGAATTTGTGTTAATTGATAATCACGGATAAACTTGGAAACTTTGAGTAAACGTAACTGATATTTATCGAAAGATACTTGTTATTCGAAACATAGTTGTGACCGAAAGATACTTGTTAGTCGAAACATAGTTGTTGTGACCGAAAGATACTTGTCCTTCGAACCATAGTAGTGTTGACCGAAGGATAGCATTGACCGAACCATAGTAGTGTTGACCGAAAGATAACAGCGTGGTCGAAAGATGACATTTGGTTCGAAGCATAACAATTGGTCCGAAAGATAACTGTGATAACTAATATGTCGAAAGATAACAGTTGGGTCGAAAGATAATGGGGGGTTATAAACATACTTTGAATGATGGAATGTATGCTTGATTTATTTGGCATGCCATGCTTGGTGATGAATGTTAACATTTGTATTCGTGTACACTAGCTGATGATTAAATGTGAAATGATACGTGTTGTGCCGATATGCAAACTGACTGTTATGTGATACATGGTTGATGCATGGTATTGGCTATCAAGCACTATGTGACATTAGATTGCATGCGTATCATTGCGAACATGAACTGATTTGTTATACGTGCATACAATAGGACGTGATTAATTACTTGTGAGTGCATAACCTAGCATACCGAGCAAACCAAGGTGAGTTCACACTCCTACTAAGGCATGGGATTCCCGGGTCGTGGGAATGGGTTAAAGGTTATCATTGACTAAGAACGTATATATGCTTTTCCTAGACTATCACCTATCATGGTCCTCGGATGTCAGGACGGTTCCGTAGGTTGGGATAACACCTACGTGGTCACATGCCAATTACTGCCTCGGATGTCAGGCACGCACGTAAAACCTACGTGTACGCATTACTTACTTCTATCCTCGGTTATGAAGGATACGTGCGTAAAACCTACGCACACCCCATACGCGCTACTGTTCTCGGACGAAGAACAGGGATAATACGAATAGTCTAGTGGTCACATAACATGGGAAGCCCCCACCTGTATAACTTACTATTGGCCCTGTAGAGCCACCCGTTACTTACTGTTACGCATTTACTTATTGTGAATTCGCTCAACTAGTTTGTTGATCATTCTGTTACATGCCTTGCAGATCGTTAGGTACTGGGAGCTTGCACTGGAGAAGCGGGTCGTTGTGGGCAAGGATCGTGGTTTCTACGTTGAACTATTATGACATTTAAAACTATTAGCTATTGTTGGTTTATTTACTATGCTTCCGCTACACTTTGAAACTATGGTTATGTTTTGAACACCTATCGTATTGAATGGATGGTTTACATTTATTTTACTTAATATTAATTACATGTTCAATATGATTGGTGGCTTGATCCTGGTCAGTCACGCTCCCAAGCGGTGATACTCCGCGTGTGGATTTTGGGGGTGTGACAGATTGGTATCAGAGCCATTGGTTATAGAGAACTTGGTTTTAATATGGAAAAACGTTTTTATTAAAACCAGACTATAACCAGAACAGTGCTCTCAACGATCCACAACGACGCTTCGCTCCACGTGCAAGACTCAACTTCCTAGGTAATAAGGTTTATGTTTATTGCCTACATGCTAGAATTTGCATAGAACTTTGCTCGTAGTATGCTTACATTACCTTGCTCACAACTTGTCATTGCATGAGAATACTTATGTGCTTACACTCTTCTGTCATCGCACTATTCGCGAACCTTTCTCACTTATGTTGCCTTTGATGTGAAGATCAATGGCCGCACGAATTAACATGACTCAAGCCCAGCTAGAGGCTCTCGTTGCTGCGGCAGTTGCAGCCGCCCAAGCAGGTAGTATACCCTGCAGTATAGACACTAGGATCTTTAGATCCTACATTAATTCTCGTACTTAACTTTGCCCTATTCGTACACAATAGGTCAACCCGCTCAGCAACAACCTGGGTGCACCTTCAAGAATTTCATGGATTGTCGTCCTAGCTCGTTCAGTGGCACGGAGGGAGCAGTTGGACTCCTCCACTGGTTTGAAAAGCTCGAGTCGGTTTTCGAAATGTGTGAATGCCCTGAGGCTCGCAGGGTGAAGTTCGCCACTGGCACACTTGAAGGGATTGCGCTCACTTGGTGGAACGCACAAGTGCAGATCTTAGGGTTGGCAGCTGCTAACGCCACACCCTGGAATGATTTCAAAGAACTGATCAAGAGGGAATACTGCACTAGAGAAGACATTCACAAGTTGGAGGACGAGTTGTATAACTTGAAAATGGTTGGTTCGGAAATCGAAGCTTACACCAAGAGATCGAATGAGTTGGCTGTGTTATGTCCAACTATGGTGGACCCTCCATACAAGCGTATTGAGTTGTATCTCAAAGGTTTGGCACCAGAAATACAGAGCCACGTTACCTCGGCTAACCTCAACAACATCCAGGAAATCCAGCGTCTCGCTCATCGCATCACCGATCAGGCAGTGGATCAGAATAAACTGCCTAAGCGCGTCAGCGCTACTGCTACAGTCACTCCTTCAGCTACTCCCGTTACCCTCAGTGACAACAAGAGGAAATGGGAGGGGGATTCAAGCAAAGCATCAGTTTCGGTTCAGTCCCAGAATCAGCAGCGAAAGACTGGCAACTATCAAAGCCCTAACCAGCAGTCGTCAGGTAGCCACAGGCAGGGTGGATATCGCGGAAACCTTCCAAAGTGTAACAACTGCAACAGGCACCACAACGGCCAGTGTAACAAGGGCCGTTGTCAAAGATGCCTCAAGATGGGTCACGAGGCCAAAGACTGTAGAAGCCCTCGTCCTGCGAATCAGGATCAGCAGCAGCCACCGGCACAGCAGAATCAACAACAGGGCAACAAGGGGTGCTATAATTGTGGTGCTGAAGGTCACATCAAGAGACACTGCCCTCAGCTAAACAGGAACCAGAACAACAACAACAATCAGGGCAACGGGAACAATAACAACAATAACGGGGGAAACAACAACAACAATGGCAACGAAGCTCGGGGTCGTGCTTTTGTGCTAGGTCGGGGTGACGCAGTGAATGATCCCAATGTGGTTATGGGTAAGTTTCTTCTCGACGATATTTATGTTACTGTCTTATTTGATTCGGGTGCTGATACAAGCTATATGTCATTGAAAATGAGTAAATTATTAAAACGTACACCAACACCCCTAGACACCAAACACGTCGTAGAACTAGCCAATGGTAAAAGTGTAGAAGCCGCACAGGTAGTCAAGGGTTGTAGTATTGTTCTAGCGGGTCAGACTTTCTCGATTGATCTCATACCCATAGTTTTGGGTAGTTTCGACGTCGTCATCGGTATGGATTGGTTATCCCAACATCACGCGGAGATCTTATGCAAAGAAAAAGTTATTCGTATTCCTCGCTCCAGTCAAGAACCTCTCGAAGTACAAGGTGACAAGAGTGGTGCTGTGGTTGGCATCATCTCATTCTTAAAGGCGCAGAAATGTTTACGAAAGGGACATACTGCCATTCTGGCACTTGTCACTGACGCATCAGCAAAGGAAAAGAAGCTGGAGGATATACCAGTTGTGCGTGATTTTCCTCAAGTGTTTCCTGAAGATTTACCTGGTTTACCTCCTCATCGTCAAGTCGAGTTTCAGATTGAGTTAGCTCCTGGAGCAGCACCAATAGCCCGCGCACCGTATCGTTTAGCTCCAACCGAACTGGAAGAACTGTCGAAGCAGCTACAAGAGCTCTTGGAAAAGGGCTTTATTCGTCCAAGCTCTTCGCCTTGGGGAGCTCCAGTGTTATTTGTGAAGAAGAAAGACGGTACGTTCAGGATGTGCATCGACTACCGCGAACTCAATAAGGTGACGGTGAAGAACCGTTATCCTCTTCCGCGCATAGATGACCTATTCGACCAGTTGCAAGGGTCGTGTTACTATTCCAAGATTGATTTAAGGTCAGGGTATCATCAGCTGAGAGTCCGGGATGAGGACGTCTCCAAAACCGCTTTCAGAACTCGCTATGGTCATTACGAGTTTCTTGTCATGCCATTCGGGCTTACGAACGCGCCTGCAGTCTTCATGGATCTTATGAACAGGGTGTGCAAACCCTATCTCGACAAGTTCGTCATCATTTTCATCGACGACATTTTGATTTACTCCAAGAGTCAGGAGGAGCACGAGCAGCACTTACGTCTTATCTTGGAACTTCTTCGAAAAGAGCAATTGTACGCAAAGTTTTCAAAATGCGACTTCTGGCTTCGTGAAGTCCACTTCTTAGGCCATGTGGTGAACAAGGATGGGATTCATGTCGATCCATCCAAGGTTGATTCGATCAGAAACTGGCCAGCACCACGTACACCGACAGAAATACGCCAATTCTTGGGTTTGGCGGGTTACTACAGGCGATTTATTAAAGACTTCTCAAAGATCGCGCAACCACTTACTATGCTAACACAGAAAGGTGTCGTTTACAGATGGGGTAATACGCAAGAGACCGCTTTTCAGTACTTAAAGGATAGGCTTTGCAGCGCACCTATTCTCTCATTGCCAGAGGGCACGGATGACTTCGTGGTTTATTGTGACGCATCGATACAGGGGCTTGGTTGTGTATTGATGCAGCGGGATAAAGTTATTGCCTACGCTTCGCGGCAACTCAAGGTTCATGAACGGAACTACACGACGCACGATTTAGAGCTGGGAGATGTTGTTTTCGCGCTTAAGATATGGCGACACTACCTGTACGGTACCAAGTGCACGATTTACACCGATCACAGGAGTCTCGAGCATATTCTTAAGCAAAAGGATTTGAATATGCGTCAACGGAGATGGGTTGAACTTCTAAACGACTATGAATGCGCCATCAAGTATCATCCAGGCAAGGCCAATGTTGTGGCTGATGCCCTCAGTCGGAAAGACACTCTACCTAAGCGCGTGCGAGCGCTACAGCTTACTATTCAGTCCAGTCTTCCTGCACAGATACGAGCTGCTCAGTTAGAAGCACTGAAACCCGAAAACGTCAAAGCTGAAGCCTTACGCGGCTCAAGGCAACGCATGGAACAAAAGGAAGACGGCGCCTACTATGTAACGGGGCGTATTTGGGTCCCACTTTATGGCGGTTTACGCGAACTTGTAATGGATGAAGCTCACAAGTCTCGCTATTCGGTACATCCAGGGTCGGATAAAATGTACCACGACATCAGCACTACTTATTGGTGGCCTAGTATGAAGGCTCACATCGCTACGTACGTTGGAAAATGCTTAACCTGTGCGAGAGTCAAGGTTGAATATCAGAAACCAGCTGGTCTACTTCAGCAGCCTAAGATACCGCAATGGAAATGGGAAGAAATTTCCATGGATTTTGTTACAGGTCTACCTAGATCTCAGCGTGGGAACGATACAATATGGGTCATAGTTGATCGACTCACCAAGTCTGCACACTTCCTGCCGATCAAGGAAACGGACAAGTTCTCCACTCTCGCAGACGTCTATCTTAAAGAAGTTGTTTCGAGGCACGGAGTGCCCACCTCTATTATTTCGGATCGCGATGCACGATTCACGTCAGAGCTTTGGCAAGCGATGCACAAATCCTTCGGCTCACGATTAGACATGAGCACAGCATATCATCCTCAGACGGATGGGCAGTCTGAGCGAACTATCCAAACTCTAGAAGACATGCTTCGAGCGTGTGTCATCGATTTCGGCAACGGTTGGGAAAAGCACCTCCCTTTAGTGGAGTTTTCATACAATAACAGCTATCATACCAGCATTCAAGCCGCTCCATTCGAGGCATTGTACGGACGTAAATGCCGGTCACCTCTCTGTTGGGCAGAGGTGGGGGATAGTCAAATTACGGGTCCAGAGATTGTAGTGGACGCCACAGAAAAGATTGCGCAGATACGACAACGCATGGCGGCAGCACGCGACCGTCAGAAAGCCTACGCGGACAAGCGTAGAAAGCCATTGGAATTTGAGGTCGGGGACCGGGTTTTATTGAAAGTTTCACCCTGGAAGGGTGTGGTTCGATTTGGTAAACGAGGCAAACTGAATCCGCGGTACGTCGGACCATTCGAAATCTTAGAAAAGATTGGCAAAGTAGCCTACAGATTAAACCTACCAGCTGAACTCGGTGGAGTTCACAATGTATTTCACGTGTCGAATCTGAAGAAATGCCTATCAGATGAGACCCTTATAGTTCCTTTTAAGGAACTCACTATCGACGAGCGGTTGCAGTTCGTCGAGGAACCAGTTGAAATCACGGACCGGGATGTTAAGGTCCTCAAACACAAGAGAATCCCTCTTGTTCGAGTTCGTTGGAACTCCCAGCGTGGCCCAGAGTATACCTGGGAACGCGAAGACCAGATGAAAGAAAAGTACCCCCAGCTATTCGAAACCAATGCATCCACTTCTGAGGCTGAAGCTACTACTACTGAATTTCGGGACGAAATTCCAAATCAACGGGGGGATGATGTGACACCCCAGGAAAACCAGTGAACGATGTAACTTACCTAGCTTCCTCAGTGAGTGCGTACCAAATTTCGGGACGAAATTTCTTTTAAGTTGGGGATAATGTGACAACTCGAGTTTCTGACTTTCACTTTCGCATTAGATGCGCGTTGACTTTGACTGTTTAGTTGTTTGGATTGTGGACTTGAAATTGTACGCGTTGTGTTTTAATGAAACGTATTGTCGTTTTGCCTATATGTGATTACTTGCTGTGGTAGAAAATAATATTAGAATTATTATTAAAACGCTTAGTCTAGATCACGAAACATGACTTACAGATCGAAGAATCACGAAAGATAACCTTCGATTCGAAGGATCAACTTTCGGTTCGAAGGATCACGAAACATATCCTTCGACCAAGGACTCTATCCTTCGAGCAAAGATAGGATCCTTCGACATCTTTCGGCCCAGTCTTTCTAATGGGCTTGGCCCATTCCTGTGATACGTTTTATATACGTGAATGCATGTAAGTCGACAGTTATTTCAAAAACCCTAGTTCCATTGTGTGTGTGTGTGACGGCATAGCAGACCCATTCTCTGTTCGAAGATCTCGTTCCGTAATCCAGATTTTCCGGTTAGTGTGTGATGTCGTTTATGTTAATAGATGATGCTTTGAGTGTATATGATTTCATGATTTATCAATTGTCTTGCAATATGTTGTTTGTATGTTAACCGGATATGTATGTTAATCGGATATGGATGTTAATCGGATGTGTATGTTAATCGGATCTGTTGTGATGATGTTTAATGATAATGTTTTGTGGATCGGCTGTGATATTATGCAATTCGGAATTTTTATTGTTCATGGAACCGGAACATAATATGATTAAGTGTTATTATTGTTCATGTGGTTAAATTAGGGTTCATGAGGTTTAATATGAAACTCCCTGTTTGATCGATTCTGAGGTAACCGAATACTTGAATTTGTGTTAATTGATAATCACGGATAAACTTGGAAACTTTGAGTAAACGTAACTTGTTAGTCGAAACATAGTTGTGACCGAAAGATACTTGTTAGTCGAAACATAGTTGTTGTGACCGAAAGATACTTGTCCTTCGAACCATAGTAGTGTTGACCGAAGGATAGCATTGACCGAACCATAGTAGTGTTGACCGAAAGATAACAGCGTGGTCGAAAGATGACATTTGGTTCGAAGCATAACAATTGGTCCGAAAGATAACTGTGATAACTAATATGTCGAAAGATAACAGTTGGGTCGAAAGATAATGGGGGGTTATAAACATACTTTGAATGATGGAATGTATGCTTGATTTATTTGGCATGCCATGCTTGGTGATGAATGTTAACATTTGTATTCGTGTACACTAGCTGATGATTAAATGTGAAATGATACGTGTTGTGCCGATATGCAAACTGACTGTTATGTGATACATGGTTGATGCATGGTATTGGCTATCAAGCACTATGTGACATTAGATTGCATGCGTATCATTGCGAACATGAACTGATTTGTTATACGTGCATACAATAGGACGTGATTAATTACTTGTGAGTGCATAACCTAGCATACCGAGCAAACCAAGGTGAGTTCACACTCCTACTAAGGCATGGGATTCCCGGGTCGTGGGAATGGGTTAAAGGTTATCATTGACTAAGAACGTATATATGCTTTTCCTAGACTATCACCTATCATGGTCCTCGGATGTCAGGACGGTTCCGTAGGTTGGGATAACACCTACGTGGTCACATGCCAATTACTGCCTCGGATGTCAGGCACGCACGTAAAACCTACGTGTACGCATTACTTACTTCTATCCTCGGTTATGAAGGATACGTGCGTAAAACCTACGCACACCCCATACGCGCTACTGTTCTCGGACGAAGAACAGGGATAATACGAATAGTCTAGTGGTCACATAACATGGGAAGCCCCCACCTGTATAACTTACTATTGGCCCTGTAGAGCCACCCGTTACTTACTGTTACGCATTTACTTACTGTGAACTCGCTCAACTAGTTTGTTGATCATTCTGTTACATGCCTTGCAGATCGTTAGGTACTGGGAGCTTGCACTGGAGAAGCGGGTCGTTGTGGGCAAGGATCGTGGTTTCTACGTTGAACTATTATGACATTTAAAACTATTAGCTATTGTTGGTTTATTTACTATGCTTCCGCTACACTTTGAAACTATGGTTATGTTTTGAACACCTATCGTATTGAATGGATGGTTTACATTTATTTTACTTAATATTAATTACATGTTCAATATGATTGGTGGCTTGATCCTGGTCAGTCACGCTCCCAAGCGGTGATACTCCGCGTGTGGATTTTGGGGGTGTGAAACGATCCTTGATCGATACGGGTTCTTATTATATCATAAAGTTTCATTAATTTGCCTATTATTACGCGATAATGTTTTTCGACTTATTGGCGAAACCTATCTTTAAATTATCAGTGTGGTTCACATTGCGAACTCCACTCGGCTCCTTACATAGGTTTTAGCTTATAGGCTATTGACCTTTATTGCATTCGATTTCCGAATGCTCCTATATATCTAGGACTTAACTTTTCTTGAGAAATTTAAAATTTTACACACCCTTCTAAGGGTGATACCTTCGATTGAACCTTATTCCTTATTAAGGACTTAAGAAGGTTGCAACTTTTATCAATCCTAAATTTTCTGCCGATTAGTGGCAACTTTAAGATGATTATGAATTTGAATGATCTTATTTGCTGTTTCCAATGCAACTTTCAGATCCTGATAATTGGACTTACCAATCTATTGTTCTAACAATAGATGTTTAACATTCCATCTATATAAGGTCTCCAAAGGAGCAACCTTGATACTTATATAACAACTATTGTAGAAAAACTTATTTTAAGGTGAGATGGTTATTCGAACCACTTAAAACCAATCTTAAGGAATAGCTAATCCTCACAGCTAGTCGAACAAATCGACGATCCTGGGTAGCTAACGACGATTCTTAATCGTTGCCTAAATAGGGTTGCGGTAATCAAATGTATAAGCAAATGAACCGTCTTTCTTACTTAACCGTATCAAATCCTCGGAATATCGAGTTAGGCTATATGAACCTCTATCTTAAAACTCACTTAATCAGGGTTCCGATTCTTCCAATGATGGTACCAGTCATCATGGAGATTTCACAATAATGCAGCCCTAAGCGGGATGTTGATCTTAACTCTACTTGCCTCTAAGGAGGTAAACAGGGTAATCTTAGGAGAAGATAATCAAGATACAAGGAGGTTATAGAGATTTTCCATATCTCAGGCTCCAGTTCATCCATCAATGCTTGTGTCAAATAAGCAACACATTTAGGTTACAAGTCCACGAATTTCTTAATCGGGAACATTTACTTGGACAATTCCATTCTGGATATCTTCCTTGAATACCATTAGTTGACTTTTAGTATCATATGATTATTGGAATATCTTTGGGGTTCCATGCATTAAACCTCCATACTGATCAGGCATGGAAGCAATCTATGGAACATATTAAGATACACCAATCCTCATATGGAGCTTTTGTCATACCACTTGGTATTCGTAATCAATAGGGATTGAAGAGATATCAATTACATATGAATGCACTTTATCTGGAGAGAGGGTACGTTAGAATTTCATGACTGGGGATTTCTGACGGAACAGAAGAAATGGTTCCTATAATTTTGTCTGCAAGTTTTTCCTTACACTTAGTATCTAAGGTTCCCGAGAGAGATTTTAAAAGTTTTCTACACTTAAGGTTTATGAAGGATTTGGAGCAAGTAGCATTTAGCTCTTGGATCTTTTTCACTGACTCCTTCACAGCTTTTCCAACAGCTGCGTCTATCATAGTTAGAAGAATATCCTTGTCAATTTTGAGGTTCTCAATTGTAACATCATTAGCATGCGTCGTATTATCAATGGCGTGATTGAATGCTGTCTTATCCGCGTTTGTCATACTCAAGTTTTGGTTCTTTATTCGTTTCCTAGTTGCAGTCCAACAGTTGCTATTCATCACCCTGATAGCCTTAGCATATACTAACCATGGCATCATTAAACCATGTAGGCCAATATAGCACTAACATTCTTAATGAACGTTATTTAAAAGAATATACATCAATATTACTTAGCCTAGGTCATAAAAGACCATCAATGGCATTTTAAGGTTTGGACCTAGTCCATCACCCTTTTTGACAGAGGATCAAAATGTCACATCTGTCTTGAGCATATTGATGATTTTGGATAGCTTGAAAGCTTGACATAGGGATGTTTGATAAGAGTGATTCCTAGTTTAAAATATCTATCTAAGATTATTGAAGCAGTCTCTAGAGTATCATCGGCCAATTCCACCTTGCGCTATATGCCTAAGGTCCTTCTAGGCAGATACAACCGCTTACAACATTTATTGTCCATAATAGACTTCTCTGTGTTGGTATCAAATAAATTTCTGCATAAAATCTTGATAAGGAAAGGTACCTGCTATATCGTCATCATTCTGCACCAACTCCTGAGCATTCCTCTGGAAGAATCACGCGCTTGTTTCCCTGGCCCCTCCATGCTTCTTTATAAGTTTTGGGCAGTTGGTTTTGATGTGTCCTTCCTCGTTACAGTTGTAACATGTCGCGTTCTTCAACTCCTTGCAATCTAAAGTCTTGTGACCCTTGGTCTTGCAAATTCCACACAGTTTAGCACTTGGGTCAATTGTACATTTTCCAGAATGTTGCTTTCTGCAGTTACTGCATTTGGGTTTGTCATTAGATTGACTCGAATTTTTCCTAAACTCGGAATCCTTCTTGCTCTTAAAACTTCCCTTTTTCTTCTTGTCAGATTGCTGAGAGTTTTCCTCCTCTCTTTCCCTTTTTCCCTCGCCAGAAGCCTTAATAGACTTATTTCTGATTGCATCTAAGGTGAGAGATAGGGATAAGTCCACCGCGGACCTGTATGTGGTAGGCCTAGATGCTTTAACATTCCCCTTTATCTCTGGTGCGAGGCCTCCAATAAAACGCGCTATGCGTTTAGGTTCAGGGGTGACTAAATATGGAACTAGGCGGGCCATAGTGTTAAAACTTGTCACATATGCCTGACAATCCAAATTCTCCATGACCAGAGTCAAGAAGTCTGATTCTATCTTTTCTACCTCATGCTGAGGACAATAGTTTTCCTTGATCAATGCCTCAAATTGATCCCAAGATAAGTTATAAAGTAGGGTCTTTCCCGTGGCTTGGAGCAATGATCTCCACCATGCCAACGCTTCTCCTTTGAATGATTGTGAAACAAATTTCACAACATCCTGTTCTGCACAACCGCTGATGTCAACAACAGTGTCCATTTCATCGAGCCATGTCATGCAATCGATGGCTCCTTTCTCTCCTGTAAAGTCTCTGGGTTTGCAGGAGACAAAATATTTATAGGAGCAGCTCTTAACTGGTGCCTCTTGATGAAGCACAACCTGACCAGACGGGACACTCCTCTAATTTGATGAGTGATGAACATCGTCTTCCTCTGACTCATGTGATTTAGGAGGGGGCTTACTACGAGCCAAAGATAGAGTCTTAGAGTGTGCATCCCTTGATTCATTATTTTGTCTGTCGAGAGCTCGAGTAACAGCATCATCTATTAATGCCTGTAGTTCTGCACCAGTTATATTAATTCTGGTAGTATCATTATTCTCCTTCGGGTGGCTGTTAACCTCGTCTGACCCAGCCATGTAGCTTGATTGCTACATAAATATTGACAATGATTTATTCGAAGGTTATTATGGGATTATCATTTTTGATGACTCAATAACCATGGTAATATGAACCATATGGGTTAATTTATTAATTAAATTTAATTAGTATTTTCATTATAATTTATCCTAGTTATAAATCATTAAGGATATTAAAGTGGCACAAAAGGCCTAATCACAAGGATGGTTTTGAATTTATAAGCTATGATCGTATGGGATCGAGGCATTTAGGGTTTGAACATAGTTAGTTACTTTTCTTGACAGAGAGTCGAAGACTACAACTGGGTTTATTTTTTTTTTTTTTTTGTCTTTTGGGACAATAGATATAGCCCGTAGGCATTTCCCTTCTGAGGGATGTTTATGGTATGATTATCTTTTCAAATGCTATTAGTCGAGATCGTATGGATCCTACAGACTATGATGCTTGGACGCAATCCAACATCTTTAGACAGGGGGTAAAGACCACCACTGTCGTTGTCTTATCGGACAATAAGTTTAGCCCGTAGGCACTTCATCACTAATGGATGTTTATAATATGATCATCTTATAGGATGATAAAAGCCATGATTTCTGGATCATTAGGCTAGATCAGGAAGTTTGAAGAATTCCAATATAGGAATGATTATTGTGATTTTCTCGAATCACTTTTGTCAGGAGTGCTAACACGTTCTCAGGTGTTAACAAGAATCTGAATCTCTTTTAAACAGGTTTTTCCATCTTAGCCAGGTCTTTAATGACATTCAAGCTAGGTTATGCCTTTTAAGATTTTCTTTAATATTTAACGCAGAACAATCCTAAATTTAAGATGTTAATAAGGATCTGAATCTGATTGAGGAACTACCATCTTGGCCCTGTCTTTACATGACACGTGGCTAGGTCTTGTCCTTTTTAGATTTTTGCCATTCTATTAAAATGGTAGATTTTATAAAAGGAATGTTATTTTTATTTATTTCATATTTCATGTTTTAGCATGAAAATTTAAAGTTAATCATTCCACTATATAAAATTAGAGTACAGATCTGCCCTAAACGGGACTTGAAAAGAATGATGTTGTCCTTGAAGGGACTGAAAGATAAATATGTCCATATAAGGACTATTAAAGAAACGATCTTTAGCAAAAGGAGTTTTCTTCTTTATTTTATTTCTGAATGTTTTCTCCCTGGATGCACGTTTCATTCTAGTCGCGGTACAAAGCTCAGCATTTCAAGGCTCCAGTTGTAGAGGATTTCCAATACGGCTTGCTTGCTTGGCGACATATTCAAAATATATATAAAATTGGAAGCAATAGATTTCCTAATAAGAATGAGGGTATTCCTATGTTAAGTCTAGACTCAGAAGGTCAAGGAATGTGCTACTGTGTAACTGAGATTAAACACAAATGGCTAGTGTTTAATTCACTCAGTGTTGGCTCTGATACCAACCTGTCACACCCCTAAATTTCCATATATTACCGGTGGGCCCGGTGGGGAGTATCGTGACGTAATTGATATCATCATAGTCAAACAACACAATTTAAATGCACAGCGGAAGCAAAAGATAATTTTTTTTTTTACAACCGAATGAGAATATCAAAGTATTACAAACGGTATGCAAAGGGATCCACAGGCGGATCAAAATAAAAGAAAATTGTTCAACAGACTTTAGGCATCTAAAACTTGCAAGATTCCCTATTGACGCCCTGAGCTCCCAGCCAATTACATACAGTACCTCCCACTTAACCTTTTTGGAAAATACGTCAGTTTTCACTGGTAAATACAATTTAACTGACTCATTTTGAAAACGTTTAGAAAATTGATTTGAATGCACAAGGCACAAAATATTTTTATAACTTGGGACAATTTTATTAATAAAAATCTTGTATCTGATTTACATGTTTGTCCAACATTTAGGGCCAGTGATAATACATATACAAGCCGGTCAAAATTAATAGACACACCACAAATATAATCTCACAAGAAGACACCCTTACGAGTGAGTATATGTTTTACATAAGCAACAGGAGGTGTTATGCCTACACCTTGTGCTTACGTTGTGGCCATTCACTTTTTAAATGAGCCAAGGATATCCAGGACACGGTCATTAACCCCCAATGTTATTTGTTATCAAGCAATACAGATTAAAACGGGATTATGCAATTTAATCATTTTCGATTAAAAGGTTTCTACACCCGACCAAGCGGTAATTTTATAATACCGTATCCCAAGCCCGTATAAGGGAAAATAAGTTAAACGTATTTACCTGAGCTAAATATAAATTCAATCCCAGCCGTATATCAAATCAGCAAGCACAAGTACTTCTACTGGGGCTCTTAATCTGGAACGAAGGTTTTAATAACCTATTAGATTCCTAACGGGTCTTATTTAAGCCTATGCTCAGACCGGTTAGTTTTAAAGGAGGATACGGTTCAAAACGCATGATTAAGCGCAGACCGGATTAGAATGTGATTTAGACCCGACAAGTTTAGAGACTTGTATAATATGGGTAAACTAAACACATTCTGGATTTTGAAGTGAAAATGATAAGGTTTGACCCGTTTCGGTTATTTTATGCAAACTAGTTACATAAACCGATCCGAACGCGAAACATGCGTAACGAATAACCATAAGAGTCATGAACAAGTTTCCTAAGTTAATATGCCTTAAACATGTTGTGATATCAGAATGATACCTTCCATTATGCCCCAAATGGTTTTAGACCCAATTTATGCCTCATAAGGGCATTTTGGTCATTTTAAAGGGTGAAAAAGGGTTTAAATAATAACCTGAGTTACAAGTCTGATTAAATCAGTAAATATACTTAATTTACTAAGTTATAACAGTAGGGTATTAATCCTATGTGAAATTTATCGATCTTAATCATTCTAGACACCGCAGGGGCGTTTTGGTAATTTCACATATGCTTAAAAGGTCAAAACTGGAATTCTGATCTTAAGATATTCTCCTACTGTTTAAAATATAAAATTTTACTAAATACATCAGTAGGTTTCAACCTCATATGCTTAGATAGGTTCTAGCACATACTTATGCGTTAAAAACGCTTAAAAAGGCGATTTGGAGCCATTTCCGGGTTTTATATAGAAAGCTAGTATTTTTAAAATTCTAGAAGGCTCAAAATAATTTATTTAACATATTAGATTAGTAGAAAAAGGTTTGGGGTCAATCGGATTTATAAAACTCATTTTATAGCCCAAAAGGGCAAAACCGGCATTAGCCGAATTAAGCTTAGAACACTAAGTTATGCTCAGCCTAAAAATAAATAAAAATCTCCAAAAATCCCAAAATATTATATTACATTAGTAGGTATAAAGTTTGGTATCGAAAATCGGGTTTAGATAGGCTATATGCTAATTACGCCGATTAATTCATAAAAACTTTCTAATTACGCTAATGAGCATAACTCCTATTTTAGACCTCAAACTGATATAAAATTTTGGGTACAAGTTTATAAATCAGTAACTAAGGTTTCTACTCTTTTACATTTCCAAAATCACATTTTAAGGGCATTTGGGCATAATGGTCAACTTTTAAGCATTTTACGGAAACATGCATGAACTAGGATTTCTATGGAACCAAGTTGTATAACCTTGGAGGGTTATACTAACTTATAATATGGTCCTAATGGAATCCTAAGGCATATCTAAATTAATCTAAATCGGGTCAGAACTGAAACTCAAAGCAAAAGTCAACTTTTGCGACTTTCGGTTCCGAACCGAGCCTATACTTAGAATTGTCGGGTTGAACATGCTTAGACATGATCAACTAATATTTACAAGTTATTAAAGTGAGAAAACTGATTTTATGGTTTTTATATTAATAGTTATGAATTTATTTAAAACTAACCCGTTTGACTTTCATTTGACCCGACAATTTAACTAAGTAAACGTGGTAATTAGGAGGTGCCCTTTTGAGGGTTAAACACCTACCTAATTACAGTCACGTAGCCATGTTCGTTGCGAACAATGGCTTAACCGTTTAAAAGTCAAAGCGTTTATCGAAAACGCTTGACTTTCGGTTAAAACGCTAAAAAAATTAAACTAAGCATGAAGGGATTACTTACAAGAGTCCAAAGGACTGAGGGAGGTTCTCAAAAAGGTTCAAGATCCTCTCCAATTCAGAGAATAAGCAGATTAGAAGGAAAGGTGCAAAAGAAGTGAAGTGGGGAATGGGTATTTATAGGTTTTTGAGGATCGTTAGGATCTTTCCTCGTAAACCGTGATTGAATCTGAACCCTACACATATTACCCATGGTTTTATAAACAATGGGCAGCCCCTAGTTTCTAAAAAAACCATTTACAATTGATAGAAACTGCTGGAACAGGCTGTTTACAACTGTTTAGCAGCAAACAGCACTTTCATATATGGCAGAAATGGCCCCTGTGAGTTTTTATGGTCACTTTAGGCACGTTCAAGGCCCGTTAACCTCATTTTAAGGCCCCGCTATGATGTTTAAACATAGGAAACATGAAACATGTTCAAAAACATGTCGGATGTCGGTTCCTTTGGCCGTACGGTCACGTAGTGCGTCGAATTACGACGAAACACGGACGAACGCTAAAAACGGTCCAAATTACGCGACGAGTGGAATTTTATCATGCCACACACTAAAATAAAATATTTTAGTGCTTACATAAATTTTTGGGTGTCCGGGGATATTCAGAATGCGAGATATGCGCAAAAGTGCAAACTTGTGCACTTTTTGACACTTTTAGTCCCTGCATGATATAAAAGTTTATTTTTGCGTACCAAACACCTCTAAACCTATATCTAAGCTATATAAAGGATAAATATGGTATGTTTAACTTATGGACATATTCCGGAAGGTCCGTTACCATACGATTCGACCTCCTTTTGCAGTTTGACGCAATTAGTCCCTTAATTGCGTAAAGTAGCGCGAAATGCCGTTTAATGATATCTAAGCCTTCCATAGCCCATAATAATCATTCCCAAGCATATATTTAAATATTACTACGCTCCCGTTTGCTTAAATGTCACCGACTGGCGTAGATTCAAAAGTTTACGCTTTAGGCCCTTCTATTGCGCAAACTTGCGCATTTCATCACTTATTAGCATTGAAGCCTCATCTAATCCATATTAGGCATCCTTGAAAGTATTATTAAACATTACGATGCTTCGGGTTCTCTAAAAGGTCATTCAGAGGTATAATTAAACATATTGACACTTTTAGTCCCTTATACCTACAAAGTTGCGCGTAACGTCACTTAAAGGCACAAAAGCCTTGGACGGCCAACGATTGGCATTCTCGAGAGCATAATCAAATATCATGAAGCTCTCGGTTTGTTAAAAGGTCACTCAGAGGTAAGAATTAACATGTTGACGCTTTTAACCCTTTATTGCGCAAACTTTCAATTAAATACACAAACGGCTACACTTGATCAACAAGTGGCTTATTTGTGAATATAAAACCATAAAAGATTATTTAAAAACTTATTTTAGGTATGCTAACACTTCCAGTCCTTTCATAATCAAAGTTTTTGATTTTTCGAAAAATTAGTCCCTAAATCCCAAGGTTTGACTTTATTAGGGTTTATTACACGTGTTAATACATCATTGGACGTGATTTTACGAGGTGTTACATCCTCACCCCCTTAAAATAAATCTCGACCTCGAGATTTGCTAAAGTAATGGAAGTACCTTCTGCCTTATATTGGACTTAATTTTCATAGCATACTTGGGGCCTCTCCAAGCACCCAAGTTGACTTCTATAATTGGTACATGTATCCCTTTAGAGCATTCTTAACCTACCGATCCTTGATCGATACGGGTTCTTATTATATCATAAAGTTTCATTAATCTGCCTATCATTACGCGATAATGTGTTTCGACTTATTGGCGAAATCTATCTTTAAATTATCAGTGTGGTTCACATTGCAAACTCCACTAGGCTCCTTACATAGGTTTTAGCTTATAGGCTATTGACCTTTATTGTATTCGATTTCCGAATGCTCCTATATATCTAGGACTTAACTTTTCTTGAGAAATTTAAAATTTTACACACCCTTCTAAGGGTGATACCTTCGATTGAACCTTATTCCTTATTAAGGACTTAAGAAGGTTGCAACTTTTATCAATCCTAAATTTTCTGCCGATTAGTGGCAACTTTAAGATGATTATGAATTTGAGTGATCTTATTTGTTGTTTCCAATGCAACTTTCAGATCCTGATAATTGGACTTACCAATCTATTGTTCTAACAATAGATGTTTAACATTCCATCTATATAAGGTCTCCAAAGGAGCAACCTTGATACTTATATAACAACTATTATAGAAAAACTTATTTTAAGGTGAGATGGTTATTCCAACCACTTAAAACCAATCTTAAGGAATAGCTAATCCTCACAGCTAGTCGAACAAATCGACGATCCTGGGTAGCTAATGACGATTCTTAATCGTTGCCTAAATAGGGTTGCGGTAATCAAATGTATAAGCAAATGAACCGTCTTTCTTACTTAACCGTATCAAATCCTCAGAATATCGAGTTAGGCTATATGAACCTCTATCTTAAAACTCACTTAATCAGGGTTCCGATTCTTCCAATGATGGTACCAGTCATCATGGAGATTTCGCAATAATGCAGCCCTAAGCGGGATGTTGATCTTAACTCTACTTGCCTCTAAGGAGGTAAACAGGGTAATCTTAGGAGAAGATAATCAAGATACAAGGAGGTTATAGAGATTTTCCATATCTCAAGCTCCAGTTCATCCATCAATGCTTGTGTCAAATAAGCGACACATTTAGGTTACAAGTCCACGAATTTCTTAATCGGGAACATTTACTTGGACAATTCCATTCTGGATATCTTCCTTGAATACCATTAGTTGACTTTTAGTATCATATGATTATTGGAATATCTTTGGGGTTCCATGCATTAAACCTCCATACTGATCAGGCATGGAAGCAATCTACGGAACATATTAAGATACACCAATCCTCATATGGAGCTTTTGTCATACCACTTGGTATTCGTAATCAATAGGGATTGAAGAGATATCAATTACATATGAATGCACTTTATCTGGAGAGAGGGTACGTTAGAATTTCATGACTGGGGATTTCTGACGGAACAGAAGAAATGGTTCCTATAATTTTGTCTGCAAGTTTTACCTTACACTTAGTATCTAAGGGTCCCGAGAGAGATTTTAAAAGTTTTCTACACTTAAGGTTTATGAAGGATTTGGAGCAAGTAGCATTTAGCTCTTGGATCTTTTTCACTGACTCCTTCACAGCTTTTCCAACAGCTGCGTCTATCATAGTTAGAAGAATATCCTTGTCAATTTTGAGGTTCTCAATTGTAACATCATTAGCATGCGTCGTATTTTCAATGGCGCGATTGAATGCTGTCTTATCCGCGTTTGTCATACTCAAGTTTTGGTTCTTTATTCATTTCCTAGTTGCTGTCCAACAGTTGCTATTCATCACCCTGATGGCCTTAGCATATACTTACCATGGCATCATTAAACCATGCAGGCCAATAAAGCACTAACATTCTTAATGATAAAAGAATATACATCAATATTACTTTGCCTAGGTCATAAAAGACCATCAATGGCATTTTAAGGTTTGGACCTAGTCCATCACCCTTTTTGACAGAGGATCAAAATGTCACATCTGTCTTGAGCATATTGATGATTTTGGATAGCTTGAAAGCTTGACATAGGGATGTTTGATAAGAGTGATTCCTAGTTTAAAATATCTATCTAAGATTATTGAAGCAGTCTCTAGAGTATCATCGGCCAATTCCACCTTGCGCTATATGCCTAAGGTCCTTCTAGGCAGATACAACCGCTTACAACATTTATTGTCCATAATAGACTTCTCTGTGTTGGTATCAAATAAATTTCTGCATAAACTCTTGATAAGGAAAGGTACCTGCTATATCGTCATCATTCTGCACCAACTCCTGAGCATTCCTCTGGAAGAATCACGCGCTTGTTTCCCTGGCCCCTCCATGCTTCTTTATAAGTTTTGGGCAGTTGGTTTTGATGTGTCCTTCCTCGTTACAGTTGTAACATGTCGCGTTCTTCAACTCCTTGCAATCTAAAGTCTTGTGACCCTTGGTCTTGCAAATTCCACACAGTTTAGCACTTGGGTCAATTGTACATTTTCCAGAATGTTGCTTTCTGCAGTTACTGCATTTGGGTTTGTCATTAGATTGACTCGAATTTTTCCTAAACTCGAAATCCTTCTTGCTCTTAAAACTTCCCTTTTTCTTCCTGTCAGATTGCTGAGAGTTTTCCTCCTCTCTTTCCCTTTTTCCCTCGCCAGAAGCCTTAATAGACTTATTTCTGATTGCATCTAAGGTGAGAGATAGGGATAAATCCACCGCGGACCTGTATGTGGTAGGCCTAGATGCTTTAACATTCCCCTTTATCTCTGGTGCTAGGCCTCCAATAAAACGCGCTATGCGTTTAGGTTCAGGGGTGACTAAATATGGAACTAGGCGGGACATAGTGTTAAAACTTGTCACATATACCTGACAATCCAAATTCTCCATGACCAGAGTCAAGAAGTCTGATTCTATCTTTTCTACCTCATGCTGAGGACCATAGTTTTCCTTGATCAATGCCTCAAATTGATCCCAAGATAAGTTATAAAGTAGGGTCTTTCCCGTGGCTTGGAGCAATGATCTCCACCATGCCAACGGTTCTCCTTTGAATGATTGTGAAACAAATTTCACAACATCCTGTTCTGCACAACCGCTGATGTCAACAACAGTGTCCATTTCATCGAGCCATGTCATGCAATCTGTGACAACTCGAAATTCCAAGATTCTATTTCGCATTTATTGCACGTTCTTGTATTATTTAGTTGAATGATTTCACAATTAGATACTATGGAATTGTATATGTGTTGATACAATGAAGTGTGTTGTGAGACGTTGCATCATTATGTGTTAATTGTGATAAACTTGTCAAATGTGTAAACTTGGTGGTGGAACTATGAAACGGTTATGAGATGGTGTGCATGTGAAAATTATAATACTTAGGGATGTAGATGGTAATTAGTGAAATCCTAGATACTTAACCCTAATCTCATTTCTCTAATCATTGGCACACAAAACTAAATCACGTACTTGCAACTCTCTAATCCCCTAGCAATCATCATCACCCTCATCATTGGCAAGAAAATCATCACACTTGATTCCTCTTCCTCTAGAATCGTTCAAGGTAATTGTTTAATCATTGTTCATGATTAATTGTTGATTGATTTCTTGATTTTGTGTTCATGGAAAACCCTAATTTCTCATGTGATATTCTGTGATTTAATTCTGGATAGTTGAGATTACGACGATGATTAGATGCATGCTTGATAGGTTATTATTGTGATGATTGTTGTGGTTTAACATCAATTGAATAATCTTGTTTTCTGCCGTCGATACGATTAGATTTAGGGTTTGCTTGACTGTAAAACGTAACTGGAGAATGATATACGTAACTGCTTTGATCTTGTTGAATATGTGGAATGTTGGAATACACGCATAGTTGAATGTCTGAGTTTATTCACAAATCATAAATGTCCGAGTTTAAACTAATCGAAGTAATCTGAGTTTATTGATCACTCCATGCCCGAGTTTAATATGATACCCTTAGTCCGACTTTGTTAGGAGAATTGATGGCCCGACTTTAAAGTTTATCATGTAGTCCGAGCTTAATATGCAACACCTAGTCCGAGTATATGAGTGGACCGAGTTTAGTTATAATGGTCCGAGTTTAATAAAAGTGACATTGGGCCCGAGTTTAATGTGTTGCCATGTCTGAGTTTAATGTGTTGCCATGTCCGAGTTTAATGTGTTGCCATGTCCGAGTTTAATGTGTTGCCATGTCTGAGTTTAATGTTATATCATCATGTCCGAGCATGTTAGTTAATGAATGGACCGAGTTTAAGGTAACTTGAATAGGTCCGAGTTTAATGATTAAATGGTTGGGCCGAGTTTAATGGATCCTCTTTGGTCCGAATATAATGTTTGATATTGGTCCGACTTTAATGGATTATATACTGGTGGACTATCTATTGGACCGAGTTTAATATGATCGACCATGTCTGAGTTTGTATGCTGATTATATGTCCGAGGTTGTATGATATATCATGTGTTACCCAAGTTTTGAACAGGGGAGACCCCCCCCATACTTGTCCGAGTTTTTGAGAGGTGCATGATCCTGTAAATGTTCATATGAATTACGTGAATTGTATGAATGGGTTAACTGTTACGTGATACATGATTGATACATGATATTGGCTATCAAGCACTATGTGACATTAGATTACATGCGTATCATTGCGAACATGAACTGATTTGCTATACGTGCATACAATAGGACTTGATTAATTACTTGTGAGTGCATAACCTAGCATACCGAGCAAACCAAGGTGAGTTCACACTCTTACCAAGGCATGGGATTCCCGGGGTGTTGGGAATGGGATTGAAAGGATAAGGTTGAATAGATACACTATTGACACTATGACTAGACTACCATAATACTATCCTCGGATGTGAAGGATACTTATACTGATCACTATCCTCGGTTGTGAAGGATACCTATACTGATCACTATCCTCGGATGTGAAGGATACTTATACTGATCACTATCCTCGGTCGTGAAGGATACTTATACTGATCACTATCCTCGGATGTGAAGGATACTTATACTGATCACTATCCTCGGTTGTGAAGGATACCTATACTGATCACTATCCTCGGTTGTGAAGGATACTTATACTGATCACTATCCTCGGATGTGCAGGATACTTATACTAATCACTATCCTCGGTTGTGAAGGATACTTATAGATACGAATAGTCTAGTGGTTATACAACGTGGGAAGCCCCCACCAATAGAACGTACTAACGGCCCAGTAGAGCCACCTGTTACAAACGAACTTACTATTACGCATTTACTTTCTGTGAACTCGCTCAACTAGTTGTTGACCCTCTGTAACATGCCTTGCAGGACGTTAGGTATATGGAGCTTGCACATGGAGGAGCGGGTCGTTGTGGGCTTGGATCGTGATTACCTTATTAAACACTTATGACATTTCGTACTTAATTATGTTGGGTTTTGATTATACGCTTCCGCTAAGCAATGATAACTTACTTATGTTTTGGAAACACCTTTCATATGGATTTGGTTTGGAATATATTGCAATTACTTTTACTTTATACAATGTTCTATATGATTGGTGGCTTGATCCTGGTCAGTCACGCTCCCAAGCGGTGATACTCCGCGTGTGGATTTTTGGGGGTGTGACAGATTGGTATCAGAGCCATTGGTTATAGAGAACTTGGTTTTAATATGGGGAAAATGTTTTTATTAAAACCAGACTATAACCAGAACAGTGCTCTCAACGATCCACAACGACGCTTCGCTCCACGTGCAAGACTCGACATCCTAGGTAATAAGGTTTATGTTTATTGCCTACATGCTAGAATTGCATAGAACTTTGCTCGTAGTATGCTCACATTACTTTGCTCACTACTTGTTATTGCTTGAGAACACCTATGTGCCTACACTTTTCTGTCATCGCACTACTCGCGGACCATTCATACTTATGCTACCTTTACTGTTCGATCATGTCTGGACGTGTTGACATGACTCAAGCCCGGTTGACGGCTCTCATTAACGAAAAAGTTGCTGCGGCACTTACAGCCGCACAAGCAGGAGGTATAACCTGCTATTCCAGACCTATCCTAGGATGTTAGATCCTACTCTCGTGACCCAACTCTCGCGCTTAACCTTGACCTATCTTTCTCGCGCAACGGGTCAGAACGCACAGCAACCTGTCTGCACATTCAAGAAGTTCATGGACTGTCGTCCAAGCACATTCAGTGGCATGGAAGGAGCAGTGGGACTACTCCATTGGTTTGAGAAGCTCGAGTCAGTGTTCGAGATGTGTGAATGCCCTGAGGCTCGCAGGGTTAAGTACGCCACTGGCACGTTGGAAGAAATCGCGTTAACTTGGTGGAACGCGCAAGTACAAATCCTAGGGCTGGCAACTGCTAACGCCACCCCTGGAACGAATTCAAAAGAACGCATTAAAAGGGAATACCGCACGCGTGATGACATCCACAAGTTGGAAGTGGAACTTTACCATTTGAAAATGACGGGGTCAGGAAACTGATGCTTATACGAAACGGTCGAACGAACTGGCCATCTTGTGTCCAACCATGGTGGACCCTTCAAGCAAGCGTATCGAATTTTACCTCAAGGGTCTAGCCTCAGAGATTCAGGGCCATGCTTCATCGGCTAACCACGACAATATCCAAGACATTCAGCATCTTGCTTATCGCCTCACGGATCAGGCAGTGGAACAGAACATGTTGCCTAGTGGTATCAGCGCTATTACTACCGCTACCACTTCTGCTACCCCCGCTACTCCTAGTGACAACAAGCGGAAATGGGATGGGTATTCCAGCAAGGGTTCGGCTACCGTTCAGTCTCAAGCACAGCAGCAGCGCAAGAATAGTGATCACCAGAGCACAGCAGAAGTCCTATGCAAAGAAAAGATTGTTCGCATTCCTCGTTCAGGTCAAGAACCTCTCAAAGTTCAAGACGACAGGAGTGGTGCTGTGGTTGGCATCACCTCTTTCTTGAAGGCTCAGAAATGTTTGCGGAAGGGCCACACCGCAATTTTGGCTCTCGTTACTGACACATCAGCGAAAGAAAAGAAGTTGGAAGACCATTCAGTTGTACGCGACTTTCCTCAGGTGTCTCGCAAGGATTTACCTGGTCTACCGCCGCATCATCAGGACGAATTTCAAATCGAGCTCGCTCCAGGAGCAGCACCCATAGCTCGAGCACCGTATCGCTTAGCTCCACTAGAATCGGAAGAACTATCAACGCAGCTACCAGGAATCTTGGATAAGGGATTTAACCGACCTATCTCTTCGCCTTGGGGAGCTACAAGAACTATTAGATACCAATTATCGGTGAAAAAGAAGGATGGCACCTTCAGGATGTGAAATTGATTACCGTGAACTGAACAAGGTCAAAGTGAAGAACCGTTATCCTCTTTCACGCATTGACGACTTATTCGACCAGTTGCAAAGGTCGAGTTACTACTCCAAGGTTGATCTAAGGTCTGGTTATCATCAGCTGAGAGTCCAGGATGAGGACGTCTCCAAGACAGCATTCAGAGCTCGCTGCGGCCATTACGAGTTTCTTGCCATACCATTCGGGCTTACGAACGCACCTGCAGTTTTCATGGATTTTATGAACAGGGTGTGCAAACCCTATCTAGACAAGTTCGATCAGGAACTGGCCTGCACCGCGTACACCAACGGAAATACGCCAATTCTTGGGTTTGGCGGGTTACTACAGGCGGTTTATCAAAGACTTCTCTAAGACCGCGCAGCCGCTTATTATGCTGACACAGAAAGGTGTCGTTTACAGATGGGGTAGTACGCAGGAAACTGCTTTTCAGTACCTGAAGGATAGACTATGCAGCGCACCTATCCTCTCACTGCCCGAGGGCACGGATGACTTCGTGGTTTATTGTGACGCATCGATACAGGGGCTTGGTGGTGTATTGATGCAGCGGGATAAAGTTATTGCCTACGCCTCTCGTCAACTCAAGGTTCATGAACGGAACTACACGACGCACGATTTAGAGCTGGGAGCTGTTGTTTTGCGCTTAAGATATGGCGACACTACCTGTACGGTACCGAGTGCACTATTTACACCGATCACAGGAGTCTCGAGCATATCTTCAAGCAGAAGGAATTGAACATGCGTCAACGACGATGGGTCGAGCTACTCAATGATTATGAATGCGCTATCAAGTATCATCCAGGCAAGGCCAATGTTGTGGCTGACGCCCTCAGTCGAAAGGACACTTTACCGAAGCGCGTGCGAGCGCTCCAGCTTACGATTCAGTCTAGCCTTCCTGCTCAGATACGAACTGCTCAGATAGAAGCTTTAAAACCCTGAAAATGTCATGGCTGAAGCCTTACGCGGTTCAAGGCAACGAATGGAACAAAAGGAAGACGGCGCCTACTATGTAACGGGGCGTATCTGGGTCCCAATTTATGGCGGTTTACGAGAGCTTGTGATGGACGAAGCACACAAGTCTCGCTACTCGGTACATCCAGGGTCAGATAAAATGTACCACGACATCAGAACTACTTATTGGTGGCCTGGCATGAAGGCCCACATCGCCACCTATGTTGGCAAGTGCTTGACTTGTGCGAGAGTCAAGGTTGAATATCAGAAACCCGCAGGTCTACTTCAGCAACCCAGGATACCACAGTGGAAATGGGAAGAAATTTCCATGGATTTTGTTACGGGCTTACCTAGATACCAGCGTGGGAATGATACAATATGGGGAAATCGTGGATCGACTCACCAAGTCTGCACACTTCCTGGCTATAAAGGAAACGGATAAGTTCTCCACTCTCGCAGACATCTATCTTAAAGAAGTTGTTTCGAGGCACGGGGTGCCCACCTCCATCATTTCGGATCGGGATGCACGATTCACGTTAGAATTATGGCAAGCGATGCACAAATCTTTCGGCTCACGATTAGACATGAGCACAGCGTACCATCCTCAGACCTATGGGCAATCTGAGCGAACAATCCAAACTCTCGAAGACATGCTTCGGGCATGTGTTATCGATCTCGGCAACAGCTGGGAAAAGCACCTTCCTTTAGTGGAGTTTTCGTACAATAACAGTTACCACGCCAGCATTCAAGCCGCTTCATTTGAGGCATTGTACGGACGTAAATGTCGGTCACCTCTCGGTTGAGCAGAGGTGGGGGATAGTTAGATTACAGGCCCAGAAATGGTAGTTGACGCTACTGAACGAATTGCACAGATACGACAACGCATGGCGGCAGCTCGCGATCGCCAGAAAAGCTACGCGGATAAGCGTAGGAAGCCATTGGAATTTTAGGTCGGGGACCGGGTTTTATTAAAAGTCTCACCCTGGAAGGGTGTGGTTAGTTTTGGTAAAAGAGGCAAACGCAATCCACGGTATGTTGGACCGTTCGAAATCACTGAAAGAATAGGCCAAGTAGCCTACGGACTAAACCTGCCAGCTGAACTCGGTGCAGTTCACAACGCATTTCACGTGGCGAATCTGAAGAAGTGTCTGTCAGATGAGACCCTCATAATTCCTTTTAAGGAACTCACTATCGACGAGCGGTTGCAGTTCGTCGAGGAACCAGTTGAAATCACGGACCGGGATGTTAAGGTCCTCAAACACAAGAGAATCCCTCTTGTCCGAGTTCGTTGGAACTCCAAACGTGGCCCAGAGTACACCTGGGAACGCGAAAACCAGATGACAGAAAAGTACCCCTAATTATTCGAAGCCAATGCAATCACTACTGAGGCTGAAGCTACTACTACTGAATTTCGGGACGAAATTCCAAATCAACGGGGGGATGATGTGACACCCCAGGAAAACCAGTAAACGATATAACTTACCTAGCTTCCTCAGTGAGTGCGTACCAAATTTCGGGACGAAATTTCTTTTAAGTTGGGGATAATGTGACAACTCGAAATTCCAAGATTCTATTTCGCATTTATTGCACGTTCTTGTATTATTTAGTTGAATGATTTCACAATTAGATACTATGGAATTGTATATGTGTTGATACAATGAAGTGTGTTGTGAGACGTTGCATCATTATGTGTTAATTGTGATAAACTTGTCAAATGTGTAAACTTGGTGGTGGAACTATGAAACGGTTATGAGATGGTGTGCATGTGAAAATTATAATACTTAGGGATGTAGATGGTAATTAGTGAAATCCTAGATACTTAACCCTAATCTCATTTCTCTAATCATTGGCACACAAAACTAAATCACGTACTTGCAACTCTCTAATCCCCTAGCAATCATCATCACCCTCATCATTGGCAAGAAAATCATCACACTTGATTCCTCTTCCTCTAGAATCGTTCAAGGTAATTGTTTAATCATTGTTCATGATTAATTGTTGATTGATTTCTTGATTTTGTGTTCATGGAAAACCCTAATTTCTCATGTGATATTCTGTGATTTGATTCTGGATAGTTGAGATTACGACGATGATTAGATGCATGCTTGATAGGTTATTATTGTGATGATTGTTGTGGTTTAACATCGATTGAATAATCTTGTTTTCTGCCGTCGATACGATTAGATTTAGGGTTTGCTTGACTGTAAAACGTAACTGGAGAATGATATACGTAACTGCTTTGATCTTGTTGAATATGTGGAATGTTGGAATACACGCATAGTTGAATGTCTGAGTTTATTCACAAATCATAAATGTCCGAGTTTAAACTAATCGAAGTAATCTGAGTTTATTGATCACTCCATGCCCGAGTTTAATATGATACCCTTAGTCCGACTTTGTTAGGAGAATTGATGGCCCGACTTTAAAGTTTATCATGTAGTCCGAGCTTAATATGCAACACCTAGTCCGAGTATATGAGTGGACCGAGTTTAGTTATAATGGTCCGAGTTTAATAAAAGTGACATTGGGCCCGAGTTTAATGTGTTGCCATGTCCGAGTTTAATGTGTTGCCATGTCCGAGTTTAATGTGTTGCCATGTCCGAGTTTAATGTGTTGCCATGTCTGAGTTTAATGTTATATCATCATGTCCGAGCATGTTAGTTAATGAATGGACCGAGTTTAAGGTAACTTGAATAGGTCCGAGTTTAATGATTAAATGGTTGGGCCGAGTTTAATGGATCCTCTTTGGTCCGAATATAATGTTTGATATTGGTCCGACTTTAATGGATTATATACTGATGGACTATCTATTGGACCGAGTTTAATATGATCGACCATGTCTGAGTTTGTATGCTGATTATATGTCCGAGGTTGTATGATATATCATGTGTTACCCAAGTTTTGAACAGGGGAGACCCCCCCCCATACTTGTCCGAGTTTTTGAGAGGTGCATGATCCTGTAAATGTTCATATGAATTACGTGAATTGTATGAATGGGTTAACTGTTACGTGATACATGATTGATACATGATATTGGCTATCAAGCACTATGTGACATTAGATTACATGCGTATCATTGCGAACATGAACTGATTTGCTATACGTGCATACAATAGGACTTGATTAATTACTTGTGAGTGCATAACCTAGCATACCGAGCAAACCAAGGTGAGTTCACACTCTTACCAAGGCATGGGATTCCCGGGGTGTTGGGAATGGGATTGAAAGGATAAGGTTGAATAGATACACTACTGACACTATGACTAGACTACCATAATACTATCCTCGGATGTGAAGGATACTTATACTGATCACTATCCTCGGTTGTGAAGGATACCTATACTGATCACTATCCTCGGATGTGAAGGATACTTATACTGATCACTATCCTCGGTCGTGAAGGATACTTATACTGATCACTATCCTCGGATGTGAAGGATACTTATACTGATCACTATCCTCGGTTGTGAAGGATACCTATACTGATCACTATCCTCGGTTGTGAAGGATACTTATACTGATCACTATCCTCGGATGTGCAGGATACTTATACTAATCACTATCCTCGGTTGTGAAGGATACTTATAGATACGAATAGTCTAGTGGTTATACAACGTGGGAAGCCCCCACCAATAGAACGTACTAACGGCCCAGTAGAGCCACCTGTTACAAACGAACTTACTATTACGCATTTACTTTCTGTGAACTCGCTCAACTAGTTGTTGACCCTCTGTTACATGCCTTGCAGGACGTTAGGTATATGGAGCTTGCACATGGAGGAGCGGGTCGTTGTGGGCTTGGATCGTGATTACCTTATTAAACACTTATGACATTTCGTACTTAATTATGTTGGGTTTTGATTATACGCTTCCGCTAAGCAATGATAACTTACTTATGTTTTGGAAACACCTTTCATATGGATTTGGTTTGGAATATATTGCAATTACTTTTACTTTATACAATGTTCTATATGATTGGTGGCTTGATCCTGGTCAGTCACGCTCCCAAGCGGTGATACTCCGCGTGTGGATTTTTGGGGGTGTGACAGATTGGTATCAGAGCCATTGGTTATAGAGAACTTGGTTTTAATATGGGGAAAATGTTTTTATTAAAACCAGACTATAACCAGAACAGTGCTCTCAACGATCCACAACGACGCTTCGCTCCACGTGCAAGACTCGACATCCTAGGTAATAAGGTTTATGTTTATTGCCTACATGCTAGAATTGCATAGAACTTTGCTCGTAGTATGCTCACATTACTTTGCTCACTACTTTTTATTGCTTGAGAACACCTATGTGCCTACACTTTTCTGTCATCGCACTACTCGCGGACCATTCATACTTATGCTACCTTTACTGTTCGATCATGTCTGGACGTGTTGACATGACTCAAGCCCGGTTGACGGCTCTCATTAACGAACAAGTTGCTGCGGCACTTACAGCCGCACAAGCAGGAGGTATAACCTGCTATTCCAGACCTATCCTAGGATGTTAGATCCTACTCTCGTGACCCAACTCTCGCGCTTAACCTTGACCTATCTTTCTCGCGCAACGGGTCAGAACGCACAGCAACCTGTCTGCACATTCAAGAAGTTCATGGACTGTCGTCCAAGCACATTCAGTGGCATGGAAGGAGCAGTGGGACTACTCCATTGGTTTGAGAAGCTCGAGTCAGTGTTCGAGATGTGTGAATGCCTTGAGGCTCGCAGGGTTAAGTACGCCACTGGCACGTTGGAAGAAATCACGTTAACTTGGTGGAACGCGCAAGTACAAATCCTAGGGCTGGCAACTGCTAACGCCACCCCTGGAACGAATTCAAAAGAACGCATTAAAAGGGAATACCGCACGCGTGATGACATCCACAAGTTGGAAGTGGAACTTTACCATTTGAAAATGACGGGGTCAGGAAACTGATGCTTATACGAAACGGTCGAACGAACTGGCCATCTTGTGTCCAACCATGGTGGACCCTTCAAGCAAGCGTATCGAATTTTACCTCAAGGGTCTAGCCTCAGAGATTCAGGGCCATGCTTCATCGGCTAACCACGACAATATCCAAGACATTCAGCATCTTGCTTATCGCCTCACGGATCAGGCAGTGGAACAGAACATGTTGCCTAGTGGTATCAGCGCTATTACTACCGCTACCACTTCTGCTACCCCCGCTACTCCTAGTGACAACAAGCGGAAATGGGATGGGTATTCCAGCAAGGGTTCGGCTACCGTTCAGTCTCAAGCACAGCAGCAGCGCAAGAATAGTGATCACCAGAGCACAGCAGAAGTCCTATGCAAAGAAAAGATTGTTCGCATTCCTCGTTCAGGTCAAGAACCTCTCAAAGTTCAAGACGACAGGAGTGGTGCTGTGGTTGGCATCACCTCTTTCTTGAAGGCTCAGAAATGTTTGCGGAAGGGCCACACCGCAATTTTGGCTCTCGTTACTGACACATCAGCGAAAGAAAAGAAGTTGGAAGACCATTCAGTTGTACGCGACTTTCCTCAGGTGTCTCGCAAGGATTTACCTGGTCTACCGCCGCATCATCAGGACGAATTTCAAATCGAGCTCGCTCCAGGAGCAGCACCCATAGCTCGAGCACCGTATCGCTTAGCTCCACTAGAATCGGAAGAACTATCAACGCAGCTACCAGGAATCTTGGATAAGGGATTTAACCGACCTATCTCTTCGCCTTGGGGAGCTACAAGAACTATTAGATACCAATTATCGGTGAAAAAGAAGGATGGCACCTTCAGGATGTGAAATTGATTACCGTGAACTGAATAAGGTCAAAGTGAAGAACCGTTATCCTCTTTCACGCATTGACGACTTATTCGACCAGTTGCAAAGGTCGAGTTACTACTCCAAGGTTGATCTAAGGTCTGGTTATCATCAGCTGAGAGTCCAGGATGAGGACGTCTCCAAGACAGCATTCAGAGCTCACTGCGGCCATTACGAGTTTCTTGCCATACCATTCGGGCTTACAAACGCACCTGCAGTTTTCATGGATTTTATGAACAGGGTGTGCAAACCCTATCTAGACAAGTTCGATCAGGAACTGGCCTGCACCGCGTACACCAACGGAAATACGCCAATTCTTGGGTTTGGCGGGTTACTACAGGCGGTTTATCAAAGACTTCTCTAAGACCGCGCAGCCGCTTATTATGCTGACACAGAAAGGTGTCGTTTACAGATGGGGTAGTACGCAGGAAACTGCTTTTCAGTACCTGAAGGATAGACTATGCAGCGCACCTATCCTCTCACTGCCCGAGGGCACGGATGACTTCGTGGTTTATTGTGACGCATCGATACAGGGGCTTGGTGGTGTATTGATGCAGCGGGATAAAGTTATTGCCTACGCCTCTCGTCAACTCAAGGTTCATGAACGGAACTACACGACGCACGATTTAGAGCTGGGAGCTGTTGTTTTGCGCTTAAGATATGGCGACACTACCTGTACGGTACCGAGTGCACTATTTACACCGATCACAGGAGTCTCGAGCATATCTTCAAGCAGAAGGAATTGAACATGCGTCAACGACGATGGGTCGAGCTACTCAATGATTATGAATGCGCTATCAAGTATCATCCAGGCAAGGCCAATGTTGTGGCTGACGCCCTCAGTCGAAAGGACACTTTACCGA
Organism: Helianthus annuus; assembly: GCF_002127325.2. Taxonomy (NCBI): domain Eukaryota; kingdom Viridiplantae; phylum Streptophyta; class Magnoliopsida; order Asterales; family Asteraceae; genus Helianthus; species Helianthus annuus. The sequence goes on from NC_035441.2 coordinate 82,903,266, forward strand.
AGCGCGTGCGAGCGCTCCAGCTTACGATTCAGTCTAGCCTTCCTGCTCAGATACGAACTGCTCAGATAGAAGCTTTAAAACCCTGAAAATGTCATGGCTGAAGCCTTACGCGGTTCAAGGCAACGAATGGAACAAAAGGAAGACGGCGCCTACTATGTAACGGGGCGTATCTGGGTCCCAATTTATGGCGGTTTACGAGAGCTTGTGATGGACGAAGCACACAAGTCTCGCTACTCGGTACATCCAGGGTCAGATAAAATGTACCACGACATCAGAACTACTTATTGGTGGCCTGGCATGAAGGCCCACATCGCCACCTATGTTGGCAAGTGCTTGACTTGTGCGAGAGTCAAGGTTGAATATCAGAAACCCGCAGGTCTACTTCAGCAACCCAGGATACCACAGTGGAAATGGGAAGAAATTTCCATGGATTTTGTTACGGGCTTACCTAGATACCAGCGTGGGAATGATACAATATGGGGAAATCGTGGATCGACTCACCAAGTCTGCACACTTCCTGGCTATAAAGGAAACGGATAAGTTCTCCACTCTCGCAGACATCTATCTTAAAGAAGTTGTTTCGAGGCACGGGGTGCCCACCTCCATCATTTCGGATCGGGATGCACGATTCACGTCAGAATTATGGCAAGCGATGCACAAATCTTTCGGCTCACGATTAGACATGAGCACAGCGTACCATCCTCAGACCTATGGGCAATCTGAGCGAACAATCCAAACTCTCGAAGACATGCTTCGGGCATGTGTTATCGATCTCGGCAACAGCTGGGAAAAGCACCTTCCTTTAGTGGAGTTTTCGTACAATAACAGTTACCACGCCAGCATTCAAGCCGCTTCATTTGAGGCATTGTACGGACGTAAATGCTGGTCACCTCTCGGTTGAGCAGAGGTGGGGGATAGTTACATTACAGGCCCAGAAATGGTAGTTGACGCTACTGAACGAATTGCACAGATACGACAACGCATGGCGGCAGCTCGCGATCGCCAGAAAAGCTACGCGGATAAGCGTAGGAAGCCATTGGAATTTTAGGTCGGGGACCGGGTTTTATTAAAAGTCTCACCCTGGAAGGGTGTGGTTAGTTTTGGTAAAAGAGGCAAACGCAATCCACGGTATGTTGGACCGTTCGAAATCACTGAAAGAATAGGCCAAGTAGCCTACGGACTAAACCTGCCAGCTGAACTCGGTGCAGTTCACAACGCATTTCACGTGGCGAATCTGAAGAAGTGTCTGTCAGATGAGACCCTCATAATTCCTTTTAAGGAACTCACTATCGACGAGCGGTTGCAGTTCGTCGAGGAACCAGTTGAAATCACGGACCGGGATGTTAAGGTCCTCAAACACAAGAGAATCCCTCTTGTCCGAGTTCGTTGGAACTCCAAACGTGGCCCAGAGTACACCTGGGAACGCGAAAACCAGATGACAGAAAAGTACCCCTAATTATTCGAAGCCAATGCAATCACTACTGAGGCTGAAGCTACTACTACTGAATTTCGGGACGAAATTCCAAATCAACGGGGGGATGATGTGACACCCCAGGAAAACCAGTAAACGATATAACTTACCTAGCTTCCTCAGTGAGTGCGTACCAAATTTCGGGACGAAATTTCTTTTAAGTTGGGGATAATGTGACAACTCGAAATTCCAAGATTCTATTTCGCATTTATTGCACGTTCTTGTATTATTTAGTTGAATGATTTCACAATTAGATACTATGGAATTGTATATGTGTTGATACAATGAAGTGTGTTGTGAGACGTTGCATCATTATGTGTTAATTGTGATAAACTTGTCAAATGTGTAAACTTGGTGGTGGAACTATGAAACGGTTATGAGATGGTGTGCATGTGAAAATTATAATACTTAGGGATGTAGATGGTAATTAGTGAAATCCTAGATACTTAACCCTAATCTCATTTCTCTAATCATTGGCACACAAAACTAAATCACGTACTTGCAACTCTCTAATCCCCTAGCAATCATCATCACCCTCATCATTGGCAAGAAAATCATCACACTTGATTCCTCTTCCTCTAGAATCGTTCAAGGTAATTGTTTAATCATTGTTCATGATTAATTGTTGATTGATTTCTTGATTTTGTGTTCATGGAAAACCCTAATTTCTCATGTGATATTCTGTGATTTAATTCTGGATAGTTGAGATTACGACGATGATTAGATGCATGCTTGATAGGTTATTATTGTGATGATTGTTGTGGTTTAACATCGATTGAATAATCTTGTTTTCTGCCGTCGATACGATTAGATTTAGGGTTTGCTTGACTGTAAAACGTAACTGGAGAATGATATACGTAACTGCTTTGATCTTGTTGAATATGTGGAATGTTGGAATACACGCATAGTTGAATGTCTGAGTTTATTCACAAATCATAAATGTCCGAGTTTAAACTAATCGAAGTAATCTGAGTTTATTGATCACTCCATGCCCGAGTTTAATATGATACCCTTAGTCCGACTTTGTTAGGAGAATTGATGGCCCGACTTTAAAGTTTATCATGTAGTCCGAGCTTAATATGCAACACCTAGTCCGAGTATATGAGTGGACCGAGTTTAGTTATAATGGTCCGAGTTTAATAAAAGTGACATTGGGCCCGAGTTTAATGTGTTGCCATGTCCGAGTTTAATGTGTTGCCATGTCCGAGTTTAATGTGTTGCCATGTCCGAGTTTAATGTGTTGCCATGTCTGAGTTTAATGTTATATCATCATGTCCGAGCATGTTAGTTAATGAATGGACCGAGTTTAAGGTAACTTGAATAGGTCCGAGTTTAATGATTAAATGGTTGGGCCGAGTTTAATGGATCCTCTTTGGTCCGAATATAATGTTTGATATTGGTCCGACTTTAATGGATTATATACTGATGGACTATCTATTGGACCGAGTTTAATATGATCGACCATGTCTGAGTTTGTATGCTGATTATATGTCCGAGGTTGTATGATATATCATGTGTTACCCAAGTTTTGAACAGGGGAGACCCCCCCCCCATACTTGTCCGAGTTTTTGAGAGGTGCATGATCCTGTAAATGTTCATATGAATTACGTGAATTGTATGAATGGGTTAACTGTTACGTGATACATGATTGATACATGATATTGGCTATCAAGCACTATGTGACATTAGATTACATGCGTATCATTGCGAACATGAACTGATTTGCTATACGTGCATACAATAGGACTTGATTAATTACTTGTGAGTGCATAACCTAGCATACCGAGCAAACCAAGGTGAGTTCACACTCTTACCAAGGCATGGGATTCCCGGGGTGTTGGGAATGGGATTGAAAGGATAAGGTTGAATAGATACACTACTGACACTATGACTAGACTACCATAATACTATCCTCGGATGTGAAGGATACTTATACTGATCACTATCCTCGGTTGTGAAGGATACCTATACTGATCACTATCCTCGGATGTGAAGGATACTTATACTGATCACTATCCTCGGTCGTGAAGGATACTTATACTGATCACTATCCTCGGATGTGAAGGATACTTATACTGATCACTATCCTCGGTTGTGAAGGATACCTATACTGATCACTATCCTCGGTTGTGAAGGATAGTTATACTGATCACTATCCTCGGATGTGCAGGATACTTATACTAATCACTATCCTCGGTTGTGAAGGATACTTATAGATACGAATAGTCTAGTGGTTATACAACGTGGGAAGCCCCCACCAATAGAACGTACTAACGGCCCAGTAGAGCCACCTGTTACAAACGAACTTACTATTACGCATTTACTTTCTGTGAACTCGCTCAACTAGTTGTTGACCCTCTGTTACATGCCTTGCAGGACGTTAGGTATATGGAGCTTGCACATGGAGGAGCGGGTCGTTGTGGGCTTGGATCGTGATTACCTTATTAAACACTTATGACATTTCGTACTTAATTATGTTGGGTTTTGATTATACGCTTCCGCTAAGCAATGATAACTTACTTATGTTTTGGAAACACCTTTCATATGGATTTGGTTTGGAATATATTGCAATTACTTTTACTTTATACAATGTTCTATATGATTGGTGGCTTGATCCTGGTCAGTCACGCTCCCAAGCGGTGATACTCCGCGTGTGGATTTTTGGGGGTGTGACACAATCGATGGCTCCTTTCTCTCCTGTAAAGTCTCTGGGTTTGCAGGAGACAAAATATTTATAGGAGCAGCTCTTAACTGGTGCCTCTTGATGAAGCACAACCTGACCAGACGGGACACTCCTCTGATTTGATGAGTGATGAACATCGTCTTCCTCTGACTCATGTGATTTAGGAGGGGGCTTACTACGAGCCAAAGATAGAGTCTTAGAGTGTGCATCCCTTGATTCATTATTTTGTCTGTCGAGAGCTCGAGTAACAGCATCATCTGTTAATGCCTGTAGTTCTGCACCAGTTATATTAATTCTGGTAGTATCATTTTTCTCCTTCGGGTGGCTGTTAACGTCGTCTGACCCAGCCATGTAGCTTGATTGCTACATAAATATTGACAATGATTTATTCGAAGGTTATTATGGGATTATCATTTTTGATGACTCATTAACCATGGTAATATGAACCATATGGGTTAATTTATTAATTATATTTAATTAGTATTTTCATTATAATTTGTCCTAGTTATAAATCATTAAGGATATTAAAGTGGCACAAAAGGCCTAATCACAAGGATGGTTTTGAATTTATAAGCTATGATCGTATGGGATCGAGGCATTTAGGGTTTGAACATAGTTAGTTACTTTTCTTGACAGAGAGTGGAAGACTACAACTGTTTTTTTTTTTGTCTTTTGGGACAATAGATATAGCCCGTAGGCATTTCCCTTCTGAGGGATGTTTATGGTAAGATTATCTTTTCAGATGCTATTAGTCGAGATCGTATGGATCCTACCGACTATGATGCTTGGACGCAATCCAACATCTTTAGACAGGGGGTAAAGACCACCACTGTCGGACAATAAGTTTAGCCCATAGGCACTTCATCACTAATGGATGTTTATAATATGATCATCTTATAGGATGATATAAGCTATGATTTCTAGATCATTAGGCTAGATCAGGAAGTTTGAAGAATTCCAATATAGGAATGATTATTGTGATTTTCTCGAATCACTTTTGTCAGGAGTGCTAACACGTTCTCAGGTGTTAACAAGAATCTGAATCTCTTTTAAACAGGTTTTTCCATCTTAGCCAGGTCTTTAATGACATTCAAGCTAGGTTATGCCTTTTAAGATTTTCTTTAATATTTAACGCAGAACAATCCTAAATTTAAGATGTTAATAAGGATCTGAATCTGATTGAGGAACTACCATCTTGGCCCTGTCTGTACATGACACGTGGCTAGGTCTTGTCCTTTTTAGATTTTTGCCATTCTATTAAAATGGTAGATTTTATAAAAGGAATGTTATTTTTATTTATTTCATGTTTCATGTTTTAGCATGAAAATTTAAAGTTAATCATTCCACTATATAAAATTAGAGTACAGATCTGCCCTAAACGGGACTTGAAAAGAATGATGTTGTCCTTGAAGGGACTGAAAGATAAATATGTCCTTATAAGGACTATTAAAGAAAGGATCTTTAGCAAAAGGAGTTTTCTTCTTTATTTTATTTCTGAATGTTTTCTCCCTAGATGCACGTTTCATTCTAGTCGCGGTACAAAGCTCAGCATTTCAAGGCTCCAGTTGTAGAGGATTTCCAATACGGCTTGCTTGATTGGAGACATATTCAAAATATATATAAAATTGGAAGCAATAGATTTCCTAATAAGAATGAGGGTATTCCTATGTTAAGTCTAGACTCAGAAGGTCAAGGAATGTGCTACTGTGTAACTGAGATTAAACACAAATGGCTAGTGTTTAATTCACTCAGTGTTGGCTCTGATACCAACCTGTCACACCCCTAAATTTCCATATATTACCTGTGGGCCCGGTGGGGAGTATCGTGACGTAATTGATATCATCATAGTCAAACAACACAATTTAAATGCACAGCGGAAGCAAAAGATAATTTTTTTTACAACCGAATGAGAATATCAAAGTATTACAAACGGTATGCAAAGGGATCCACAGGCGGATCAAAATAAAAGAAAATTGTTCAATAGACTTTAGGCATCTAAAACTTGCAAGATTCCCTATTGACGCCCTGAGCTCCCAGCCAATTACATACAGTACCTGTCACTTAACCTTTTTGGAAAATACGTCAGTTTTCACTGGTAAATACAATTTAACTGACACATTTTGAAAACGTTTAGAAAATTGATTTGAATGCACAAGGCACAAAATATTTTTATAACTTGGGACAATTTTATTAATAAAAATCTCGTATCTGATTTACATGTTTGTCCAACATTTAGGGCCAGTGATAATACATATACAAGCCGGTCAAAATTAATAGACACACCACAAATATAATCTCACAAGAAGACACCCTTACGAGTGAGTATATGTTTTACATAAGCAACAGGAGGTGTTATGCCTACACCTTGTGCTTACGTTGTGGCCATTCACTTTTTAAATGAGCCAAGGATATCCAGGACACGGTCATTAACCCCCAATGTTATTTGTTATCAAGCAATACAGATTAAAACAGGATTATGCAATTTAATCATTTTCGATTAAAAGGTTTCTACACCCGACCAAGCGGTATTTTTATAATACCGTATCCCAAGCCCGTATAAGGGAAAATAAGTTAAACGTATTTACCTGAGCTAAATATAAGTTCAATCCCAGCCGTATATCAAATCAGCAAGCACAAGTACTTCTACTGGGGCTCTTAATCTGGAACGAAGGTTTTAATAACCTATTAGATTCCTAACGGGTCTTATTTAAGCCTATGCTTAGACCGGTTAGTTTTAAAGGAGGATACGGTTCAAAACGCATGATTAAGCGCAGACCGGATTAGAATGTGATTTAGACCCGACAAGTTTGGAGACTTGTATAATATGGGTAAACTAAACACATTCTGGATTTTGAAGTGAAAATGATAAGATTTGACCCGTTTCGGTTATTTTATGCAAACTAGTTACATAAACCGATCCGAACGCGAAACATGCGTAACGAATAACCATAAGAGTCATGAACAAGTTTCCTAAGTTAATATGCCTTAAACATGTTGTGATATCAGAATGATACCTTCCATTATGCCCCAAATGGTTTTAGACCCAATTTATGCCTCATAAGGGCATTTTGGTCATTTTAAAAGGTGAAAAAGAGTTTAAATAATAACCTGAGTTACAAGTCTGATTAAATCAGTAAATATACTTAATTTACTAAGTTATAACAGTAGGGTATTAATCCTATGTGAAATTTATCGATCTTAATCATTCTAGACACCGCAGGGGCGTTTTGGTAATTTCACATATGCTTAAAAGGTCAAAACTGGAATTCTGATCTTAAGATATTCTCCTACTGTTTAAAATATAAAAGTTTACTGAATACATCAGTAGGTTTCAACCTCATATGTGACAACTCGAATTTCTAAGATTGATTTCATACGTATTACAAGAGCATGTGTTTGACTAATTACTTAATTTCACATTTGATTGATATGAAAGTATATATATATGTTTGATTGCTTGATTGTGCATAATTGTTTGATTGTGTATAATGGGTTCCATATTGTGAAACTTGTACTGTATGTTAGCTAGTTAGTGTGAATCATGGCCCAACCTACGAAGGATGTTCCACGAAACATGATGCATGAATCGAAGGATGTCGAAACATATGAAGTCTCGAAACATATCCTTCGCGCTCGAAACATATCCTTCGCGCTCGAAACATATCCTTCGCGCTCGAAACATATCCTTCGATATGTTTCGGCCCAGTTGTTCTGTTGGGCTTGGCCCATTACTGTGATACGTATATATAAGGATGCATGTAAACTGATGGTTATTTTCAAAGAAAAACCCTAGTTTTCAGTTCGTGTGTGACGGCAATTACAAACACCCGGAGATTATTTGCTGAACAATTCCCTTTTTGCTCTCAATTCCGGTTAGTATTTAAGGTGTATGTGATTATATGATTTACCGATTTACTTGTAATATGTGGATTGTATGATTTATCGGATACGTATATTAGTCGGATATATGTTAACCAAATTGTTCATATCGTGATCGGATAGTATGTATGTTTTGAAAGATATTAGGGTTGCATGTTTTTCGGTTGTGAATGATTGGTAGAATTTGGATGTTCCTCGGATTTGTATACGAATTGGATATGTATGTTAACCAGATTAATAATCGGCTGGATATTGTAATCGGACAAGTTTATGTAATCAAAACATATGTGTAAATCGGATGGTTTGAATAATCTTGTAGCTTGAATGATCTGGTTATTCAGATTAGGGTTCTTGATAAACATGAGAAGTATGCTTGTTTGATCTTGTTGATGTTAGCAGATTTGTGAAAATTGTGTTAAGGGTTAATCGGATAAACGTAACTGTTACTAGCCGAAGGATACTTATTGATCGAACCACTGTTGGACCGAAAGATACCTATCCTTCGAATCATAGTAGTAGTGACCGAAGGATAGTTTGACCGACAGATAGTTTGACCGAACCATTAATTGACCGAAACCTAGTTTGACCGAAAGATAACTTGGGTCGAAAGATAGTGTTAGTTCGAAACATAACCTTCGGACCGAAGGATCATTTTGATGATTATGATTACTGATGTCGAAAGATAATGATTTGATTCGAAAGATATTAGGGTTTTGAATAATGTCTGGAACAATAGAACATATGTTGATTTAATTGACATGCTATGCTTAGTGATGAACGTATTCGTGCCATACTACGTGCTGTGCCGATATGCAAACTAACTGCTATGTGAACAATTAATTGCATGCGTAACATTTCGACCATGAACTGATTTACTATACGTGTATACAATAGGACGTGATTAATTACTTGTGAGTGCATAACTTAGCATACCGAGCAAACCAAGGTGAGTTCACACAGCCAAGGCATGGGTTCCCAGGGTGGGAATGGGTTGGATGATTACTTGTGCATACTTTGATACTGTAACGAACGATTAAACTGTTGATGCTTACGAACTACTCAACTGCCTTCGCACACACCCTGGTCGGTAAAGACTATGGTCGCGAACGAACTGATCAATTGCCTTCGCACACACCCTGGTCGGTAAAGACTACGGTCGCGAACTAACGAACATAATCTTCGCACACATGCCTGTGAGGCCGCGATGGAACTGATACGATACGAAACTTAATTGAACAAACGCACTATTACCCAAACTAAACTATAAACTGTGAACTCGCTCAACTAGTTTGTTGATTATCTGCTGCATGCCTTGCAGGACCTTAGGTACTTATGGAGCTTGCACTGGAGGAGCGGGACGTTGTGGGCAGTGGGTTAAGAACGCTATGTTTAAACATTTCGAATAATTGAACTTATGGTTTACTTGGGTTATTTACTTATGCTTCCGCTACTGATACTATGATTGTTTTGAAACGTCAATTGTATTGAATGGAGTTTTACGAATTACTTTATTTATATTATGCTATGTTCAATATGATTGATGGCTTGATCCTGGTCAGTCACGCTCCCACGCGGTGGTACTCCGCAGGTGGATTTTGGGGGTGTGACAGATTGGTATCAGAGCCATTGGTTATAGAGAACTTGGTTTTAATATGGGAAAAACGTTTTTATTAAAACCAGACTATAACCAGAACAGTGCTCTCAACGATCCACAACGACGCTTCGCTCCACGTGCAAGACTCAACTTCCTAGGTAATAAGGTTTATGTTTATTGCCTACATGCTAGAATTTGCATAGAACTTTGCTCGTAGTATGCTTACATTACCTTGCTCACAACTTGACATTGCATGAGAATACTTATGTGCTTACACTCTTCTGTCATCGCACTATTCGCGAACCTTTCTCACTTATGTTGCCTTTGATGTGAAGATCAATGGCCGCACGAATTACCATGACTCAAGCCCAGCTAGAGGCTCTCGTTGCTGCGGCAGTTGCAGCCGCCCAAGCAGGTCAACCCGCTCAGCAACAACCTGCGTGTACCTTCAAGACTTTCATGGACTGTCGTCCTAGCTCGTTCAGTGGCACGGAGGGAGCAGTTGGACTCCTCCACTGGTTTGAAAAGCTCGAGTCAGTTTTCGAGATGTGTGAATGCCCTGAGGCTCGCAGGGTGAAATTCGCCACTGGCACACTTGAAGGGATTGCGCTCACTTGGTGGAACGCACAAGTGCAGATTTTAGGGTTGGCAGCTGCTAACGCCACACCCTGGAATGAATTCAAAGAACTGATCAAGAGGGAATACTGCACTAGAGAAGACATTCACAAGTTGGAGGACGAGTTGTATAATCTGAAGATGGTTGGTTCGGAAATTGAAGCTTACACCAAGAGATCAAATGAGTTGGCTGTGTTATGTCCAACTATGGTGGACCCTCCTTACAAGCGTATCGAGTTGTATCTTAAAGGTTTGGTGCCAGAAATACAGAGCCACGTTACCTCGGCTAACCTCAACAATATCCAGGAAATACAGCGTCTCGCTCACCGCATCACCGATCAGGCAGTGGATCAGAATAAACTGCCGAAGCGTGTCGGCGCTACTGCTACAGCTGTTACTTCAGTCACTCCCACTGCTGCTACTTCTGCCACACCCAGCGAGAATAAAAGAAAGTGGGACGGGGATTCCAGCAGGGGATCAGCGTCTGTTCAGTCCCAAACTCAGCAACGTCGCACCAACGATTACCAGAGTCCGAGTCAGCAGTCATCGGGCAGTCAGGGACATAGTGGTTATAAGGGAAATCACCCGTGGTGTAACAGGTGCAACAAACACCACAGTGGAAGATGTCGCAGGAGTCAATGTCAAAGATGCCACAAGATGGGCCATGAGGCCAAAGATTGTAGAAGCGCGCGACCAGTGAATCAGAACCAGCAACTTCCACCGCCAGCTCCACAGAATCAGCAGCAGCAGCCACAGCGTGGAAACCGGGGGTGTTTCCAGTGTGGGGCTGAAGGTCACTACAAACGCGATTGTCCCCAGTTGAACCAGAATCGCAATAACAACAACAACCAGGGCAACGGGAATAACAACAATCAGGGTAATGGTAACAACAACAACGGGGGAAACAACAACGGCAATGAAGCTCGTGGTCGTGCTTTTGTGTTGGGTCGAGGAGATGCAGTGAATGATCCCAATGTGGTTATGGGTAAGTTTCTTCTCGACGATATTTATGTTACTGTCTTATTTGATTCGGGTGCTGATACAAGTTATATGTCCATGAAAATGAGTAACTTATTAAAACGTACACCAACACCTCTAGACACTAAACACGTCGTAGAACTAGCGAATGGTAAAAGTGTAGAAGCCGCTCATGTAGTCAAGGGTTGTAGCATTGTTCTAGCGGGTCAGACTTTCACGATTGATCTTATACCCATAGTCTTGGGTAGCTTCGACGTCGTCATCGGCATGGATTGGTTATCTCAACATCACGCAGAGATCTTATGCAAGGAAAAGGTTATTCGTATTCCTCGCTCCAGTCAAGAACCTCTCGCAGTTCAGGGCGACAAGAGTGGTGCTGTGGTTGGCATCATCTCTTACTTGAAGGCGCAGAAATGTTTACGAAAGGGGCATACTGCCATTTTGGCCCTCGTTACTGATGCATCAGCAAAGGAAAAGAAGCTGGAGGATATCCCAGTTGTACGCGACTTCCCTCAGGTGTTTCCTGAAGATTTACCAGGCTTACCGCCTCATCGTCAAGTCGAGTTTCAGATTGAATTGGCTCCTGGAGCAGCGCCAATAGCCCGCGCACCATATCGTTTAGCTCCAACCGAACTGGAAGAACTGTCGAAACAGCTGCAAGAGCTCTTGGAAAAGGGCTTTATTCGTCCAAGCTCTTCGCCTTGGGGAGCTCCAGTGTTATTTGTGAAGAAGAAAGACGGTACGTTCAGGATGTGCATCGACTATCGTGAACTCAACAAGGTGACGGTGAAGAACCGTTATCCTCTTCCACGCATAGATGACTTATTCGACCAGTTGCAAGGGTCGTGTTACTATTCCAAGATCGATTTGAGGTCAGGGTATCATCAGCTGAGAGTCCGGGATGAGGACGTCTCCAAAACTGCTTTCAGAACTCGTTATGGTCACTACGAGTTTCTGGTCATGCCATTCGGGCTTACAAACGCGCCAGCAGTCTTCATGGATCTTATGAACAGGGTGTGCAAACCCTATCTCGACAAGTTTGTTATCGTCTTCATCGACGACATTTTGATCTACTCCAAGAGTCAGGAGGAGCACGAGCAGCACTTACGCCTTATCTTGGAACTTCTTCGAAAAGAGCAATTGTACGCAAAGTTTTCAAAATGCGACTTCTGGCTTCGTGAAGTCCACTTCTTAGGTCATGTGGTAAACAAGGATGGGATTCATGTCGATCCATCCAAGGTTGATTCGATCAGAAACTGGCCAGCACCACGTACACCGACAGAGATACGCCAATTTTTGGGTTTGGCAGGTTACTACAGGCGATTTATTAAAGACTTCTCAAAGATCGCGCAACCACTTACTATGCTTACACAGAAAGGTGTCGTTTACAGATGGGGTAATACGCAAGAGACCGCTTTTCAGTACTTAAAGGATAGGCTTTGCAGCGCGCCTATTCTCTCACTGCCCGAGGGCACGGATGACTTCGTGGTTTATTGTGACGCATCAATACAAGGGCTTGGTTGTGTGTTGATGCAACGGGATAAAGTTATCGCATACGCCTCTCGGCAACTCAAGGTTCATGAACGGAATTATACGACGCACGATTTAGAGCTGGGAGCTGTTGTTTTCGCGCTTAAGATATGGCGACACTACCTGTACGGTACCAGGTGCACGATTTACACCGATCACAGGAGTCTCGAGCATATCCTTAAGCAAAAGGATTTGAATATGCGTCAACGAAGATGGGTTGAACTTCTGAACGACTACGAATGCGCCATCAAGTATCATCCAGGCAAGGCCAATGTTGTGGCTGATGCCCTCAGTCGGAAAGACACTCTACCTAAGCGCGTGCGAGCGCTACAGCTTACCATTCAGTCCAGTCTTCCTGCACAGTTACGAGCTGCTCAGTTAGAAGCACTGAAACCCGAAAACGTCAAAGCTGAAGCCTTACGCGGCTCAAGGCAACGCATGGAACAAAAGGAAGACGGTGCTTACTATGTAACGGGGCGTATTTGGGTCCCACTTTATGGCGGGTTACGCGAACTTGTAATGGATGAAGCTCACAAGTCTCGCTATTCGGTACATCCAGGGTCGGATAAAATGTACCACGACATCAGCACTACTTATTGGTGGCCTAGTATGAAGGCTCACATCGCTACTTACGTTGGAAAATGTTTGACCTGTGCGAGGGTCAAGGTCGAATATCAGAAGCCAGCTGGTCTACTTCAGCAGCCCAAGATACCGCAGTGGAAATGGGAAGAAATTTCCATGGATTTCGTTACGGGCTTGCCTAGATCCCAGCGTGGGAATGACACTATTTGGGTAATCGTTGATCGACTCACAAAGTCTGCTCACTTCTTGGCTATCAAGGAAACGGATAAGTTCTCCACCCTAGCAGATGTTTACCTTAAAGAAGTTGTTTCGAGGCACGGAGTGCCCACTTCTATTATTTCGGATCGCGATGCACGATTCACGTCAGAGCTTTGGCAAGCGATGCACAAATCCTTCGGCTCACGATTAGACATGAGCACAGCATATCATCCTCAGACGGATGGGCAGTCTGAGCGAACTATTCAAACTCTAGAAGACATGCTCCGAGCGTGTGTTATCGATTTCGGCAACGGCTGGGAAAAGCACCTCCCTTTGGTGGAGTTCTCGTACAATAACAGTTACCATACCAGCATTCAAGCCGCTCCATTCGAGGCATTGTACGGACGTAAATGCCGGTCACCTCTCTGTTGGGCAGAGGTGGGGGATAGTCAAATTACGGGTCCAGAGATTGTTGTGGACGCCACAGAAAAGATAGCACAGATACGGCAACGCATGGCGGCAGCACGCGACCGTCAGAAAGCCTACGCGGACAAGCGTAGAAAGCCATTGGAATTTGAGGTCGGGGACCGGGTTTTATTGAAAGTTTCACCCTGGAAGGGTGTGGTTCGTTTTGGTAAAAGAGGCAAACTGAATCCGCGGTACGTCGGACCGTTCGAAATCTTAGAAAAGATTGGCAAGGTAGCCTACAGATTAAACCTACCTCCTGAACTCGGTGCAGTTCACAATGTATTTCACGTGTCGAATCTGAAGAAGTGCCTGTCAGATGAGACCCTCATAGTTCCTTTTAAGGAACTCACTATCGACGAGCGGTTGCAGTTCGTCGAGGAACCAGTTGAAATCACGGACCGGGATGTTAAGGTCCTCAAACACAAGAGAATCCCTCTTGTGCGAGTTCGTTGGAACTCCCAGCGTGGCCCAGAGTATACATGGGAACGCGAAGACCAGATGAGAGAAAAGTACCCCCAGCTATTCGAAACCAATGCATCCACTTCTGAGGCTGAAGCTACTACTACTGAATTTCGGGACGAAATTCCAAATCAACGGGGGGATGATGTGACACCCCAGGAAAACCGGTGAACTATGTAACTTGCCTAGCTACCTCAGTAAGTGCGTACCAAATTTCGGGACGAAATTTCTTTCAAGTTGGGGATAATGTGACAACTCGAATTTCTAAGATTGATTTCATACGTATTACAAGAGCATGTGTTTGACTAATTACTTAATTTCACATTTGATTGATATGAAAGTATATATATATGTTTGATTGCTTGATTGTGCATAATTGTTTGATTGTGTATAATGGGTTCCATATTGTGAAACTTGTACTGTATGTTAGCTAGTTAGTGTGAATCATGGCCCAACCTACGAAGGATGTTCCACGAAACATGATGCATGAATCGAAGGATGTCGAAACATATGAAGTCTCGAAACATATCCTTCGCGCTCGAAACATATCCTTCGCGCTCGAAACATATCCTTCGCGCTCGAAACATATCCTTCGATATGTTTCGGCCCAGTTGTTCTGTTGGGCTTGGCCCATTACTGTGATACGTATATATAAGGATGCATGTAAACTGATGGTTATTTTCAAAGAAAAACCCTAGTTTTCAGTTCGTGTGTGACGGCAATTACAAACACCCGGAGATTATTTGCTGAACAATTCCCTTTTTGCTCTCAATTCCGGTTAGTATTTAAGGTGTATGTGATTATATGATTTACCGATTTACTTGTAATATGTGGATTGTATGATTTATCGGATACGTATATTAGTCGGATATATGTTAACCAAATTGTTCATATCGTGATCGGATAGTATGTATGTTTTGAAAGATATTAGGGTTGCATGTTTTTCGGTTGTGAATGATTGGTAGAATTTGGATGTTCCTCGGATTTGTATACGAATTGGATATGTATGTTAACCAGATTAATAATCGGCTGGATATTGTAATCGGACAAGTTTATGTAATCAAAACATATGTGTAAATCGGATGGTTTGAATAATCTTGTAGCTTGAATGATCTGGTTATTCAGATTAGGGTTCTTGATAAACATGAGAAGTATGCTTGTTTGATCTTGTTGATGTTAGCAGATTTGTGAAAATTGTGTTAAGGGTTAATCGGATAAACGTAACTGTTACTAGCCGAAGGATACTTATTGATCGAACCACTGTTGGACCGAAAGATACCTATCCTTCGAATCATAGTAGTAGTGACCGAAGGATAGTTTGACCGACAGATAGTTTGACCGAACCATTAATTGACCGAAACCTAGTTTGACCGAAAGATAACTTGGGTCGAAAGATAGTGTTAGTTCGAAACATAACCTTCGGACCGAAGGATCATTTTGATGATTATGATTACTGATGTCGAAAGATAATGATTTGATTCGAAAGATATTAGGGTTTTGAATAATGTCTGGAACAATAGAACATATGTTGATTTAATTGACATGCTATGCTTAGTGATGAACGTATTCGTGCCATACTACGTGCTGTGCCGATATGCAAACTAACTGCTATGTGAACAATTAATTGCATGCGTAACATTTCGACCATGAACTGATTTACTATACGTGTATACAATAGGACGTGATTAATTACTTGTGAGTGCATAACTTAGCATACCGAGCAAACCAAGGTGAGTTCACACAGCCAAGGCATGGGTTCCCAGGGTGGGAATGGGTTGGATGATTACTTGTGCATACTTTGATACTGTAACGAACGATTAAACTGTTGATGCTTACGAACTACTCAACTGCCTTCGCACACACCCTGGTCGGTAAAGACTATGGTCGCGAACGAACTGATCAATTGCCTTCGCACACACCCTGGTCGGTAAAGACTACGGTCGCGAACTAACGAACATAATCTTCGCACACATGCCTGTGAGGCCGCGATGGAACTGATACGATACGAAACTTAATTGAACAAACGCACTATTACCCAAACTAAACTATAAACTGTGAACTCGCTCAACTAGTTTGTTGATTATCTGTTGCATGCCTTGCAGGACCTTAGGTACTTATGGAGCTTGCACTGGAGGAGCGGGACGTTGTGGGCAGTGGGTTAAGAACGCTATGTTTAAACATTTCGAATAATTGAACTTATGGTTTACTTGGGTTATTTACTTATGCTTCCGCTACTGATACTATGATTGTTTTGAAACGTCAATTGTATTGAATGGAGTTTTACGAATTACTTTATTTATATTATGCTATGTTCAATATGATTGATGGCTTGATCCTGGTCAGTCACGCTCCCACGCGGTGGTACTCCGCAGGTGGATTTTGGGGGTGTGACATCATATGCTTAGATAGGTTCTAGCACATACTTATGCGTTAAAAACACTTAAAAAGGCGATTTGGAGCCATTTCCGGGTTTTATATAGAAAGCTGATATTTTTAAAATTCCAGAAGGCTCAAAATAATTTATTTAACATATTAGATCAGTAGAAAAAGGTTTGGGGTCAATCGGATTTATAAAACTCATTTTATAGCCCAAAAGGGCAAAACCGGCATTAGCCGAATTAAGCTTAGAACACTAAGTTATGCTCAGCCTAAAAATAAATAAAAATCTCCAAAAATCCCAAAATATTATATTACATTAGTAGGTATAAAGTTTGATATCGAAAATCGGGTTTAGATAGGCTATATGCTAATTACGCCGATTAATTCATAAAAACTTTCTAATTACGCTAATGAGCATAACTCCTATTTTAGACCTCAAACTGATATCAAATTTTGGGTACAAGTTTATAAATCAGTAACTAAGGTTTCTACTCTTTTACATTTCCAAAAATCACATTTTAAGGGCATTTGGGCATAATGGTCAACTTTTAAGCATTTTACGGAAACATGTATGAACTAGGATTTCTATGGAACCAAGTTGTATAACCTTGGAGGGTTATACTAACTTATAATATGGTCCTAATGGAATCCTAAGGCATATCTAAATTAATCTAAATCGGGTTAGAACTGAAAGTCAAAGCAAAAGTCAACTTTTGCGACTTTCGGTTCCGAACCGAGCCTATACTTAGAATTGTCGGGTTGAACATGCTTAGACATGATCAACTAATATTTACCAAGTTATTAAAGTGAGAAAACTGATTTTATGGTTTTTATATTAATAGTTATGAATTTATTTAAAACTAACCCGTTTGACTTTCATTTGACCCGACAATTTAACTAAGTAAACGTGGTAATTAGGAGGTGCCCTTTTGAGGGTTAAACACCTACCTAATTACGGTCACGTAGCCATGTTCGTTGCGAACAATGGCTTAACCGTTTAAAAGTCAAAGCGTTTATCGAAAACGCTTGACTTTCGGTTAAAACGCTAAAAAAATTAAACTAAGCATGAAGGGATTACTTACAAGAGTCCAAAGGACTGAGGGAGGTTCTCAAAAAGGTTCAAGATCCTCTCCAATTCAGAGAATAAGCAGATTAGAAGGAAAGGTGCAAAAGAAGTGAAGTGGGGAATGGGTATTTATAGGTTTTTGAGGACCGTTAGGATCGTTCCTCGTAAACCGTGATTGAATCTGAACCCTACACATATTACCCATGGTTTTATAAACAATGGGCAGCCCCTAGTTTCCAAAAAAACCATTTACAATTGATAGAAACTGCTGGAACAGGCTGTTTACAGCTGTTTAGCAGCAAACAGCACTTTCATATATGGCAGAAATGGCCCCTGTGAGTTTTTATGGTCACTTTAGGCACGTTCAAGGCCCGTTAACCTCATTTTAAGGCCCCACTATGATGTTTAAACATAGGGAACATGAAACATGTTCAAAAACATGTCGGATGTCGGTTCCTTTGGCCGTACGGTCACGTAGTGCGTCGAATTACGACGAAACACGGACGAACGCTAAAAACGGTCCAAATTACGCGACGAGTGGAATTTTATCATGCCACACACTAAAAGAAAATATTTAGTGCTTACATAAATTTTTGGGTGTCCGGGGATATTCAGAATGCGAGATATGCGCAAAAGTGCAAACTTGTGCACTTTTTGACACTTTTAGTCCCTGCATGATATAAAAGTTTATTTTTGCGTACCAAACACCTCTAAACCTATATCTAAGCTATATAAAGGATAAATATGGTATGTTTAACTTATGGACATATTCCGGAAGGTCCGTTACCATACGATTCGACCTCCTTTTGCAGTTTGACGCAATTAGTCCCTTAATTGCGCAAAGTAGCGCGAAATGCCGTTTAATGATATCTAAGCCTTCCATAGCCCATAATAATCATTCACAAGCATATATTTAAATATTACTACGCTCCCGCTCCATTAGAGGCATTGTACGGGTGTAAATGCCGGTCACCTCTCTGTTGGGCAGAGGTGGGGGATAGTCAGATTACGGGTCCAGAACTTATAGTGGACACCACGGAAAAGATTGCACAGATAAGGCAACGCATGGCGGCAGCACGCGACCGTCAGAAAAGCTACGCAGATAGGCGTAGGAAGCCATTGGAATTTCAGGTCGGGGACCGGGTTTTACTTAAAGTCTCACCCTGGAAGGGTGTGGTTCGTTTTGGGAAACGAGGCAAACTCAATCCGCGGTATGTCGGACCGTTCGAAATCGCAGAAAGAATAGGCAAAGTGGCCTACAGACTAAACTTACCAGCTGAACTCGGTGTAGTTCACAATGTTTTTCACGTGTCGAATCTGAAGAAGTGCCTGTCAGATGAGACCCTCATAGTTCCTTTGAAGGAGCTCACTATCGACGAGCGATTGCAGTTCGTCGAGGAACCTGTTGAAATCACGGACCAGGATGTTAAGGTCCTCAAGAACACGAGAATCCCTCTTGTTCGAGTTCGTTGGAACTCCCGTCGCGGCCCAGAGTTCACCTGGGAGCGTGAAGATCTAATGAAACTCAACTATCCCCAGTTATTCGAAACCAATGCAACTACTACTGCGGCTGAAGCTACTACTGCAGAATTTCGGGACGAAATTCCAAATCAACGGGGGGATGATGTGACACCCCAGGAAAACCAGTAAACGATACAACTTACCTAGCTTCCTCAGTAACCGCATGCTAAATTTCGGGACGAAATTTCTTTCAAGTTGGGGATAATGTGACAACTCGAGTTTCCGAGATTCCACTTTCGCATTTATTGCACGTTCACTGCTTGTTTAGGGTTTAATTGCACAATTGGTTTGATTTGTAACTGTATATGTTTTGGATTCGATAAAGTGTATTGTAATTGTGCATGGTTATGTGTTACTTGTGAAAGATTTGACAAATACTTGAATGTGGTGATGAAACTGTAAAATTACTTTGTTATGGGTGTTTTATGTAAGAAATGATATTTAGGGATGAATAGAGTAATTAGTGAAATTCTAATCATTCTTAACCTAATCATTCACTAATCATCACACAAGAATCAACACACGTACTTTCACATTCTCCTCTCCTCCCCTACAACCATCTTCTCATCATTCTTGGCTTCACAAGTCTTTTGCATCAAGTTTGATCTTTCAATCCATTTAGAATCAATCCAAGGTAATTGTTTAATGATTGTTTGTTGTTATTAATCCATGATTATGTGGTTCATGTAAACCCTAGTTCTTCACATACTAGTTCTGTGGCTACTGATTGAATCCTGATATTGTGAAATGACGTTGATTAGTTGTGTTATCGTATGCCTGACAATTTGATGAATGATATGCTAGAATCGTGTGATTTTGATTTGATTTCTGCACTATGAAAGTATGAGATTAGGGTTTCATGATCGTGAAAACAAAAACATAACTGTTACAATGAAAGTTGAATGCTCGAATGATTTGATTGATGTTGGTCCGACCTTTGAATGTATTACATTAGTCCGACTTTTAAGATGATAACATAGTCCGAACTTTATATAAAACAAAAGGGGCTCCGAACTTTATATATAAGACTCAAGGTCCGAATTTTATTATAAGGAGCCCTAGTCCGAATTTTATTCTAAGGAAGCCTTGTCTGAATTTTATTATAAGGAAGCTTGTCCGAGTTTTTAAACACAATGACTTGTCCGAATTTTGTAAAATATAAGGGTCCGACTTACATACATATCACACATGGTCCGAGTTTCATATATGCATTACTAGTCCGAATTTTAAAAGAGTGGGGATGGGTGTCCGAGTTTTACAAGGGATAAGGTAGTCCGAGTTTCATGCTAAGTGGATTAGTCCGAACTTTACTCACCTATATGTATGTGGTCCGAGTTTTAATAAGTGATCATCAAGGGATCCGAATTTTTGTGTAAAGGCATGAAGTCCGACCTTTTAAAGATATAAGGGGTCCGAATTATGTGTATTATGAGAGTCCGAACTTTATGAGTAGAATGCACTTGGTCCAACTTTTGTATCAAGGGATTTCGGCCCAAGTCAAGTTAATTTCGGCCCAACTGTTTACTCTGTTAATTAGTTAAATATGTTAGATTGTAAATCCAGTTAAACATGTTAACTCCGTTATGACTGTAAAGATGTTAACTCAGTTAGACATGTAACATTGCTAGTGTGTGAATCCTGTTAAGTGTGTTAACTTGGTAAAGTATGTTAACTGCCTGTTCTTCCTATCAAGCATGAATTGTATGAAGATGATTAACTGGTTGTAATGCCTGATGTTAACTGTTACACACACTATGTGACGAACTTTGCATGCGAAACCTTACAAACATGTACTGACTGTGAATACATGCATACTCTAGGCTTTGATTGATTCCTTGTGAGCACTTAACTTAGCATACCGAGCAAACCAAGGTGAGTTCACACAGCCAAGGCATGGGATTCCCTGGTTGGGAATTGGGTTGGAAGATTTGAATTGGATAATTACTCGTACTTACGCTATTGCTAGACTATATACCATCGTCCTCAGGTTAGTCAGGACACTTACGTAAAACCTACGTAAACTCATACCTACTACTGTCTTCCGGGTCAGAAGGACACTTACGTAAAACCTACGTAAACCCCACGCGTACCACTGTCCTCGGGGAAGGGCACTCACGTAAAACCTACGTGACCTTGTACGTATTCCTGTTCTCGGGTTAAGAAGAACACTCATGGTTGCAAATAGTCTAGTAAGGATAAACATGGGAAGCCCCCATTAGTAATAAATATAATCATTGGAATCCCCCACTATTAGTACATAGATACATGGGAAGCCCCCATTAATGAACATACGAATTACCATTACGTACTTACTTTCTGTGAACTCGCTCAACTAGTTGTTGACTCTCTACTGCATGCCTTGCAGGACCTTAGGTACATATGGAGCTTGCACAGGGAGGAGCAGGTCGTTGTGGAGCATGGATCGTGGATGCCATGTTAAACTTTATAACACTTGAACTTATTACATACTTTGGGTTTTCATATTATGCTTCCGCTACTAAAACTACGTTTGGTTTGAACATCAATTGTATTGGGTTGGATTTTTATGAACTACTTTATTTATTATATGCTATGTTCAATATGATTGGTGGCTTGATCCTGGTCATGTCACGCCTCCAAGCGGTGGTACTCCGCGTGAGGATTTTGGGGGTGTGACAGATTGGTATCAGAGCCATTGGTTATAGAGAACTTGGTTTTAATATGGGAAAAACGTTTTTATTAAAACCAGACTATAACCAGAACAGTGCTCTCAACGATCCACAACGACGCTTCGCTCCACGTGCAAGACTCAACATCCTAGGTAATAAGGTTTATGTTTATTACCTGCTTGCTAGAACTACATAGAACTTTGCTTGTAGTATGCTTAGATTACATTGCTTACTATTCGTTATTACTTGAGAATACCTATGTGCTTACACTCTTCTGTCATCGCACTACTCGCGAACCATTCTCACTTATTCTACTTTTACTATGAAGATCATGTCTGGACGTGTGAACATGACTCAAGCCCAGTTGACGGCTCTTATCAATGAACAAGTAGCTGCGGCACTTGCAGCTGCGCAAGCAGGTAGTATACCCTGCGGATGTGATTCACACTAGGATCTTTAGATCCTACATTAACTCTTGTGTTTAACTTTGTCCTATTTGTACACAATAGGTCAACACGCCCCACAACCTGTCTGCACATTCAAGAACTTCATGGACTGTCGTCCAAGCACATTTAGTGGCACAGAAGGATCAGTGGGACTCCTCCATTGGTTTGAAAAGCTCGAGTCGGTATTCGAGATGTGTGAATGCCCTAAAGTATGCCACTGGCACGTTGGAAGGGATTGCGCTAACCTGGTGGAATGCGCAAGTTCAGATTCTAGGGCTGGCAGCTGCTAATGCCACCCCTTGGAACGATTTCAAGGAATTGATAAAAAGGGAATACTGCACACGTGATGACATCCACAAGTTGGAAGTGGAGCTTTATCATTTGAAAATGACGGGGTCGGAAATCGAAGCTTACACGAAACGGTCGAACGAACTGGCCATCTTGTGTCCAACCATGGTGGACCCTCCAATCAAGCGCATTGAGTTGTACCTCAAGGGTCTAGCCTCAGAGATTCAGAGCCATGTGACATCGGCTAACCTCGACAACATCCATGACATCCAGCGTCTTACTCATCGCCTCACGGATCAGGCGGTGGAACAAAACAAGTTGCCCAAACGCATCAGTGCTACCACTCCAGCTGCTACTCCCACTACCCCCAGTGACAACAAAAGGAAGTGGGAGGGGGATTCTAGCAAAGGTTCAACAACAGTTCAGTCTCAGCAGCAGAGGACTGATCACTACCAGAGTCCTAGTCAGCAATCTTCTGGTGGTCATAGGCAGAAAAGTTATCAAGGATTTCACCCCAAGTGTCACAACTGTAACAGGCATCACAGCGGCCAGTGCAACAAGGGTCGTTGTCAGAGGTGCCTCAAGATGGGTCACGAGGCCAAAGACTGTAAGAGTCCACGGCCTGCGAATCAGAACCAGCAACTGCAATTACCAGCTCCACAAAACCCGCAGCAGCAGCAGCAACAACGGGGCAACAGGGGATGTTTTCAGTGTGGGGCTGAAGGTCATTTCAAACGTGATTGCCCCCAGTTAAACCAGAACCAGAATCGCAACAACAACAACAACCAAGGCAATGGTAACAACAACGGTGGGAACAATAACGGCAATGAAGCTAGGGGTCGTGCTTTTGTGCTGGGTCGAGGTGACGCAAGGAACGATCCTAACGTAGTCATGGGTAAGTTTCTTCTCGACGACTTTTACGTTACTGTTTTGTTTGATTCGGGTGCCGATACCAGTTATGTGTCTTTAAAAGTTAGTCAAATGTTAAAACGTACACCAACACCCCTAAACACCAAACATGTCGTAGAGTTAGCAAATGGTAAAAGTGTAGAAGCCGCACATGTAGTCAAGGGTTGTAACATTGTCTTAGCTGGTCAGACCTTCTCGATCGATCTCATACCCATAGTTTTGGGTAGTTTCGACATCGTCATCGGTATGGATTGGTTATCCCAACATCACGCAGAGATCTTATGCAAGGAAAAGATAGTTCGCATTCCTCGTTCTGGCAAGGAACCTCTCGAAGTTCAAGGCGACAAGAGTGGTGCCATGGTTGGCATCATCTCCTTCTTGAAGGCTCAGAAATGGTTACGAAAGGGGCACACCGCCATTTTGGCGCTTGTCACTGATGCATCAGCAAAAGAAAAGAAGTTGGAGGATATTCCAGTTGTACGTGACTTTCCTCAGGTGTTTCCTGAAGATTTACCTGGGCTACCGCCTCATCGCCAGGTCGAATTTCAAATCGAGCTCGCTCCAGGAGCAGCACCCATAGCTCGAGCACCATATCGTTTGGCTCCAACTGAACTGGAAGAACTGTCAAAGTAGCTACAAGAGCTCTTGGAAAAGGGCTTTATTCGTCCAAGCTCTTCGCCTTGGGGAGCTCCAGTGTTATTCGTGAAAAAGAAGGACGGTACCTTCAGGATGTGCATAGACTACCGGGAACTCAACAAGGTGACGGTGAAGAACCGTTATCCTCTTCCGTGTATAGACGACTTATTCGACCAGTTGCAAGGGTTGAGTTACTACTCCAAGATAGACTTGAGGTCAGGGTATCATCAGCTGAGAGTCCGGGATGAGGACGTCTCCAAAACCGCATTCAGAACTCGCTACGGTCACTACGAGTTTCTTGTCATGCCATTTGGGTTAACGAACGCACCTGCCGTATTTATGGATCTAATGAACAGGGTATGCAAGCCCTACTTAGACAAGTTCGTGATTGTTCTCATCGACGATATTCTTATCTACTTCAAGAGTCAGGAGGAACACGAGCAGCACCTACGGCTTATCTTGGAACTCCTTCGAAAGGAAAAACTGTACGCCAAGTTTTCAAAATGCGACTTCTGGCTTCGTGAAGTCCACTTCCTAGGCCATGTGGTGAACAAGGATGGGATTCATGTTGATCCATCCAAAGTAGATTCGATCAGAAACTGGCCTGCGCCTCGCACTCCGACGGAAATACGCCAATTTTTGGGTTTGGCGGGTTATTACAGGCGATTTATCAAAGACTTCTCCAAGATCGCACATCCGCTTACATTACTAACGCAGAAAGGTGTTACATATCGTTGGGGTAATACACAAGAAACGGCTTTTCAATATATAAAGGATAGACTTTGCAGCGCACCTATTCTCTCGTTGCCAGAGGGCACAGACGATTTTGTGGTCTATTGTGACGCATCGATACAGGGTTTGGGTTGTGTATTGATGCAACGGGATAAAGTTATTGCTTATGCTTCGCGCCAACTCAAGGTTCACGAACGGAATTACACGACGCACGATTTAGAGCTGGGAGCTATTGTTTTCGCGCTTAAGATATGGCGACACTACCTGTACGGTACCAAGTGCACTATTTACACCGATCACAGGAGTCTCGAGCATATCCTTAAGCAAAAGGATTTGAACATGCGACAACGAAGATGGGTCGAACTTTTGAACGATTACGAATGCGCTATCAAGTACCATCCAGGCAAAGCCAATGGTGTGGCTGACGCCCTCAGTCGGAAAGACACTACACCTAAGCGCGTACGAGCATTGCAGCTCACCATTCAGTCTAGTCTTCCAGCACAGATAAGAGATGCTCAGATAGAAGCATTGAAACTGGAAAACGTTAGGGCTGAAGCCCTACGCGGCTCCAGGCAACGATTAGAACAGAAGGAAGACGACGCTTACTATGTAACAGGGCGTATTTGGGTCCCACTTTATGGCAACTTGCGTGAGCTAGTGATGGATGAAGCTCACAAGTCTCGCTACTCGGTACATCCAGGGTCGGATAAAATGTACCACGACATTAGAACTAGTTATTGGTGGCCTAGCATGAAGGCCCACATTGCTACCTATGTCAGCAAATGCTTGACCTATGCTAGAGTCAAGGCAGAGTATCAGAAACCAGCGGGCCTACTTCAGCAACCAAAGATACCGCAATGGAAATGGGAGGAAATTTCCATGGATTTTGTTACAGGCCTACCTAGATCCCAGCGAGGGAACGATACTATTTGGGTGATCATGGATTGACTCACCAAGTCTACTCATTTCCTGGCAATCAAAGAAACAGACAAGTTTTCCACACTAGCAGACATATACTTGAAGGAAGTAGTCTCAAGGCACGGGGTGCCCACCTCTATCATTTCGGATCGCGATGCACGATTCACATCAGAACTATGGCAAGCAATGCACAAGGCTTTTGGCTCTCGATTAGACATGAGCACGGCTTATCACCCTCAGACGGATGGGCAGTCTGAGCGCACGATTCAAATCTTAGAAGACATGCTACGGGCATGTGTTATCGATTTTGGCAATAGCTGGGAAAAGCACCTCCCTTTAGTGGAGTTTTCATACAATAACAGCTATCACACCAGCATACAAGCCGCTCCATTAGAGGCATTGTACGGGCGTAAATGCCGGTCACCTCTCTGTTGGGCAGAGGTGGGGGATAGTCAGATTACGGGTCCAGAACTTATAGTGGACACCACGGAAAAGATTGCACAGATAAGGCAACGCATGGCGGCAGCACGCGACCGTCAGAAAAGCTACGCAGATAGGCGTAGGAAGCCATTGGAATTTCAGGTCGGGGACCGGGTTTTACTTAAAGTCTCACCCTGGAAGGGTGTGGTTCGTTTTGGGAAACGGGGCAAACTCAATCCGCGGTATGTCGGACCGTTCGAAATCGCAGAAAGAATAGGCAAAGTGGCCTACAGACTAAACTTACCAGCTGAACTCGGTGCAGTTCACAATGTTTTTCACGTGTCGAATCTGAAGAAGTGCCTGTCAGATGAGACCCTCATAGTTCCTTTGAAGGAGCTCACTATCGACGAGCGATTGCAGTTCGTCGAGGAACCTGTTGAAATCACGGACCAGGATGTTAAGGTCCTCAAGAACACGAGAATCCCTCTTGTTCGAGTTCGTTGGAACTCCCGTCGCGGCCCAGAGTTCACCTGGGAGCGTGAAGATCTAATGAAACTCAAGTATCCCCAGTTATTCGAAACCAATGCAACTACTACTGCGGCTGAAGCTACTACTGCAGAATTTCGGGACGAAATTCCAAATCAACAGGGGGATGATGTGACACCCCAGGAAAACCAGTAAACGATACAACTTACCTAGCTTCCTCAGTAACCGCATGCTAAATTTCGGGACGAAATTTCTTTCAAGTTGGGGATAATGTGACAACTCGAGTTTCCGAGATTCCACTTTCGCATTTATTGCACGTTCACTGCTTGTTTAGGGTTTAATTGCACAATTGGTTTGCTTTGTAACTGTATATGTTTTGGATTCGATAAAGTGTATTGTAATTGTGCATGGTTATGTGTTACTTGTGAAAGATTTGACAAATACTTGAATGTGGTGATGAAACTGTAAAATTACTTTGTTATGGGTGTTTTATGTAAGAAATGATATTTAGGGATGAATAGAGTAATTAGTGAAATTCTAATCATTCTTAACCCTAACCTCCTCCCTAATCATTCACTAATCATCACACAAGAATCAACACACGTACTTTCACATTCTCCTCTCCTCCCCTACAACCATCTTCTCATCATTCTTGGCTTCACAAGTCTTTTGCATCAAGTTTGATCTTTCAATCCATTTAGAATCAATCCAAGGTAATTGTTTAATGATTGTTTGTTGTTATTAATCCATGATTATGTGGTTCATGTAAACCCTAGTTCTTCACATACTAGTTCTGTGGCTACTGATTGAATCCTGATATTGTGAAATGACGTTGATTAGTTGTGTTATCGTATGCCTGACAATTTGATGAATGATATGCTAGAATCGTGTGATTTTGATTTGATTTCTGCACTGTGAAAGTATGAGATTAGGGTTTCATGATCGTGAAAACAAAAACGTAACTGTTACAATGAAAGTTGAATGCTCGAATGATTTGATTGATGTTGGTCCGACCTTTGAATGTATTACATTAGTCCGACTTTTAAGATGATAACATAGTCCGAACTTTATATAAAACAAAAGGGGCTCCGAACTTTATATATAAGACTCAAGGTCCGAATTTTATTATAAGGAGCCCTAGTCCGAATTTTATTCTAAGGAAGCCTTGTCTGAATTTTATTATAAGGAAGCTTGTCCGAGTTTTTAAACACACTGACTTGTCCGAATTTTGTAAAATATAAGGGTCCGACTTATATACATATCACACATGGTCCGAGTTTCATATATGCATTACTAGTCCGAATTTTAAAAGAGTGGGGATGGGTGTCCGAGTTTTACAAGGGACAAGGTAGTCCGAGTTTCATGCTAAGTGGATTAGTCCGAACTTTACTCACCTATATGTATGTGGTCCGAGTTTTAATAAGTGATCATCAAGGGATCCGAATTTTTGTGTAAAGGCATGAAGTCCGACCTTTTAAAGATATAAGGGGTCCGAATTATGTGTATTATGAGAGTCCGAACTTTATGAGTAGAATGCACTTGGTCCGACTTTTGTATCAAGGGATTTCGGCCCAAGTCAAGTTAATTTCGGCCCAACTGTTTACTCTGTTAATTAGTTAAATATGTTAGATTGTAAATCCAGTTAAACATGTTAACTCCGTTATGACTGTAAAGATGTTAACTCAGTTAGACATGTAACATTGCTAGTGTGTGAATCCTGTTAAGTGTGTTAACTTGGTAAAGTATGTTAACTGCCTGTTCTTCCTATCAAGCATGAATTGTATGAAGATGATTAACTGGTTGTAATGCCTGATGTTAACTGTTACACACACTATGTGACGAACTTTGCATGCGAAACCTTACAAACATGTACTGACTGTGAATACATGCATACTCTAGGCTTTGATTGATTCCTTGTGAGCACTTAACTTAGCATACCGAGCAAACCAAGGTGAGTTCACACAGCCAAGGCATGGGATTCCCTGGTTGGGAATTGGGTTGGAAGATTTGAATTGGATAATTACTCGTACTTACGCTATTGCTAGACTATATACCATCGTCCTCAGGTTAGTCAGGACACTTACGTAAAACCTACGTAAACTCATACCTACTGCTGTCTTCCGGGTCAGAAGGACACTTACGTAAAACCTACGTAAACCCCACGCGTACCACTGTCCTCGGGGAAGGGCACTCACGTAAAACCTACGTGACCTTGTACGTATTCCTGTTCTCGGGTTAAGAAGAACACTCATGGTTGCAAATAGTCTAGTAAGGATAAACATGGGAAGCCCCCATTAGTAATAAATATAATCATTGGAATCCCCCACTATTAGTACATAGATACTTGGGAAGCCCCCATTAATGAACATACGAATTACCATTACGTACTTACTTTCTGTGAACTCGCTCAACTAGTTGTTGACTCTCTACTGCATGCCTTGCAGGACCTTAGGTACATATGGAGCTTACACAGGGAGGAGCAGGTCGTTGTGGAGCATGGATCGTGGATGCCATGTTAAACTTTATAACACTTGAACTTATTACATACTTTGGGTTTTCATATTATGCTTCCGCTACTAAAACTACGTTTGGTTTGAACATCAATTGTATTGGGTTGGATTTTTATGAACTACTTTATTTATTATATGCTATGTTCAATATGATTGGTGGCTTGATCCTGGTCATGTCACGCCTCCAAGCGGTGGTACTCCGCGTGTGGATTTTGGGGGTGTGACAGATTGGTATCAGAGCCATTGGTTATAGAGAACTTGGTTTTAATATGGGAAAAACGTTTTTATTAAAACCAGACTATAACCAGAACAGTGCTCTCAACGATCCACAATGACGCTTCGCTCCACGTGCAAGACTCAACATCCTAGGTAATAAGGTTTATGTTTATTACCTGCTTGCTAGAACTACATAGAACTTTGCTCGTAGTATGCTTAGATTACATTGCTTACTATTCGTTATTACTTGAGAATACCTATGTGCTTACACTCTTCTGTCATCGCACTACTCGCGAACCATTCTCACTTATTCTACTTTTACTATGAAGATCATGTCTGGACGTGTGAACATGACTCAAGCCCAGTTGACGGCTCTTATCAATGAACAAGTAGCTGCGGCACTTGCAGCTGCGCAAGCAGGTAGTATACCCTGCGGATGTGATTCACACTAGGATCTTTAGATCCTACATTAACTCTTGTGTTTAACTTTGTCCTATTTGTACACAATAGGTCAACACGCCCCACAACCTGTCTGCACATTCAAGAACTTCATGGACTGTCGTCCAAGCACATTTAGTGGCACAGAAGGAGCAGTGGGACTCCTCCATTGGTTTGAAAAGCTCGAGTCGGTATTCGAGATGTGTGAATGCCCTGAGGCTCGCAGGGTAAAGTACGCCACTGGCACGTTGGAAGGGATTGCGCTAACCTGGTGGAATGCGCAAGTTCAGATTCTAGGGCTGGCAGCTGCTAATGCCACCCCTTGGAACGATTTCAAGGAATTGATAAAAAGGGAATACTGCACACGTGATGACATCCACAAGTTGGAAGTGGAGCTTTATCATTTGAAAATGACGGGGTCGGAAATCGAAGCTTACACGAAACGGTCGAACGAACTGGCCATCTTGTGTCCAACCATGGTGGACCCTCCAATCAAGCGCATTGAGTTGTACCTCAAGGGTCTAGCCTCAGAGATTCAGAGCCATGTGACATCGGCTAACCTCGACAACATCCATGACATCCAGCGTCTTACTCATCGCCTCACGGATCAGGCGGTGGAACAAAACAAGTTGCCCAAACGCATCAGTGCTACCACTCCAGCTGCTACTCCCACTACCCCCAGTGACAACAAAAGGAAGTGGGAGGGGGATTCTAGCAAAGGTTCAACAACAGTTCAGTCTCAGCAGCAGAGGACTGATCACTACCAGAGTCCTAGTCAGCAATCTTCTGGTGGTCATAGGCAGAAAAGTTATCAAGGATTTCACCCCAAGTGTCACAACTATAACAGGCATCACAGCGGCCAGTGCAACAAGGGTCGTTGTCAGAGGTGCCTCAAGATGGGTCACGAGGCCAAAGACTGTAGGAGTCCACGGCCTGCGAATCAGAACCAGCAACTGCAATTACCAGCTCCACAAAACCCGCAGCAGCAGCAGCAACAACGGGGCAACAGGGGATGTTTTCAGTGTGGGGCTGAAGGTCATTTCAAACGTGATTGCCCCCAGTTAAACCAGAACCAGAATCGCAACAACAACAACAACCAAGGCAATGGTAACAACAACGGTGGGAACAATAACGGCAATGAAGCTAGGGGTCGTGCTTTTGTGCTGGGTCGAGGTGACGCAAGGAACGATCCTAACGTAGTCATGGGTAAGTTTCTTCTCGACGACTTTTACGTTACTGTTTTGTTTGATTCGGGTGCCGATACCAGTTATGTGTCTTTAAAAGTTAGTCAAATGTTAAAACGTACACCAACACCCCTAAACACCAAACATGTCGTAGAGTTAGCAAATGGTAAAAGTGTAGAAGCCGCACATGTAGTCAAGGGTTGTAACATTGTCTTAGCTGGTCAGACCTTCTCGATCGATCTCATACCCATAGTTTTGGGTAGTTTCGACATCGTCATCGGTATGGATTGGTTATCCCAACATCACGCAGAGATCTTATGCAAGGAAAAGATAGTTCGCATTCCTCGTTCTGGCAAGGAACCTCTCGAAGTTCAAGGCGACAAGAGTGGTGCCATGGTTGGCATCATCTCCTTCTTGAAGGCTCAGAAATGGTTACGAAAGGGGCACACCGCCATTTTGGCGCTTGTCACTGATGCATCAGCAAAAGAAAAGAAGTTGGAGGATATTCCAGTTGTACGTGACTTTCCTCAGGTGTTTCCTGAAGATTTACCTGGGCTACCGCCTCATCGCCAGGTCGAATTTCAAATCGAGCTCGCTCCAGGAGCAGCACCCATAGCTCGAGCACCATATCGTTTGGCTCCAACTGAACTGGAAGAACTGTCAAAGTAGCTACAAGAGCTCTTGGAAAAGGGCTTTATTCGTCCAAGCTCTTCGCCTTGGGGAGCTCCAGTGTTATTCGTGAAAAAGAAGGACGGTACCTTCAGGATGTGCATAGACTACCGGGAACTCAACAAGGTGACGGTGAAGAACCGTTATCCTCTTCCGTGTATAGACGACTTATTCGACCAGTTGCAAGGGTTGAGTTACTACTCCAAGATAGACTTGAGGTCAGGGTATCATCAGCTGAGAGTCCGGGATGAGGACGTCTCCAAAACCGCATTCAGAACTCGCTACGGTCACTACGAGTTTCTTGTCATGCCATTTGGGTTAACGAACGCACCTGCCGTATTTATGGATCTAATGAACAGGGTATGCAAGCCCTACTTAGACAAGTTCGTGATTGTTCTCATCGACGATATTCTTATCTACTTCAAGAGTCAGGAGGAACACGAGCAACACCTACGGCTTATCTTGGAACTCCTTCGAAAGGAAAAACTGTACACCAAGTTTTCAAAATGCGACTTCTGGCTTCGTGAAGTCCACTTCCTAGGCCATGTGGTGAACAAGGATGGGATTCATGTTGATCCATCCAAAGTAGATTCGATCAGAAACTGGCCTGCGCCTCGCACTCCGACGGAAATACGCCAATTTTTGGGTTTGGCGGGTTATTACAGGCGATTTATCAAAGACTTCTCCAAGATCGCACATCCGCTTACATTACTAACGCAGAAAGGTGTTACATATCGTTGGGGTAATACACAAGAAACGGCTTTTCAATATATAAAGGATAGACTTTGCAGCGCACCTATTCTCTCGTTGCCAGAGGGCACAGACGATTTTGTGGTCTATTGTGACGCATCGATACAGGGTTTGGGTTGTGTATTGATGCAACGGGATAAAGTTATTGCTTATGCTTCGCGCCAACTCAAGGTTCACGAACGGAATTACACGACGCACGATTTAGAGCTGGGGGCTATTGTTTTCGCGCTTAAGATATGGCGACACTACCTGTACGGTACCAAGTGCACTATTTACACCGATCACAGGAGTCTCGAGCATATCCTTAAGCAAAAGGATTTGAACATGCGACAACGAAGATGGGTCGAACTTTTGAACGATTACGAATGCGCTATCAAGTACCATCCAGGCAAAGCCAATGGTGTGGCTGACGCCCTCAGTCGGAAAGACACTACACCTAAGCGCGTACGAGCATTGCAGCTCACCATTCAGTCTAGTCTTCCAGCACAGATAAGAGATGCTCAGATAGAAGCATTGAAACTGGAAAACGTTAGGGCTGAAGCCCTACGCGGCTCCAGGCAACGATTAGAACAGAAGGAAGACGACGCTTACTATGTAACAGGGCGTATTTGGGTCCCACTTTATGGCAACTTGCGTGAGCTAGTGATGGATGAAGCTCACAAGTCTCGCTACTCGGTACATCCAGGGTCGGATAAAATGTACCACGACATTAGAACTAGTTATTGGTGGCCTAGCATGAAGGCCCACATTGCTACCTATGTCAGCAAATGCTTGACCTATGCTAGAGTCAAGGCAGAGTATCAGAAACCAGCGGGCCTACTTCAGCAACCAAAGATACCGCAATGGAAATGGGAGGAAATTTCCATGGATTTTGTTACAGGCCTACCTAGATCCCAGCGAGGGAACGATACTATTTGGGTGATCATGGATTGACTCACCAAGTCTACTCATTTCCTGGCAATCAAAGAAACAGACAAGTTTTCCACACTAGCAGACATATACTTGAAGGAAGTAGTCTCAAGGCACGGGGTGCCCACCTCTATCATTTCGGATCGCGATGCACGATTCACATCAGAACTATGGCAAGCAATGCACAAGGCTTTTGGCTCTCGATTAGACATGAGCACGGCTTATCACCCTCAGACGGATGGGCAGTCTGAGCGCACGATTCAAATCTTAGAAGACATGCTACGGGCATGTGTTATCGATTTTGGCAATAGCTGGGAAAAGCACCTCCCTTTAGTGGAGTTTTCATACAATAACAGCTATCACACCAGCATACAAGCCGCTCCATTAGAGGCATTGTACGGGCGTAAATGCCGGTCACCTCTCTGTTGGGCAGAGGTGGGGGATAGTCAGATTACGGGTCCAGAACTTATAGTGGACACCACGGAAAAGATTGCACAGATAAGGCAACGCATGGCGGCAGCACGCGACCGTCAGAAAAGCTACGCAGATAGGCGTAGGAAGCCATTGGAATTTCAGGTCGGGGACCGGGTTTTACTTAAAGTCTCACCCTGGAAGGGTGTGGTTCGTTTTGGGAAACGGGGCAAACTCAATCCGCGGTATGTCGGACCGTTCGAAATCGCAGAAAGAATAGGCAAAGTGGCCTACAGACTAAACTTACCAGCTGAACTCGGTGCAGTTCACAATGTTTTTCACGTGTCGAATCTGAAGAAGTGCCTGTCAGATGAGACCCTCATAGTTCCTTTGAAGGAGCTCACTATCGACGAGCGATTGCAGTTCGTCGAGGAACCTGTTGAAATCACGGACCAGGATGTTAAGGTCCTCAAGAACACGAGAATCCCTCTTGTTCGAGTTCGTTGGAACTCCCGTCGCGGCCCAGAGTTCACCTGGGAGCGTGAAGATCTAATGAAACTCAAGTATCCCCAGTTATTCGAAACCAATGCAACTACTACTGCGGCTGAAGCTACTACTGCAGAATTTCGGGACGAAATTCCAAATCAACAGGGGGATGATGTGACACCCCAGGAAAACCAGTAAACGATACAACTTACCTAGCTTCCTCAGTAACCGCATGCTAAATTTCGGGACGAAATTTCTTTCAAGTTGGGGATAATGTGACAACTCGAGTTTCCGAGATTCCACTTTCGCATTTATTGCACGTTCACTGCTTGTTTAGGGTTTAATTGCACAATTGGTTTGCTTTGTAACTGTATATGTTTTGGATTCGATAAAGTGTATTGTAATTGTGCATGGTTATGTGTTACTTGTGAAAGATTTGACAAATACTTGAATGTGGTGATGAAACTGTAAAATTACTTTGTTATGGGTGTTTTATGTAAGAAATGATATTTAGGGATGAATAGAGTAATTAGTGAAATTCTAATCATTCTTAACCCTAACCTCCTCCCTAATCATTCACTAATCATCACACAAGAATCAACACACGTACTTTCACATTCTCCTCTCCTCCCCTACAACCATCTTCTCATCATTCTTGGCTTCACAAGTCTTTTGCATCAAGTTTGATCTTTCAATCCATTTAGAATCAATCCAAGGTAATTGTTTAATGATTGTTTGTTGTTATTAATCCATGATTATGTGGTTCATGTAAACCCTAGTTCTTCACATACTAGTTCTGTGGCTACTGATTGAATCCTGATATTGTGAAATGACGTTGATTAGTTGTGTTATCGTATGCCTGACAATTTGATGAATGATATGCTAGAATCGTGTGATTTTGATTTGATTTCTGCACTGTGAAAGTATGAGATTAGGGTTTCATGATCGTGAAAACAAAAACGTAACTGTTACAATGAAAGTTGAATGCTCGAATGATTTGATTGATGTTGGTCCGACCTTTGAATGTATTACATTAGTCCGACTTTTAAGATGATAACATAGTCCGAACTTTATATAAAACAAAAGGGGCTCCGAACTTTATATATAAGACTCAAGGTCCGAATTTTATTATAAGGAGCCCTAGTCCGAATTTTATTCTAAGGAAGCCTTGTCTGAATTTTATTATAAGGAAGCTTGTCCGAGTTTTTAAACACAATGACTTGTCCGAATTTTGTAAAATATAAGGGTCCGACTTATATACATATCACACATGGTCCGAGTTTCATATATGCATTACTAGTCCGAATTTTAAAAGAGTGGGGATGGGTGTCCGAGTTTTACAAGGGACAAGGTAGTCCGAGTTTCATGCTAAGTGGATTAGTCCGAACTTTACTCACCTATATGTATGTGGTCCGAGTTTTAATAAGTGATCATCAAGGGATCCGAATTTTTGTGTAAAGGCATGAAGTCCGACCTTTTAAAGATATAAGGGGTCCGAATTATGTGTATTATGAGAGTCCGAACTTTATGAGTAGAATGCACTTGGTCCGACTTTTGTATCAAGGGATTTCGGCCCAAGTCAAGTTAATTTCGGCCCAACTGTTTACTCTGTTAATTAGTTAAATATGTTAGATTGTAAATCCAGTTAAACATGTTAACTCCGTTATGACTGTAAAGATGTTAACTCAGTTAGACATGTAACATTGCTAGTGTGTGAATCCTGTTAAGTGTGTTAACTTGGTAAAGTATGTTAACTGCCTGTTCTTCCTATCAAGCATGAATTGTATGAAGATGATTAACTGGTTGTAATGCCTGATGTTAACTGTTACACACACTATGTGACGAACTTTGCATGCGAAACCTTACAAACATGTACTGACTGTGAATACATGCATACTCTAGGCTTTGATTGATTCCTTGTGAGCACTTAACTTAGCATACCGAGCAAACCAAGGTGAGTTCACACAGCCAAGGCATGGGATTCCCTGGTTGGGAATTGGGTTGGAAGATTTGAATTGGATAATTACTCGTACTTACGCTATTGCTAGACTATATACCATCGTCCTCAGGTTAGTCAGGACACTTACGTAAAACCTACGTAAACTCATACCTACTGCTGTCTTCCGGGTCAGAAGGACACTTACGTAAAACCTACGTAAACCCCACGCGTACCACTGTCCTCGGGGAAGGGCACTCACGTAAAACCTACGTGACCTTGTACGTATTCCTGTTCCCGGGTTAAGAAGAACACTCATGGTTGCAAATAGTCTAGTAAGGATAAACATGGGAAGCCCCCATTAGTAATAAATATAATCATTGGAATCCCCCACTATTAGTACATAGATACATGGGAAGCCCCCATTAATGAACATACGAATTACCATTACGTACTTACTTTCTGTGAACTCGCTCAACTAGTTGTTGACTCTCTACTGCATGCCTTGCAGGACCTTAGGTACATATGGAGCTTACACAGGGAGGAGCAGGTCGTTGTGGAGCATGGATCGTGGATGCCATGTTAAACTTTATAACACTTGAACTTATTACATACTTTGGGTTTTCATATTATGCTTCCGCTACTAAAACTACGTTTGGTTTGAACATCAATTGTATTGGGTTGGATTTTTATGAACTACTTTATTTATTATATGCTATGTTCAATATGATTGGTGGCTTGATCCTGGTCATGTCACGCCTCCAAGCGGTGGTACTCCGCGTGTGGATTTTGGGGGTGTGACAGATTGGTATCAGAGCCATTGGTTATAGAGAACTTGGTTTTAATATGGGAAAAACGTTTTTATTAAAACCAGACTATAACCAGAACAGTGCTCTCAACGATCCACAATGACGCTTCGCTCCACGTGCAAGACTCAACATCCTAGGTAATAAGGTTTATGTTTATTACCTGCTTGCTAGAACTACATAGAACTTTGCTCGTAGTATGCTTAGATTACATTGCTTACTATTCGTTATTACTTGAGAATACCTATGTGCTTACACTCTTCTGTCATCGCACTACTCGCGAACCATTCTCACTTATTCTACTTTTACTATGAAGATCATGTCTGGACGTGTGAACATGACTCAAGCCCAGTTGACGGCTCTTATCAATGAACAAGTAGCTGCGGCACTTGCAGCTGCGCAAGCAGGTAGTATACCCTGCGGATGTGATTCACACTAGGATCTTTAGATCCTACATTAACTCTTGTGTTTAACTTTGTCCTATTTGTACACAATAGGTCAACACGCCCCACAACCTGTCTGCACATTCAAGAACTTCATGGACTGTCGTCCAAGCACATTTAGTGGCACAGAAGGAGCAGTGGGACTCCTCCATTGGTTTGAAAAGCTCGAGTCGGTATTCGAGATGTGTGAATGCCCTGAGGCTCGCAGGGTAAAGTACGCCACTGGCACGTTGGAAGGGATTGCGCTAACCTGGTGGAATGCGCAAGTTCAGATTCTAGGGCTGGCAGCTGCTAATGCCACCCCTTGGAACGATTTCAAGGAATTGATAAAAAGGGAATACTGCACACGTGATGACATCCACAAGTTGGAAGTGGAGCTTTATCATTTGAAAATGACGGGGTCGGAAATCGAAGCTTACACGAAACGGTCGAACGAACTGGCCATCTTGTGTCCAACCATGGTGGACCCTCCAATCAAGCGCATTGAGTTGTACCTCAAGGGTCTAGCCTCAGAGATTCAGAGCCATGTGACATCGGCTAACCTCGACAACATCCATGACATCCAGCGTCTTACTCATCGCCTCACGGATCAGGCGGTGGAACAAAACAAGTTGCCCAAACGCATCAGTGCTACCACTCCAGCTGCTACTCCCACTACCCCCAGTGACAACAAAAGGAAGTGGGAGGGGGATTCTAGCAAAGGTTCAACAACAGTTCAGTCTCAGCAGCAGAGGACTGATCACTACCAGAGTCCTAGTCAGCAATCTTCTGGTGGTCATAGGCAGAAAAGTTATCAAGGATTTCACCCCAAGTGTCACAACTATAACAGGCATCACAGCGGCCAGTGCAACAAGGGTCGTTGTCAGAGGT
Organism: Helianthus annuus; assembly: GCF_002127325.2. Taxonomy (NCBI): domain Eukaryota; kingdom Viridiplantae; phylum Streptophyta; class Magnoliopsida; order Asterales; family Asteraceae; genus Helianthus; species Helianthus annuus. The sequence continues at coordinate 82,941,800 of NC_035441.2, forward strand.
GCCTCAAGATGGGTCACGAGGCCAAAGACTGTAGGAGTCCACGGCCTGCGAATCAGAACCAGCAACTGCAATTACCAGCTCCACAAAACCCGCAGCAGCAGCAGCAACAACGGGGCAACAGGGGATGTTTTCAGTGTGGGGCTGAAGGTCATTTCAAACGTGATTGCCCCCAGTTAAACCAGAACCAGAATCGCAACAACAACAACAACCAAGGCAATGGTAACAACAACGGTGGGAACAATAACGGCAATGAAGCTAGGGGTCGTGCTTTTGTGCTGGGTCGAGGTGACGCAAGGAACGATCCTAACGTAGTCATGGGTAAGTTTCTTCTCGACGACTTTTACGTTACTGTTTTGTTTGATTCGGGTGCCGATACCAGTTATGTGTCTTTAAAAGTTAGTCAAATGTTAAAACGTACACCAACACCCCTAAACACCAAACATGTCGTAGAGTTAGCAAATGGTAAAAGTGTAGAAGCCGCACATGTAGTCAAGGGTTGTAACATTGTCTTAGCTGGTCAGACCTTCTCGATCGATCTCATACCCATAGTTTTGGGTAGTTTCGACATCGTCATCGGTATGGATTGGTTATCCCAACATCACGCAGAGATCTTATGCAAGGAAAAGATAGTTCGCATTCCTCGTTCTGGCAAGGAACCTCTCGAAGTTCAAGGCGACAAGAGTGGTGCCATGGTTGGCATCATCTCCTTCTTGAAGGCTCAGAAATGGTTACGAAAGGGGCACACCGCCATTTTGGCGCTTGTCACTGATGCATCAGCAAAAGAAAAGAAGTTGGAGGATATTCTAGTTGTACGTGACTTTCCTCAGGTGTTTCCTGAAGATTTACCTGGGCTACCGCCTCATCGCCAGGTCGAATTTCAAATCGAGCTCGCTCCAGGAGCAGCACCCATAGCTCGAGCACCATATCGTTTGGCTCCAACTGAACTGGAAGAACTGTCAAAGTAGCTACAAGAGCTCTTGGAAAAGGGCTTTATTCGTCCAAGCTCTTCGCCTTGGGGAGCTCCAGTGTTATTCGTGAAAAAGAAGGACGGTACCTTCAGGATGTGCATAGACTACCGGGAACTCAACAAGGTGACGGTGAAGAACCGTTATCCTCTTCCGTGTATAGACGACTTATTCGACCAGTTGCAAGGGTTGAGTTACTACTCCAAGATAGACTTGAGGTCAGGGTATCATCAGCTGAGAGTCCGGGATGAGGACGTCTCCAAAACCGCATTCAGAACTCGCTACGGTCACTACGAGTTTCTTGTCATGCCATTTGGGTTAACGAACGCACCTGCCGTATTTATGGATCTAATGAACAGGGTATGCAAGCCCTACTTAGACAAGTTCGTGATTGTTCTCATCGATGATATTCTTATCTACTTCAAGAGTCAGGAGGAACACGAGCAGCACCTACGGCTTATCTTGGAACTCCTTCGAAAGGAAAAACTGTACGCCAAGTTTTCAAAATGCGACTTCTGGCTTCGTGAAGTCCACTTCCTAGGCCATGTGGTGAACAAGGATGGGATTCATGTTGATCCATCCAAAGTAGATTCGATCAGAAACTGGCCTGCGCCTCGCACTCCAACGGAAATACGCCAATTTTTGGGTTTGGCGGGTTATTACAGGCGATTTATCAAAGACTTCTCCAAGATCGCACATCCGCTTACATTACTAACGCAGAAAGGTGTTACATATCGTTGGGGTAATACACAAGAAACGGCTTTTCAATATATAAAGGATAGACTTTGCAGCGCACCTATTCTCTCGTTGCCAGAGGCCACAGACGATTTTGTGGTCTATTGTGACGCATCGATACAGGGTTTGGGTTGTGTATTGATGCAACGGGATAAAGTTATTGCTTATGCTTCCGCGCCAACTCAAGGTTCACGAACGGAATTACACGACGCACGATTTAGAGCTGGGAGCTATTGTTTTCGCGCTTAAGATATGGCGACACTACCTGTACGGTACCAAGTGCACTATTTACACCGATCACAGGAGTCTCGAGCATATCCTTAAGCAAAAGGATTTGAACATGCGACAACGAAGATGGGTCGAACTTTTGAACGATTACGAATGCGCTATCAAGTACCATCCAGGCAAAGCCAATGGTGTGGCTGACGCCCTCAGTCGGAAAGACACTACACCTAAGCGCGTACGAGCATTGCAGCTCACCATTCAGTCTAGTCTTCCAGCACAGATAAGAGATGCTCAGATAGAAGCATTGAAACTGGAAAACGTTAGGGCTGAAGCCCTACGCGGCTCCAGGCAACGATTAGAACAGAAGGAAGACGACGCTTACTATGTAACAGGGCGTATTTGGGTCCCACTTTATAGCAACTTGCGTGAGCTAGTGATGGATGAAGCTCACAAGTCTCGCTACTCGGTACATCCAGGGTCGGATAAAATGTACCACGACATCAGAACTAGTTATTGGTGGCCTAGCATGAAGGCCCACATCGCTACCTATGTCAGCAAATGCTTGACCTGTGCTAGAGTCAAGGCAGAGTATCAGAAACCAGCGGGCCTACTTCAGCAACCAAAGATACCGCAATGGAAATGGGAGGAAATTTCCATGGATTTTGTTACAGGCCTACCTAGATCCCAGCGAGGGAACGATACTATTTGGGTGATCGTGGATTGACTCACCAAGTCTGCTCATTTCCTGGCAATCAAAGAAACAGACAAGTTTTCCACACTAGCAGACATATACTTGAAGGAAGTAGTCTCAAGGCACGGGGTGCCCACCTCTATCATTTCGGATCGCGATGCACGATTCACATCAGAACTATGGCAAGCAATGCACAAGGCTTTTGGCTCTCGATTAGACATGAGCACGGCTTATCACCCTCAGACGGATGGGCAGTCTGAGCGCACGATTCAAACCTTAGAAGACATGCTACGGGCATGTGTTATCGATTTTGGCAATAGCTGGGAAAAGCACCTCCCTTTAGTGGAGTTTTCATACAATAACAGCTATCACACCAGCATACAAGCCGCTCCATTAGAGGCATTGTACGGGCGTAAATGCCGGTCACCTCTCTGTTGGGCAGAGGTGGGGGATAGTCAGATTACGGGTCCAGAACTTATAGTGGACACCACGGAAAAGATTGCACAGATAAGGCAACGCATGGCAGCAGCACGCGACCGTCAGAAAAGCTACGCAGATAGGCGTAGGAAGCCATTGGAATTTCAGGTCGGGGACCGGGTTTTACTTAAAGTCTCACCCTGGAAGGGTGTGGTTCGTTTTGGGAAACGGGGCAAACTCAATCCGCGGTATGTCGGACCGTTCGAAATCGCAGAAGGAATAGGCAAAGTGGCCTACAGACTAAACTTACCAGCTGAACTCGGTGCAGTTCACAATGTTTTTCACGTGTCGAATCTGAAGAAGTGCCTGTCAGATGAGACCCTCATAGTTCCTTTGAAGGAGCTCACTATCGACGAGCGATTGCTGTTCGTCGAGGAACCTGTTGAAATCACGGACCAGGATGTTAAGGTCCTCAAGAACACGAGAATCCCTCTTGTTCGAGTTCGTTGGAACTCCCGTCGCGGCCCAGAGTTCACCTGGGAGCGTGAAGATCTAATGAAACTCAAGTATCCCCAGTTATTCGAAACCAATGCAACTACTACTGCGGCTGAAGCTACTACTGCAGAATTTCGGGACGAAATTCCAAATCAACAGGGGGATGATGTGACACCCCAGGAAAACCAGTAAACGATACAACTTACCTAGCTTCCTCAGTAACCGCATGCTAAATTTCGGGACGAAATTTCTTTCAAGTTGGGGATAATGTGACAACTCGAGTTTCCGAGATTCCACTTTCGCATTTATTGCACGTTCACTGCTTGTTTAGGGTTTAATTGCACAATTGGTTTGCTTTGTAACTGTATATGTTTTGGATTCGATAAAGTGTATTGTAATTGTGCATGGTTATGTGTTACTTGTGAAAGATTTGACAAATACTTGAATGTGGTGATGAAACTGTAAAATTACTTATTTATGGGTGTTTTATGTAAGAAATGATATTTAGGGATGAATAGAGTAATTAGTGAAATTCTAATCATTCTTAACCCTAACCTCCTCCCTAATCATTCACTAATCATCACACAAGAATCAACACACGTACTTTCACATTCTCCTCTCCTCCCCTACAACCATCTTCTCATCATTCTTGGCTTCACAAGTCTTTTGCATCAAGTTTGATCTTTCAATCCATTTAGAATCAATCCAAGGTAATTGTTTAATGATTGTTTGTTGTTATTAATCCATGATTATGTGGTTCATGTAAACCCTAGTTCTTCACATACTAGTTCTGTGGCTACTGATTGAATCCTGATATTGTGAAATGACGTTGATTAGTTGTGTTATCGTATGCCTGACAATTTGATGAATGATATGCTAGAATCGTGTGATTTTGATTTGATTTCTGCACTGTGAAAGTATGAGATTAGGGTTTCATGATCGTGAAAACAAAAACGTAACTGTTACAATGAAAGTTGAATGCTCGAATGATTTGATTGATGTTGGTCCGACCTTTGAATGTATTACATTAGTCCGACTTTTAAGATGATAACATAGTCCGAACTTTATATAAAACAAAAGGGGCTCCGAACTTTATATATAAGACTCAAGGTCCGAATTTTATTATAAGGAGCCCTAGTCCGAATTTTATTCTAAGGAAGCCTTGTCTGAATTTTATTATAAGGAAGCTTGTCCGAGTTTTTAAACACAATGACTTGTCCGAATTTTGTAAAATATAAGGGTCCGACTTATATACATATCACACATGGTCCGAGTTTCATATATGCATTACTAGTCCGAATTTTAAAAGAGTGGGGATGGGTGTCCGAGTTTTACAAGGGACAAGGTAGTCCGAGTTTCATGCTAAGTGGATTAGTCCGAACTTTACTCACCTATATGTATGTGGTCCGAGTTTTAATAAGTGATCATCAAGGGATCCGAATTTTTGTGTAAAGGCATGAAGTCCGACCTTTTAAAGATATAAGGGGTCCGAATTATGTGTATTATGAGAGTCCGAACTTTATGAGTAGAATGCACTTGGTCCGACTTTTGTATCAAGGGATTTCGGCCCAAGTCAAGTTAATTTCGGCCCAACTGTTTACTCTGTTAATTAGTTAAATATGTTAGATTGTAAATCCAGTTAAACATGTTAACTCCGTTATGACTCTAAAGATGTTAACTCAGTTAGACATGTAACATTGCTAGTGTGTGAATCCTGTTAAGTGTGTTAACTTGGTAAAGTATGTTAACTGCCTGTTCTTCCTATCAAGCATGAATTGTATGAAGATGATTAACTGGTTGTAATGCCTGATGTTAACTGTTACACACATTATGTGACGAACTTTGCATGCGAAACCTTACAAACATGTACTGACTGTGAATACATGCATACTCTAGGCTTTGATTGTTTCCTTGTGAGCACTTAACTTAGCATACCGAGCAAACCAAGGTGAGTTCACACAGCCAAGGCATGGGATTCCCTGGTTGGGAATTGGGTTGGAAGATTTGAATTGGATAATTACTCGTACTTACGCTATTGCTAGACTATATACCATCGTCCTCAGGTTAGTCAGGACACTTACGTAAAACCTACGTAAACTAGTATCTACCACTGTCTCCCGGGTCGGGAGGACACTTACGTAAAACCTACGTAAACTCATACCTACTACTGTCTTCCGGGTCGGAAGGACACTTACGTAAAACCTACATAAACCCCACGCGTACCACTGTCCTCGGGGAAGGGCACTCACGTAAAACCTACGTGACCTTGTACGTATTCCTGTTCTCGGGTTAAGAAGAACACTCATGGTTGCAAATAGTCTAGTAAGGATAAACATGGGAAGCCCCCATTAGTAATAAATATAATCATGGGAATCCCCCACTATTAGTACATACATACATGGGAAGCCCCCATTAATGAACATACGAATTACCATTACGTACTTACTTTCTGTGAACTCGCTCAACTAGTTGTTGACTCTCTGCTGCATACCTTGCAGGACCTTAGGTACATATGGAGCTTGCACAGGGAGGAGCAGGTCGTTGTGGAGCATGGATCGTGGATGCCATGTTAAACTTTATAACACTTGAACTTATTACATACTTTGGGTTTTCATATTATGCTTCCGCTACTAAAACTACGTTTGGTTTGAACATCAATTGTATTGGGTTGGATTTTTATGAACTACTTTATTTATTATATGCTATGTTCAATATGATTGGTGGCTTGATCCTGGTCATGTCACGCCTCCAAGCGGTGGTACTCCGCGTGTGGATTTTGGGGGTGTGACACTAAGCTTGTTTGATCCGACCGTTTTTCTGTTTTGACCCGGTTCGGAACCGAAAGTCGCAAAAATTTGACTTTTGCTTTGACTTCAGTTCTGACCCGTTTTGGTATGATTTAGATATGCCTTAGGACTCTCTTAGGACCAGGTTACATGATGGTATAACCCTCTGTGACCGGTTCGTTGTTTGTCCGAGTCTTTAACACATTTCCGTTAAATGCTTAAAAGTTGACCGTAACGCCCTTTTTACTTTAAAACGAGAATTTTGGACACGTGAAAGGACAATAACCTTAGTTACTGATTTCTAAGCATGTCCCTAAAATTTCACATCAATCTGAGGTCCAGAATAGGAGTTATGCTAAATAGCGCAATTACGAAAACTTTAGTAATTAAACGGCGCATTTAGCATAAAGCCTATCTAAACCCAAATTTCGGCACCAAACCTTTTACACACTGATGTAAAATAATATTTTGGAATTTTTAAAGATTTTTAATTATTTTTAACCTGCTCATAACCTGCGGTTATGGCATCGGTTCGGTAAATACTGAATATACGCTTTTCGAGCATAACTTGAGTTCTACAAGGTATTTTGACCCGATTCCAGTTGCTACTGATGTTAAATAATAAATAGAGTATTTTGGACTTTATAAACTGTTTGGAAAACTCAGATTTCCCGTAGAACTCAGAAACCTCTTTTATAATCTTTAAAATGACCGAAATACGGACATATCAACACGGGTATACAACATGATGATTCAAGAACCATCTCTGCCGTGGCACAAAAGATACGGACATATCAGCTTTGAAACATTCCATAATATGGGAACAAAGGAAGTAGTAACAGGACTGCCTAAGATAAGTTCCAAGTCTCCTCAAAGTACATGCGAAGGATGTTTATTTGGAAAACATGCAAGAAAATCCATTCCAAAACAAACCACATGGCATGCAGACAAGCCTCTATAACTTGTGCATTCAGATATATGCAGCCCAATGAGAACGACATCTATTGGAGGTTGTAAATATTTTATAACCTTTATAGATGACTTCTCAAGAAAAACTTGGGTTTATTTTTTGAAGTTAAAAGCTGATGCCTTAGTCTACTTCAAGATATTCAAGAGCTTAGTAGAAAATCAAGCTGCTTGTAAAATAAAAGCATTACGTACTGATAGAAGAGGAGAATATTGCAGTCATGACTTCCAAAGCTTTCTCAAAAAAAAAAATGGAATTCGTCACCAACGCACCACGAGTTATACACCGCAACAAAATGGGGCTACAGAACGGAAAAACAGAACACTCATCGAACTTAGCAGGAGTATGTTAAAGATGAAACAAATGTCACACATTTACTGGGCTGAAGCGGTGGCATGTGCCACATATCTCTTGAATCGGGCAACAACCAAAGGTATACAACACATGACACCACAAGAAGCATGGAGCGGAAGGAAACCCGATGTATCTCATCTAAGGATATTTGGAAGTGTGGCATACGCTCATGTACCCAAGCAGCATAGAGGAAAATTAGATGACAAGACGGAGAAGGCAATAATGATAGGATATAGTGAACATAGCAAGTTATAAGCTTCACAATCCAATAACAAACAAGATCACTGTTAGTCGAGATGTATATTTCGATGAAAGTCAAGTCTGGGAAAGCTCTCAAGGAAATGCAAAAGACTCAAGTTTACATATGAATCATCCCAACAATGATGAGACTGATGAAAGGACAAGTGAGATAAGCAACATATCAGCTGCCGAAGAAAGTCAACAAGTCGCTGACGCTCACACTGTGGATCTGAATGAGTCACGGAATGAACAAGCTGCAGACCTGAATGAATCAATCGAGGAACAAGGGGACGAAAATCATAGCAATGGCCGAGAAGAGGAAGACTCAACTTCCTCTTCATCAGAGAATGAAGTATTAAGAACAAGGGATATCTCAAGCATATATGAAGAAACACAGGAATTTACAAAAGAACAAGTGGATGACTTGTATAATGCACAACTGGCAACAGAAGATGCAGCAAATTTCATGTTATATGCGGATGCCGATCCAACATCATATGGGGAAGCCCATAGAGAAAGAAAATGGAGGGAAGCAATGGATAGGGAAATTGAATCAATATATCGAAATGAAACCTGGGAACTAGTAGAGCCACCCAAGAATCAAAAACCAATAGGCGTGAAATGGATTTTTAAGACTAAGTATGATGAATATGGAATTGTGAGCAAGTACAAAGCACGTTTAGTGGCAAAGGGTTACAATAAAAAATATGGCATCGACTATCTTGACGTATTTGCACCAGTGATTCGGTTTGACACTGTCAGACTAATCTTAGCATTAGCGGCTCGCCATAACTGGTACTTACATCAAATGGATGTAAAAACAGTGTTTCTAAATGGTAACCTGAATGAGCAAGTCTACACTGAGCAACCAGAAGGATATATTAAATCAGGGGAAGAACATAAGGTATGTCATCTAAAAAAGGCTCTATATGGGCTAAAACAAGCTCCAAGAGCATGGTATAGTAGAATAGATGAATTTTTCAAATCGAGCGGGTTTAAGAAATGTGTATATGAACACACCTTGTTCATAAAAAACACAGAAAGTTCAAAGATGATGGTGTGGCTCTATGTTGATGACCTTATCATAGCAAGTGACTCATTAGAATGGATAAATCAACTGAAAACATCATTGAGACATGAATTTGAAATGACAGACTTAGGGACACTACATTACTTCCTGGGTATGGAGGTTAAGTATGAAAATGGTAATATTCTAGTGTCTCAATAGAGATATGCAAAAGGATTACTCAAGAGGTTTAAGATGGAAAATTGCAATACAATCTCTACACCAATGGAATATGGTCAACGATTAACTAAAAATGATCCCGAAGAAGAAATAAATCAAAATATGTACATGAGTCTTGTGGGAAGCCTGATGTACCTTACAAATACTCGTCCTGACATTATGTTCGCAGTAATTAAAGTCAGTCGGTTCATGGAAAGACCAAGGAAAAGTCACTGGGAAGCCGGTAAAAGAATTTTAAAATATATAAAAGGAACGATAGATCATGGGATAATCTACTCCAAAGGAAGTAAAGGAAAACTAGTGGGATATAGTGATAGTGACTATGCAGGAAATATAGAAGATAGTAAAAGCACGTCCGGGTATATTTTCAACCTAGGATCTGGAGCAGTTGCCTGGCAATCGAAGAAACAGAAGGTAGTTGCATGATCTTCAACCGAAGCAGAATATATAGCACTATCAATGGCTAGATGTCAAGCACTTTGGTTAAAGGGAATACTTAATGAACTACGTATAAATATGAACTGCCCTCCAACTATTTATTGTGATAACAAGTCAACAATATGCCTGTCCAAGGATCCGGTTTATCATGGGAAAATTAAACACATTAGGGTTAAATATCACTTCATTCGAGATCTAATAAAAAACGATGAAGTTGAAGTTTGTTTTTTGTTCAACGAAGGAGCAAATTGCAGATATTCTTACTACAACATTACAGCCGAGAGACTTCAAGCGAATCAAAGAGCTGCTGCATGTGAATCCAATCTAGCTTACGGGAGGGAATATTAGAAGTATTATAGTTATAAGCTAGATATAATATTTATGCTAGGTTAATATGTAACATTATTTTCTGTTTTTTATAATATAGATAGATAACATAGATATGGGCGGTTATCATAATCTGCCTACATGTATATATACATTGCTGTAACATTCCTGCAAGATTTACCAATTCGATATACGAACATTCATATCATCAAGATCCCTAATCTATAAATCTGATCTAACAATTCTCACGCTGGTGTTTGGGTCGGGATCAACCATGGTCAAATATACTCAACCAAGTCCAAGTTGGACAACAGTAAGTCAAGCATGGTCCACGGAGAGGTATAGCCGAACCCGAAAACTTAATTAATTATTTAATTCGATGTTATTATTCTAACATGTATACGCATGGGACAAATGACCATAAGAAACGACCTGATTACTTAACACATTAGAAGCTAACCATCACATTAAATGTTAAGTACTATTAATATTACTACTTCGTTATATAGATGAAGAGATAGAGTGGAAACCATAGTTAACGAATACAAGGATTGTGGGACATTAGACAACAAGGCATTAACCAGTAGACCTTGAGCAAGAACTTAAATATGTATATAGAATGTGATACAAAGGAGATAACGAACAAGACATGAAACTATAATAAATATGTATAATCCACGAATATTATTACATGTCATTACTATCATATGTTATTAGTATTATTATTATTACCGTTTATTTGGGACTACACAATAAGTTAAGACATAACCGACTCGTTGGAAGATATACTACATACATACGCACAACGGACGTTAATATTATTAGAATATGTATTGGGGGAAAGAATAAGAAGCTAATTTCACTATATTAATTTTGTTGAGAGCAGAGCTGCATTCAATAGAGTGTTTCGTTGGTATCTAAGGCTATATGAGTGCTGGTACCGTGACAGTACCCTGACAAACGCAACCAATTCCTACCAAATAATTGTTTTCGATCAATGAAGTACGTGTTGATATAACCCAGTACCAACAAAGTTTCCGCCGCGTAGCACGTGAAATCCATTGGCGCATTGGCGCGTACGGTCATAATACCGCTAGTTAAAAACATTTTGTGTTATGTTATAAAAATTAATTTTGAACCTTTATATATTTTTTTTTCAAAAATAATGACTTTCCAAAAGAGGAAAATATGACAACTTTAATATATTTCTCGGGAAGGAGATATGACAATGAAGTAGTGGTGGAGTGGTTGGGGAAAAATTTAGTGTTCCTTGTTACCCAGGTTCGACTCTCACTCTCCCCTTTATTTTCTGTGGCATCCAGGTGAATGGCGAATACGGGTGGCGTCGGTTCGTCTTAAGGATGGGAGGCGAGGTTTTGCCAATTATTCCACTTTCGTGTGTTCGAGCGGGTGGAGGTCGGGTTTCCGCGCATCTGGGAGAGCCAAGGGGCTGGCGGCGGTCGAGTAGTCGAGCTTGGCCACAGCGCCCAGTGTCACGGTGGTTGGCACGTCGTTCCTTTTCGTTAAAAAAATGAGATATCGTTAGAATTTAACTAAAACCTCAATCATCATCATCATCGTCATCATCATCATACTCAGTAAATCCCACCAATAGTAAAGCTAAGGTAGGGTCTGAGGAGGGTAGATGTAGACAGCCTTACCTCTAACCCATAGGAATAGAGAGGCTGTTTCTAGTGAGACCCACGGTTCGATTGTAGTTTTGTATCAAGTCTTGGACCTAAGACACATAACACTCAAACAATCGTGACAGAGTCTAATTGGTGCATGTACCCCCGTGTCTTTCAACTATCAACATCACCACATGATGCATGATTAACAATCCGCCGCTTTTAACATTATTTTCACGAAATTAGTAAAATAACGTTAAAGTTAGTACCATTTCACTTTTACCCCACGAACGTCCACACATACATACATTATATGCGCACACCAGAAGCGGGACAAAACTAAAACCTCAATGAAAACCTTAAATGTGTTCTACTTGCAAGTGAGTGGGCCGGGCCAATAGGTACCCGTGACCGACCGAGCCCCGTGGTATTACGTTGACACTTGACATATATGATTAAATTAAAAACAATTGTAATTTACGAATGAGATAAAAATCAGTCACAAGCTACATGAATCCATTAATGACAAGATATTTTGGACCACCAATGCCAAAATGTTTTTTAACTTTTTTTATTGGATAGAACATTCAATCATTGTGGCCATTTTGTCCTGCATGAATTCTTTTTATTTTCTGAAAATATCACTTAACATCTACCCAAAAAAACAAGGAAGATAGGAAGACGAATAATAAGTACATGGGTATTATTGTCAATTCACATGTGTAATGGTCTGCTATATATAGAGTAGAGTGAATGTTATCATGTACAAATCCACCCAAAGTCATGGACTCGACCATTTTTGCCTTCTTCTTCGTTGTTTTCCTTTCTACCACTAGAGCATTTGATCCATGTCCATCATTAAAACAAAAATCAGACTTGTCTGATCTTTCCATCATTCACATTTATGGAAAATGTTCACCTTTCGATTCACCAAAACCAACTTCTTCATGGACCACAACCATTCTCGATATGGCCACCAAAGACCCTCAAAGGCTAACATACTTGTCAAGCCTTGTTGCCACAAAGCCCGCATCTTCGGTGCCAATTGGCCCAGGTCAAGTCATAAATATTGGTAATTATGTTGCCCGTGTGAAAATTGGCACACCTGGTCAACTCATGTTCATGGTTTTGGACACAAGTGCAGACACTGCATGGGTACCATGTAGTGGTTGCACGGGGTGTTCGTCTACTGTGTTTTCTCAAACCACATCAACCACTTACGGGTCATTGGATTGTACCACTTCTGAGTGTGTCCAGGCTCATGGGCTTTCATGCCCAACATCGGGATCCACTATTGGTAATTGCTTGTTTAACCAATCATATGGTGGTGATTCCTCCTTTTTAGCTACTTTATCTCGTGACTCTCTTCAATTGGCCAATGACATAATTCCTAGCTATGTTTTTGGGTGCATTGGCAATATCTCAGGGAAATCTATCCCTCCTCAAGGGTTATTGGGATTGGGCCGAGGATCCATGTCGCTACTTTCTCAATCAAGTTCCCTTTACTCCGGTGTGTTTTCATATTGTCTCCCTAGTTTTAGATCGTACTACTTCTCAGGATCACTTAGGCTTGGGCCAAATGGCCAACCGAAAACTATAAAGTATACACCACTTCTAAAAAATCCACATCGACCTTCATTGTACTATGTGAACTTCACCGGTATAAGCGTTGGTCAAGTCAAGGTAGAAATACCTCCAGAGCTACTAGAGTTCAACCTCAACACCGGTGCAGGAACCATCATTGATTCAGGCACTGTTATAACCCGATTTGTTCCTGACGCCTACAACAAAATCAAGGAGGTGTTTAGAAACCAAACACAAGGTCCGTTTTCGTCATTAGGTGCCTTTGACACGTGTTTCTCAGTGACTCATGAAGATGTAACCCCAAGGGTGACACTACATTTTATGGGATTGGACATAGTTCTACCTATGGAGAACACATTGATTCATAGTAGCGCGGGGACTCTCGCCTGCTTGGCAATGGCATCAACCCCCAATAACGTGAACTCAGGGTTGAATGTCATTGCTAATTTGCAACAACAAAATTTAAGGATTTTGTTTGATGTCCCCAACTCTCGTGTTGGAATCACTCATGAAATTTGCAACTAGAATCACTGAACTCATCTTTGTATCTTCTTGGATTGATGATAATAAATCAAACCCAAGCTATATTTATTGAGAGTAAATAATTAAAATGCTTATTGATGTGCTAAAAGTGGTCTAAACAAATTACCTAAATTAAACCTTAAATTAGACACGCTAAGCTTTAAATTTATAAAACTAAAACTCTCTAACCTACACCACACAACCAACAACTGTACCGGTCAATGTAGTATAACTTATGTAAGTCAGAGTATCGAACCCACGAGACTCTCTAATTACGTTTACTAGACTCTAAAGACTTGACCGACTGACACGACTATATTGATTTTATATTTTGAGGGAAGGGGGGTTTCTAAATATCCTAAATTGCAATAAAAATAATTAAATAATCAAAATAAAAACTAGAATGCTATTTAAACGAGATTTAGATCAGTGATGATGGATAACTACCTAGGTTGGAATCCCAATTGATATCGTATGGTTTCTATCGGATGCTAATGTGTTACGGAACCAGGATCTTTAAATTCTAAACCCTAAGAGAAACTGAACGGGTTGGAATCCCAATTGATATCGTATGGTAGAGATGCTGGTGGTGGTGAAGATGGTGGTGGTAGTGTGGCTGGTGGTGGGTAGTCTGGTGGGGGTGGCCGTCTAGCATCAGACTCCTTCTCTAGGTCATAGATCCTTCTGCACAGGATCTCGACCTGAAGCTAGAGTGACAAAAGAAGATCATCTCTGGTATACCCAGAGTGGTGTGAGGGATGATACGGGACGAATGATGGTATGACATGTGGTGGGGATGGTGGAAAAGGTCGGGATGGCTGGTAGTATGGGCTTATCTCAAGTGGTGGTACGTGTGGATGTCCTGAGGGCTCTCCCTCATGAGTAGGGTGGGTATGTGAGAATACTGACGCAAACCGTACGCGTCGTATCCAGCTAGTGGGGCCAACTGGCATGGGTGGTTGTGATGATCTGTCGCCAGTAGCATGGGTAGGGGTACGTGGGGGTGTATCAGTAGGAGTGGAAGCAAGCGAAGGTGTAGCAGGTGCAGCTGACATGGCATCATCGTATGGGACGTGTCATGTAAACTGAATTTATATTATAGTTGTTGTGGAAACTTCTGGACAATCTGTTTCGCTCAGTGCCGCGCCCCGATGATTCCGCCATCGGTTGGGGTGTGACAGATTGGTATTAGAGCCATAACTATAGGGAATTAGGCAGACACGACCTAGTCCGGGTCGCTGTCTTACAGACCTAGACTATAGTTAGGAACCATCAGACCAAGTTTATGTGCTTATTCTGCAATCCTCCACTATCACTGCACTCGAATTTTCAAATAAAGTCGGTAGATTTAGATAGGAATAGGTGTGAAAACCGCAAACTCCCGACTAAATTTCCTGACTTATGGGGATTTTACTCCTTCATCTCAGTATTTTCACCAATAAACGAGGAGAATTATACCAAATCAGGTGTGAAACCCCCATTTTGATGAAAATTCTTCTCGATTTTACTAAAAACAAGGAAGAAATTGCTAAGCCAAGGGGTGAAACCCTAACCTTAGCAGTTTGTTCTGGATTTTATTCATCTCACCAAGGCTACGACGGAATCCAACGACCTGAACTCACAAGTATGACCTAGGGAACGAGTGTGGAATGCCCGAGAATCGAGGCAGAAACACGACCTCCAGAGTCTAAAGTGACAACAAGTCTACTGCGAATAGTCGAATCGCCTTGGGTAGTCGATGTCTAGTAGCCGCAGACAATCTATCTCTCGATTTTATGTGTTTCAATTCTGAGAACCGCAACCGCGTACTCTGATGACTTGTTGATTTTATGTGTTTTGTGTGCTTTCTCTGTTTTGCGTCTATGTTTGCTTTCTCTGTTTTATTTTGAGGTGATATTCGATTTTACTACCACTACGATCAATACACACGACTCGCATTTGCCGATTCTATCTCAATTCGACACCCAGTTATCCCAAATCTAGACGGTATCATGCTATGTTATGTTATACGACTAAGTTAAACTATACTATACGATGCTATTCAACATACTATTCGAACGACACGCGAACTTTGAAGGATAGGTTTCTGTTTTCTGACTGCTCCAGTGATTAAGTGCCTAGGAAATTTACGTGTGTCTGTGTTTTGTGCTCTAAGTACTTATGTGCTTCTGTGCTTCTATGTTCTATGTGCTTCTGTGCTTACGTGTGTCGGTGGTGATGTGCTTATGTGTTTATGTGATATGTGTGATTCGACGTGATTCTAAGCTTTAGTAGTCTAGACGTGCGAGGTGAGATTCGATTTCGTTGTGTTGAGACTCGTGACGATGTCAAATGCAGACCATATCTTCGTCTGGATCCCGACCCCGAGCCCCACTTACCCGCCAGGAAAAGAGGGACAGACGTCTCGCTGCTATCATCTCCAAAACTGTGGCGAAAGCTGTGAGTGAGGTGTATGAAAACGCTAGCAAGTCGTCAGAAGAATCCCGAGCTGAAATCCCTAAGGATTCAAGCAAGGTT
Source organism: Helianthus annuus (assembly GCF_002127325.2). NCBI lineage: Eukaryota > Viridiplantae > Streptophyta > Magnoliopsida > Asterales > Asteraceae > Helianthus > Helianthus annuus. Next base: position 82,957,937 of record NC_035441.2, read on the forward strand.
GCTTTCAGCTTTAAGCAGTTCAAGGCATGCGGACCAAAAGAGTTCACTGGCGAAGATGGTTCAACAGCCATGTTTCACTGGTTCGACTCAGTCGAAGTCACTCTGCACCAGAGCGGATGTCCTAAACATCTCCGCACTCTCAATGCTACCGGCGTCTTACAGTCCCGTGCCCTAGACTGGTGGACGGCCGAACGAAACAAGCGCGGAAATGATGCAGCTTACGGGCTATCATGGAAGGAGTTGAAAGCGATTATGATCGAAGAATTCTGCCCTCCTCATGAACGCCAAAAGCTGGAGGACGAGTTCTGGGGAATCAAGCAGAAGGATGGAGACAACGCTGCTCTCACTGCTCGCTTCAAGCAGCTTAGCATCATATATCCTGATCAAGTCAAGACCTCAGATCAAGCCATCAAGAAGTATATCCGAGCCCTACCCGACTGTGTAGCCGACTTTGTTCATGCCGCCAAGCCAGCAACGATCGAGGAAACCTACCTACTCGCCGCTGAGATCAACGATAAGCGAGTTAAGTCTGGTTTCTGGGATAAGCAAACCAAGTCTCTGCACCAAGCCACTGCAACACCCACCGACTCATCTGCTCAATCCTCCAAGTCTTCAAGAAGGAAGAAGAAGAAGAACAACAACAGCTCCAGCAACAAGAGCTGTGCTGCCGCAACCACTGCTACTCCACTCCAAGCTGTACCAGCTCAACAGCAGTAGCACCAGCGCTCAGCCCCAGTGATCAATGCACCGCCAGCAAAGCGTGCATACACAGGCCCTCACCCACTCTGCCTAACATGTTCGTATCATCATCCAGTGGGTCTAGCTTATCGTTTTTGCGCTCACTGCAATCTGTACGGTCATTTCACTGCGAACTGTCGCTATGGTCCTCGTCAAGCCCCAGCTCAAGCTACTGTCAACCAAGCTCTACTCCCCGCCCCTCAAGGCCAACCAGCAGCTCCAGCACCAGTAGTCAATGCTCGAGTCTGCTTTGCATGTGGTGGCTCTAACCACTTTGCCAACAGATGCCCGAACAGGGTGGTTAAGCAAGAGCCCCAACAGCAACAACCGCAGCAGCAGCAACAGTAGCCTCAGCAGCAAGCAGCCCATGCCCGAACCTTCAACATCAATGCCCGCCAGGCTTAGGCGGATAACAACGTGGTTAATGGTACGTTCCTTGTGAATGGTATTTATGCATCATGTTTGTTTGATACTGGAGCCGATAACTACTTTGTGTCATTTGAATTCGAGAAGCTCCTTAGTCGTAAGCGCTCTTATCTGTCCTCGTCATTCGAAGTCGAAGTTGCTACAGGAAGAACTATTGCCGTTAATTCAGTACTCCGTGATTGTACTCTCGAACTCAACAATCACATCTTCCCAATCGACCTTATTCCGATGCAACTCGGAAGTTTTGATGTCATAATAGGCATGGACTTTCTTCGTGAAAACCATGCTGAAGTTGTGTGCTTTGAAAAGATGATTCGATTCTCGCTCGCAAATGGTGATCTCCTATGTGTATACGGTGAAACAACGTCGAAAGGTCTCAAGCTCATATCGCGTATTCAAGCCAGCAAATATCTCCGCAAGGAATACCGAGCCTTCTTGGCCAACAATGTAGTAGCGGAGAAGGGAAAGAAAAAGAAAGTTGAAGTCAAAGACGTTCCAGTGGTTCGTGAATTTCCTCAGGTGTTCCCTGACGATCTTCCCGGACTACCACCAAGTCGTGATATCGACTTTCGTATCGACCTCATTCCTGGAGCTAACCCCATTGCCAAAGCCCCTTATCGACTCGCTCCATTCGAAATGAGGGAACTCTCGAACCAACTTCAAGAATTACTCGAAAAAGGCTTTATTCGCCCAAGCACCTCTCCTTGGGGCGCGCAGTCCTTTTTGTCAAAAAGAAGGATGGATCATTCCGGATGTGCATCGACTATCGGGAGTTGAATAAGCTAACCATTAAGAACCGATACCCCTTGCCACGAATTGACGATTTGTTTGATCAGCTACAAGGTGCAGCATGTTTCTCTAAGATCGATCTGCGTGCAGGATATCATCAGCTACGGATTCAAGAGGAAGACATTCCTTAAACTGCCTTTCGAACCCGTTATGGCCATTACGAATTTGTTATTATGCCCTTTGGTCTAACCAACGCACCCGCGGTTTTTATGGACCTAATGAATCGCGTGTGTAAGCCTTATCTTGACCGGTTCGTCATCGTGTTCATCGACGATGTCTTGATTTATTCCAAATCGAAAGCCGAACACGCGCAACATCTACGTTTGGTTCTCGAGTTACTTTAGGGAAACCAACTCTATGCCAAGTTCTCCAAGTGCGAATTCTGGTTGGAGGAGGTTCAATTTCTGGGTCACATAGTGAATAGTCGAGGTATCCACGTCGATCCTGCGAAGATTGAAGCTGTCAAAAGCTGGATTACGCCTAAGAACCCGTCAGAAGTTCGTTCTTTTCTCGGACTAGCGGGCTATTATCGACGATTCATCGAAGGATTCTCCAAGATCGCTGTGCCGCTTACTGCTCTTACGCATAAGGACAAGCTTTTTGTGTGGGGAAACGCACAAGAGATTGCCTTTCAAACCCTCAAGCATATGCTGTGTAACGCACCGATTCTTACGCTGCCCGACGGAAGCGACAACTTCATTGTCTACTGTGACGCTTCTAACCTTGGTCTCGGCTGTGTTCTCATGCAGCGAGACAAGGTTATAGCCTACGCATCTCGTCAGCTCAAGATCCACGAGAAGAACTATACAACCCATGACCTCGAGCTAGGCGCGGTTGTCTTTGCATTGAAGATTTGGCGACACTACCTGTATGGCACTAAGTGTACGATCTACACCGATCACAGGAGTTTACAACACATCTTTAATCAGAGAGAGCTTAATATGCGTCAACGCCGATGGGTAGAACTTCTCAATGATTATGACTGTGAGATTCGTTATCACCCAGGCAAGGCGAATGTGGTTGCTGACGCGCTCAACAGAAAGAGTTACGTGCTCAGTACTCGAAACATCCAAGCCCAGTACAATCTCGAAACCCTTATTCGTGAAGCTCAACATGCTTGCTTTAACGAGCGTACATTGAAGAAAGAGAGAATCTATCACGAGGGAGCTCAGTTAGTAAGTAAATCAGATGGGATATTCTATTATCTGGACCGAATTTGGATCCCTAAGCGGACCGATTTGCGAAAGATTATCATGAACGAAGCCCACAAGTCCTGGTATTCTATTCATCCCGGTGCAGACAAGATGTACCAGGATCTTCGTTATAAGTACTGGTGGCCGGGTATGAAACGGGATATCGCTTTATACGTTGGAAGCTGTTTAACTTGTGCAAAAGTCTAGGCTGAACATCAAAGACCTTCTGGCTTACTCGAACAACCGCCGATACCTATATGGAAGTGGGAGAGTATAGCTATGGATTTCATAAGGAAACTCCCGCCCACGCCATCAGGTCACGACAGTATTTGGGTTATAGTGGATCGTCTAACGAAATCAGCCCACTTTTTGCCGATACGAGAAGACTACAAGGTGGAACGACTAGCCCAAATCTACACCGACGAGATCATTCGTAATCATGGTACGCCTCGTGACATCATTTCAGACCGTGACGCTCGGTTCACTTCGCGACTGTGGGAAACGTTTCAGCGGCCCTTGGTACGTCGCTTAATCTGAGTACTGCATTCCATCCTCAAACCGACGGACAGACTGAAAGAACGATCCGTACTCTTGAAGACATGCTCCGAGCGTGTGTCATAGATTTTGGCGGTAGTTGGAACAAACACCTGCCATTGGTCGAATTCTCGTACAATAACAGCTATCATGCCAGCATTCAAATGGCACCTTTCGAGGCTTTGTATGGTAGAAGATGTCGATCGCCTATTGTGTGGCACGAGATCGGTCACTCGCAACTAACCGGTCCTGAAATTCTACAAGAAACGACTGACAAAATCCACCAGATTCGAGACAACTTGGTAAAAGCTCGGAACAGACAGAAAAGTTACGCCGATAAAAGACGCAAGCCCCTTGAATTTGAAGTTGGTGACTACGTACTCCTAAAGGTATCACCTTGGAAGGGTGTAGTCCGATTCGGCAAGAAAGGGAAACTAGCGCCTCGATATGTTGGACCTTTTAGGATTCTGGAAAGGATCGGAAAAGTCGCCTACAGACTCGAATTACCGGAGGAACTCAGTAACGTCCACCCAACTTTCCACGTCTCTAACCTCCGAAAATGCCTTGCTGATCATGATCTAATCGTACCGCTCGACGATCTTCAGGTCAACGAAACATTACACTTCGTGGAAAAGCCTGTCGAAATCATGGATCGCCAAACCAAGCAGCTCATGCGCTCTCGCATCCCGATCGTGAAGGTCCGATGGGAAGGCAAACGAGGTGCGGAGTTCACGTGGGAACTCGAAAGCGACATGAAGGCCAAGTACCCGCAGTTGTTTAAATAAATAGATCCGAAGCATCAAATTGGTAAATCACGGCGTTGCGTAGCCTTCGACCTAATTTCGGGACGAAATTCCCTAAACAAGGGGAGGCTGTAACACCCCGTGTTTTCGAATGTCAAAGTCAAAGTCCAAGTCAACTTTGACTTTCTTTGACTGTAGATAGTCGATTTTATGTTTTAGTTGTATTATGTGGAGTAAGTGTTGTAATCAACAAGAATCGAAGTAATCGAATGTGTTTTAACGCGAACCGATCTACGACTGTGAATAGTAGGAAGTAACAGTGCGATAAAGTTAACCTAATCAGTAATCAAACCGATCTAACAATCATCGAACTCGAGACTCGAATTATGCGAATTTTGGTATTGTTATACGTGTGTGTGTGCCTTATGTGTTACTTGTGCATGTTTACTTTATGTTTGGTGTGATATTCAAGCAAATCAATCGAAAATTGAATTGAAACTCGAAAAGCAATCGAACTCAATCGAAACCGACATCGAAACGTGACTTATAGAAGATTGTATGTTAGATATAGTGGTTGGGATTAAAAGTAATTTGACTAGGAACTCTATCGTATTCGTATCATCGTCCATCGAAATCGAAACGTCGAAAATCATCACGAAATACTCAAGGTGTGTCGCGGATCGAACAGGAGGCAACCTGATCGAACAGGCCAGCCGATCGGCTAGCATCTTGCCAGCCGATCGAGCGGCCCCACTCGATCAGAGCTCCTGGCCGATCGGCTGCCACTTTCCTCTTTTGGAGCCTATAAATATGGTTGTCATTGTCATACTTTCCATTTTTGGAAAGCTCTGACCGAACTAGCTATCTACTTCACCTTTTCTCAGATTTCTCTCAATCCCAGTAAGTTTTCACTCTAATTCTTGTACGTTTTTGATCATTACTTGATTCTACACCTTTCTATCTTTCAAAACTTTGATTCTAACCGTGAAATCATCAAGATCTAAGTGTTCTTGGGTGATGTCATCATGGTGTTCTTGAAGAACATCATGTTTTGGCCTCATTCCACTATGATTAGCTTAGATCTAACCGATTTCCACATAAACAAGTTAAGATCTATCAAAGATCTAAACATCCACAAGTTGTGAAAGATTGAAAGAAGGAATTCCAACTTTCTTTCAACTCTTTTACACTCAATGCCTTCAAATCAATGGAAACGGAGCTTGAACCGGCTAACTAATTATTCAAATAGTTAAAAGCTTCAAGATTCGGGTTCTATGAACAAGGTTCACCGATTTCGGGTTAAACTCTAAACCGACATTCCGAACCGTTCACCGGCCGGACTTGGGTGATTCCTGTTCGAGCCAAGGAAACAAGTAGGAACGGAGGTTATCATAGTTCAACACGTTGTCAAGATACCTTAAAAAATGACAAATAAACGAAACAGCCAAGTGTTAGACGAAAGGCCGACCAGGTCAGAAATTGTCACACCCTGGCTTTGCGGAAGCGTGGTTAATTTGGTGTGACTTCTTAATACCATAGCTTAATCATAACAAAGCTATATGAAAATAAAATCATGCAAGATCATCCGTTGATTAAGTTTCAAAATAAAAGTACCACAACATTGTTTTAAAGTACCGACACATGCAGCGGAAATTACAACCTAATAACATAAAAACATTGTTCAGAATCACAAACATAAAGCAGACGTAGTTTAAGAGCGGTGGCTTGTCCAGGCAAGAGCCACGACCCCTAAACTTGGATGACCTTATTTCTCATACGCAGTGTGAAAACGTATCATACCATGCCAGATCCTTAATTACCTGAAATACATGTAAGTTGGAAAAATCAACAAAAATTGTTGAGCAAGTTCATGTGTAGTGAGTAAGTAAAAACCTTTGTAAGTATAAAATCCTGGTATGTAGCAAATAAGGAAAAAGAGATCACCAATGGTTTGCAAGGCCATTGATATGTGTGAAGTTCAAGTAGGAAGGCTCAAACCTAGCAGACTTATGCGATGGGTACAAAGTCACCCCGAGGTCCGTTATGCTGGGCCTGGGGCTGGGCTCGCTACACCCAGATAGATCTACCGCTCCTGCCCCTCGGTCCTACCCTGAGGATTAATGACCTCAAGTTTCCGCCTACCCAATTCACATGATCTAAATAATAACCCTCCTTACGCTAACCATACCATATAAGAAATATTCGTAATCAAAGTAACATGTATTTCACCCCCGCAGTTTAGAAAACTGAAAACAATTAAGAGAAAAAGGGGGACATGAACTCACAGTGGTGCTTCTCTACCAAGTATGTCTCCAAGTCAAGCAGCTGTGCTACGACCTACATGTACTAACTCTATTAGACGGACGACCGTGCCTTAGCTTTATGGTTTAAGTTTTGGGAAATAGTTAGACAACTATTTCGTGTTTACATTCTGTGCATACTTGGTAATTATTTTCCTTCCCAAGGATGGGGAATTTAATACATGTGTGTTCGAAATATATTATTAAGTCTCACTTAAAATATATCTTATTTCTAACTTCAAAATATAAATATTTTTCTCAAAACTATTATATTTTTATATCACATAATTTTTCCAAAAATAATACTTTAACAAAAATACATGTTCATAAATATTTCCGTAAAATGCGTAAGTTACGTTTTAACGATCGAGTGGTAATAATAATTACCGGTGTAACTTATATATTTATCGTGAAAGCGTTTGTATTATTTTGGATTCGTTAACGTTCGATAATATTATTTTTACCCTAAAAATAATATTTATACACTTCACAAAATAATTGACAAGTGACGTTGTGAAAAATATATTTACTAAATATATATTTATCACGTTTAATTTTGTGAAATCCCACCTCCGATATTTTGTAAATAAAGTCGTGGCGAAACTTATATTTTGAAAACATGTCGAAAAGTATTTCTAACACTTATAGTGAAAATAATTCTAAGTGTTAGGTTTTTGGAAAAATTTCGCCAGAGTTTCCTCTGTAACTGGAGGTGGCCACGCTTTCAAGCGTATCATTTTCTTTTATAAATCAAATCAACCATTTTCTTACTCAATCAAGACAATATTCAACACAACAAACTAGTTAATAAATATGTAGATCGCATAAATCACATGAACTTGTAGTTTTCTAAAATTATGAAGTAAATCCCATTACTTTTAGCGGATCTTTATATAAAGCAATCCGATCTCGTAAAAATCTTGCTTTTAAAGAAATCCCGTCTTTACATCTTCTTGTAAATTTTACAAAAATTGTTATTTGTCGAAACTTTGTGCTACACAAGTGTTTACACACTTGTGTGTCCTAAAAATCATTCTTGTTAACGTAAGATCCGTCTTTAGGAAAACATGACTTCTTTTATACTTGGTTCTTTGAAAATACCACTTGTAGATCCGTAGATCTACTAGTTTTAAACACTATTTTGTAAGTAAAATCGCTTTTACACAAGTTCCTGATTCGTGTGTGGTAGAGTTTCACCCTTTAACCCTTGTTACATTCAAAACAACCTTATGTCATGATCCATGATCATGACCAACCTGAGTTAAATGATGATCCGAGCTACCACAACATAGATCGGGTCCAAATAATCACACAAATCGAATACTACAAGTTTTACACAACATATAAGCTTTTAACCATCACTTTTAGTGTTTTTAGTAGACTTTTGTGTGTCATCTTGTAATATTACGAATTTTAACCGTTACATATCATATTAACCACTTCCAAATAGTTCGAGAGTGTGATTTAAGCAACTTACCACTAGCTCGAGGCTAGGGAAGAATCTAGGTGCAAAATGAGAGGATAAAAGCAATAGAGTGAGGTCCTTTGAGCTCCGAATGCACCAAGCCTCCTTATACGGGATCCTTGACACTTGTGTGAGCTTGGAATGTGATGAAGGAAATCGAAAATGTGATGGATGTATAGGGGAGTGTTCGGCCGAAGCCTTTGAGGGAGAGAGAGGGAGTGTCTTGTTGAGATGGAGAAATGTAAATGATCTTGGTGCAAATGCTTGTTCTTATAGACATTCTTTATGTGCATTACCCAACGGATTACATGTCCTTTAGATATTAAACATATAGATTAAAATAATGGTTTGGAGGACAAAGTATGTCCCCCTTCTTGGGGACGGTTTGTAAAGGGGGGGGGGTAGTTGGTTAGTTTTCAACTAAACATTAAGTATTAGTTAGGTTAGTTTAGTTAGTTTAGGGATTAACCCGGTTATTAGTGTGTCATGCGTTATAGCGGGTGTTAGGGTATTCAGGGACCCTAACTGGCTCAGAAAAAGATAAATAATGTTAATGGCAAAATCTTTATGTTCCGGGTATAGTCCGGTTGTTCGGTTGGATAGTAATCCGTTAAAGCATTAAACAAAGCTTTAAAGTGTCGTTAATACCATTTTTAGTGACACAACTTACTCCCGACACTTTGGAAAGTGTCTAGTAATATTTTTCTCATGTTTTGGCACTTTATTAGTTAGCTAAAAGCTGAATTGCTTATTAAAGTGCTGAGTTTTGTGCTTTGTGTACGTTTTAGGCACATCCAGTCATTGTAACTTATTCCTAGAGACGCAGTTCTGCAACCCTTGTATCCCTACACTTACTACTAGTGTAGTAACTATCTTTGGCTCATACAGGCCTTAGAGGCAGTGTCTGCCTGATGCTGACTATAACAGCACGTTCAATAGGTTATCCGTTCATAGTGCTACTGTGCTTTTGGTGCATCAAGGTTGTCACTAAGGTGCTGTAAGCAAAACATGGGATGACAGCAAGTAAAGTAGGATGCAAGTAAGTACAACATTCAAGTAGCAGTTAATCCATAAATTCAAGTAAGCACAGTAATTAAGCAGTAATCAGTCATTAATTAAGTCATACGGAAATCTGGTTTAGTAAGGGTTGTCACATTCTCCCCCGTTAGAAAAATTTCGTCCTCGAAATTTGTACTACCTTAACTCCTTATGGTCACGTCACACATGTATATAATTAACATCGAGGTAGATAGTCATCAAACCGAATCAATCCTTCCTCCCGCTTGGTGGGTCCAAGGATATTTAATAATCCGCGCCCTAGGGTTAAGAAGGTGGGTGCTCATAGCAGTTGATGTTAGAGTTCAAACGTACTTTACGTATCCTTATGTATTCCAGCTAGCAGGGGGGTCCACAAGAGAGGAGTTCCAACTAATAAAATTCTCAAATGTCCGATCGCAGTATCCCAGCGAGTTTTCCACGAAACATAGCACCCTCTAAGAGAATTCAGAAATTATCAACTCAAATGATATGGTAAAGTGATCTGTCAATTCCCAAGTAGACGAGTGGCAAGGTTCAGTGTGTTTGAACATTTTGAACTGTGAGGATACACCGAATGAATACAGACGAACCTGGTGTATCCTTGCTTTTATTTGTAGTTGCATCAGGAATATGTAAATGACAAGTCAACAATAGTTTATGTATTTTGCGTGGAACGATTGGCCATGATTAGCAAAAGCTACAAGTTTGTAATGTCACCACAAGGTATCGTAATGACAAGATTCGAAATAGTGGTGACTGAACAAAATCACCGAGTTTGGAACCAGATGAAAGTATACCGAAACAAGCCGGAAGATGAAACTAAGTACAGCAAGGCGTTTGATTGATAACGAGGGAATCGTTAGGGGGGGTACCCATGATATAAAATGAATTTATGTACTTTTTGACCCAGCACGCAAGTGTGTGTCGAGAGTGATTTAGTTGTGATAAAGAAGACGGATTTAGGGCAGTTGTCAAATAATCAATTAAATCCGTGTACGAAGTGAGTAGTCAGATGAGCGCAAGCTTCAGTTCTGTGAAAGTATCACTGTAAGGTATAGAGATCTATCAACGATTTAGTGGAGTCATAGACCAAATAAGTCTACTACGACCCGAAACAAAAGAATCTGTGCCAAAGTATTAGAATATGATGCTCTCAATGCATCATATAGCGTCTCAATTTAAACATGTGAACTGGATAAATTCAAGCAGTTGAACCTAGTTTCAACGTAACCAAACAATAAACGTACATATCGACAAGGAAATCTTGACATGATAGCAAACATGTAACTTGAAAGAGGGTAGTTTCAACAAGTGTGTTGACTTGATATCAGATGAGTCAACCATGATAAAAATGTAGGTCATTCGAATCACAACTGGTAATTAGATTTGACAACGTAATATCTGAACGTTCATGAAGCGTTTAATCGAAGTGAAACCGCATGCGTAGCAAATGGTGCATGGGTTATGTATAGGTTTTCAAGTAATGAAGCGATGCGTTCTTACTAAAACGAAAAAGTGACCAAATATACGAAACAAACGTGTATTCGCTCTTAGCGAAGGAAAACAACGTGATGCAACTACTTGAGGGGAGCAGAAATGCAAATTTCTACTTGTTAGATGTGAAAGTGAAGACTTCAACGGAAGAAAATTTAAGTACTTTCGGGTTTGTTAACTGTAGTGACAAGTTGGTCAAGTTAATGATGTTTGATTGAGTTGACAGATATGATTCCTAGATGTAAGGCTTCTAGTCTTTCTGGATTCCGCACCTCGTGTGGATCTGGTTATACATTGTGTAGGAAGCAGTATTTAGTTTATGTTTAAGCACGATCATTGTCCCATAATTTCACCCTGGTATATTCTCTGAATTTCCGCTGACGATGTTCGATCGTCGATCAGTCGTGTAGTAGTAGTTGAGTCATCATAGTCGGTCGTGTAAGATGTCTTGCTAATTTTAGCAAGAGTCACTGACTCTGGTGGGTTAGCTCGTTCGGTTTCTGGTAGCTGACGCTTACTTGAAACTCATCATCCCTCTTTTTGACGAGCAGATATGGGGTTTTCCCAACAGGGGATTTTTGGTCTGTTATCTTCCTCCTCCATCAACTTCTGAAGCTTCACTGTCAATCCTTGCGTTTCCGAAGATATAAGTCGTTAAGGGGGGTATTGACTGCCGGTGCAACGCCGGGAATTTATCTGATATGAACAGGATTAGTCGTGGGAGAGAACATTATGGCAAATCCTCGGGGGAAACTTTAGGGCATTTTGTTGTACTAAGGAGATCTTTGTGCTTAGTTCTTCGGCTCCTCCTGTCCCTTGCCTTATGAGTCATGATTGCTTCGTTGTTCGACTCCGGGACGCGGGTAACGAGTCTCCGCTTGATTGCTCGATCGCGGGTTCATCCTAGTTACTATGTCGAGGTCGTTTTTTAACTAGCCTCATTAAGAGTGGGTCGACTAACTTACTCTCTACTAACTTAAGTAGATTCCTAAATTCATGAGATGCGAGATAAAGGTCGGCACCATTATCAAATAATGTGAATCCAAGACTTTGGGTTGACAAAGAACGTACCGGCGACCATATCTGGATCCTGGCAGGCTTTACTAGCTCCGGTGTTGGATGCTTCTTCGTGGTCTTGGTTAATCTCCCTTGGGCAATCCTTCCCAAGGTGCCCCATACCACCGCAGTTACAACCTTCCTTTCCTCTTTTCGTCTCCTGCCAACACGTTTCCCTGTCGTGTCCCCTTTTACCACAGTTGTCACACTTCCTATTACCGCACTTCCCGTTATGATGGCGCTGGCATACTTCACACTTAGGTAGATTACCCAGGTACATCTTTCCCTTTTTGGCCCTTCTCCTTTCATTTGCCTGATCACCTCCCTGAAATTTACCAAGCTTTCTTTTGTTCTTTCCAGATGTCTCCACTGGTGTTTCCTTCTTCTCGTCCGGGATCGAAAATTTCACCAGCCTAAGTGCTTTCTTAGTGAGCTCCAGTCCTATCACATGGGCAATCTCGGGGGATGGTGGCGTTGATACCATCATCAAGCTCAAGGCTTGCGGTGTCAGTTCCCATATGGATTGCTCCATTCTCTTCAACTCGCGTTCCACTAGGTACGGAACGACTCGCGACAAATCGTAAAGCCTTTTCACGTGCTTCACCACATCTGGACCTTCCTTCTGTAGCTCCCAGAACTCTAGTTCCAGCCCTTGGATATCCTTCTGAGAACAATACTCCTTCCGCATTATTTCTTTCAGCTCGCTCCATGGCATCGCATATGCTACAGCCTCGCCCAATTCTCGAACTTTACGGTCCCACCATAACAGAGCTCCATCTTGTAGCAATCCGGAATTGTACGGGACTTGCTGTTCTGGCGTGCAACCACTCATTCGCACAACGGCATCCACATTTTCTACCCATTTTACAAAAGCTATGGCACCTTCCGTGCCACCGAAATTCAGAGGGTTGTAATCTAGGAAATGCTGGTAGGTACACCCTGTATCCAAGAATTCATCATCACAATAGGTATTAGCAGGGCACTTTAGGGACTTTCCAACGTATTGTAATGTGTCTTAGGTGACTTAAACATTACCGTTAGGTAGGTTTCTCCCTGAGGCACCTTCGCCATGTTTGTAGCGAAGAACCTCGTGCCGAGCTCTGACTCGAGAGGCGTGCGCTAACCATTCTGCCTCAGTCAGTCGGGTGATTTCTTGATGCGACATCTTCTAGAAGTTCATGTTAGTTAGGTCTCTTCGATTCCGGGAACATAAATAGTTGTTTGGAACACATGTATCACACATATTTAAATCATCGTATTACACATTACAAAATTCTACGAGCAAGTATTTGGAATCATGTTTTCCGAAGGTATAACAAACAAACACGTGTTTCTCAGTCATAGCACATTCCCGTTATATTGGTGTCACGTCTTATGATTAGTTTTTCATTAAGCGGGCAAGCATATTGCATCAAAATCATAACATTCGTACATGATTTGAGGGTTTCGTCTAATGAATGTATATCAAGTAAACATGTAGTATTAAGGTTTTTGGTATGCACATAGGCGTTACTGATCGCATTTAGCATTGACATGGCGACTGAGTTTTCGTTGATTATCGGCCATAATGTTTTAGCACATGCTTTATGATAATTGGTTCCCATCGTTTTTCGTCTACAACTTCATTGTCTTACAAAAGGTATCACATTACCAGGGTCACCGGGTCTCCCTACCCTTGTCCAACAAGTATATCAACATATCTAAATTGCGTAGTCAGACGTGGTCCTCACAAATCTCCACAATCTTGGGGCCTCTTCCTAATCGTAACGCAATCTGCGTTATTCCAGACACCAACATTTCTGGCGTCTAAGGCAGGGGAGGAAAGAAAAATTAAACCATCGACATGCTTGAATTCCTCCGCGAACTTGTATATTCCTCGAAGTAGTTAACTGATTTGCCGCTTAATGGTAAAAGGAACGATCATCAAAATCCCGGAGGACGGTGGAATGTCAGAGGTTAAGAGCATAAAAGGGATCCTGATGTATGTGGCTGATCAAGGCGTGCTGGTGGAGGTAGTGGTGTTTTACTTAAAATTTCCAGGCAATATGCTGTCTTGTGATGTAGACACTTAACTCATGTTGCTATGTAATGTTTTGCATTTGAAGTTGCCCTTTGTGGTGTCAGCTCAAGCTTCAACGTTCCGCGACTCCTATCCTTAACTGCAGTTGATGTTACTGGAGCAACTTATCCTCTGTGTGTTCTTCATAATGCAAGAAACGGTAAGGGTTTATAATTAGCTTAGTACGTTTATAGGGACCATCAAATCGGCTTATCGAGCGTTGTAGAGGTGAATGTAGCAAGCGGTGCGGCCTGGAGCATCTCTACTAGGCGCGGGTATATCCTGACAGAAGGTGTTTGGCATGATGGCGCAACGGGCATCGATCTTCACAAGGGAAAACGAACCTCTTCACAAATGAGGGGGGCTGTCCGATGCAGGTAGATATAAGGGGTGCAACGTCTTGCAGACTAAAAAAAAAGAAACAGGATCGTGACCACGTAAAGGTGTAGTGTAACAACTCTCATTAAAATTTATAATTAGAATGATAATTAGTCAATAAGGAAACCCTAATTGAGACACCCAAATAATTCCGCACTAACCCTAAAATTTTCGGAACAATCGGAATCAGGATCAGGGCCCCTAAAACTCAGGGGGGGGGGGTAAACCCTAGTTGATAATTATCTTAAAATCGCGTTGTACAGATTGAAATTCAAATTTTTGGTGATTCATGCAAGCTAGTCCCGAAACCAACTAGCATAGGTATATAGACTGCACCCTTTACGGACCGTAAAGGGAAAAGCCATACGGTCTGTAAGGGAGTCCCAAATTTCACTATAAATAGCAGACATTGGCAGTAGCCTTTAGAAGTTGAAACGACGTTAATACGCTCTGTGTACGTCGAGATAGATCAGTAATATCACAATTAAACACACACTGCTTTCGAATTGCTGCCGCAAAACAGGGTAATTACTCGATCGCTATTACGATTCATTTTCCGAGATCAATATATCCAAAGAATGTTTAAGTGCCGCCCACAATGGGTTATACTTTGTCGTTCGTCGTTAAATCGATGAATGTTTAAGTATTGCACTTTGTCGTTCATTGTGAGAATTTGATTTCGTGAGTTATCGTGACTGCTGTATTGATCACTAACCCAGTTTTGTGTGCATTATTATTGAAATTAGGTTAACCAGGCTAAATCATATTCTGTCCGTATTAAATCTGCAATGTGAGTCATTCTCTTTTTATCAACTATTTTACAATACTCCAAATTATTTTCAGAATTATAATTACAGTGATTAGGTTGATGTAATCACCAAATTACAGCCAGTATGTGGGGTATTGTGCACATTACTACTGTTTTTATCACTTTAGGTGGGCGAACCTAAAATTTAGTGATACGTCATTCATTGGGGCAGCCAATGGTGATATGACCACTGTCACAGATCCGGTCGAGTGACAAATACTGTGGGTAGTTGGTTGATATCAGAAACATGTGTAAAAGATCTTAACACTATGAATTATAACAATTGTGTCGTTTTAGTAAAATGAATGATTCACTCAGTATTTCCCCGCTGACAAAACCTTTTTCAAACATGTTTCAGGTGATCTACTGTAATTCAGGAAAAGTGCCGGGGAGCATTTCAAGCTTAAGATAGTGGCTCAGTATAAAATAAAGAAATATGTTTTGAAATAAAGATTTATCAGAAAAATCTTATTATTGTAAATTATCGGGGTTTTAGCCCGAATTGTGAAATAAAATAATCGGGAAAAGTTTTTAGCTTTATAACGATCCTGATGTTAAAGAATTCCGCTGCTAAAATCACATAAATAAATATCACGGGATTTCTGTCCTGCGGCTCCTGAAACGGGTCAAACCGGGTCGGGGGCCGTGACAGAAATAAGGTGGTATCAGAGCCACTGAGTTAAGCTAATTAAGTATTTAAAAGATACTTAATTTTTCCTGATTACTATTATGTGATTATGTGTTTTATTAAACTGACTATTTGTTAGTTACAGTATGGGTAAGCAAAAGTTGCAAGATATCTATCTTAAATTAGATAGGTCAGTCTACGAAGAGGGAAGTTCATCCAAAACTAAATTTTCAAAGCTCCCTACAATTCCTGAAGAAGGAATATTTGTGCGAAAAGCACAATATGAGAAACCGCTTTCTCCTAGAAAAAGGAGTATGATTATTAAGAAAAGTAAAGAGCAAATCCGAGAAAAGAGGATTAAAAAGGAAACCCAGGAGTTAATCAATAAATCACCTTGGGAAGATAAGCTAGATGAGAAATGGGCAAATTTATATATGCTAGCTACAGTAGCAGAACATGCAAATCTTTAAATACCCTAAATCTAGTAATAACACTTCCCAGTAAATAAATAAATAAATCTGAGTGTGTTCTTTCGTGTTATTTTGTACAAATAGTGTGCAATAAAACTCCGATGTTTATTTATTAAACTTTGTTCCAAAGTTTTAACTTAGCATTTCTGTGCATTTTGCATATATGCTACACAGCATGAGCGATATATCTGAAGCTTTTCAGAACCTCAATCTTTACCCGGTGAATATAGAAGTTTCCCAAGAGTTTACTGGATACTTTGCTGATGTGGACCAACCTGTAGAATTCCATGCTCCACCTTTGACAAAGCCAAAACGAAAGAAAAAGAAGAATTCCGTGTGGGGACATCGTATCCGTAGGAAAAAGCCAGTTCCGAAACTTCCTAAAGTAAACAATCCTTTAGAAATAGAAAAAGAAACTGGTAAACAGCCGGAAATGGAAATTGAAGTTCAGAAAGATTCTAGGCAAATGGAGATACAGTTTGAGGAATATTCTAAGGAAATAGAAATGGAAATAGGACAAGGTTCTAGACCAACTCAGATAGAAATCGGAGAGAGCTCCAATCAAAACCAAAACCAGGAAATAACTTTTCAGGATGAGATAGATTTTCTATTGGCAAACTGTGAAACTATTCAGCCTGTCAATACAAATGTTTTTACCTATCCTAGTGAAAATCCACTCCCTATGAATTTTGCACCAGCAATCCCAGAACCAATAGTCCACGCTCAACCTATAGAAATGGAAGAATGGTGAACGAATGATTGGCAATTTCAAAATATTGTCAACGACCCTTATTCCTTCCTTCCGCAATTCGATCCAGAACCCCTACCTAATCCACCAATGAGCACTAAGAATATGGCTGAACTTCGCCATTTCGGTGAAGAGTTGATGGATGCAGGGAATAGAATCAAGGAGATAGGGGGACAGATTGCCTGGAAATATGATGAAAGGGAAATGCGTTTTTAGAACAACAAATGGTGAGGGATAGGAGGATGGTAAAACTATAGTTGTGTAATAGTATATAGTGAAATCAGTCTGTAACATAACTTCGAATAAAACTTTGTAAAATATCTGTGTGTAGTGATGCATACTATAATGGATATGAAATGGAATCGAGAAATCGATAGTTTTAACTATACGTATATTGTAAATTGTCTGATTGTTTATGTATGATTACTATTTATCAAATACTAATAAAAATTATTATATATTATCAGATGGCAAATAGTGGTAATGAACCAGTAAATGAGGTTAATCAGTCGGAGCAACATCCAGGAGATCAATATATGACTAGACAAGATATTGAAAATATTGTTGCTCAAGGGATAGCCAATGCTATTCCAGCATTTGTTGCTGCTGTAAAAAGTCCAATCGAACCGCAACATATCATTCCTAGTAAACGTACTACTGAAGATAACTTCAGTAATAGTATAAACGGTGGCCATAATCATGTTAATCATGATAATGAATCCCAGCACATGCCGCTCCCTAAGAAACGGAAGGCTGCAACACCTGGTTGCACTTTCAAAGAATTCCTTGCTTGTAAACCCACTGAATTTGCGGGTAATGAAGGGGCAACTGCATCACTGCGTTGGTTAGAGAAAACCGAAGTAGTAATTGCAATAAGTAAGTGTGCCAAAGATGATCAGGTCATGTACGCATCAAATCTGTTTAAAGAAGGAGCACTCGAATGGTGGAACACTGTGTTACAAGCTAAAGGAAGAGATAGGGCTTATGCTATGACTTGGGAAGAATTTAAGAATCTTGTAGAAAGAAAATTCTGTCCTGAGTATGAAAAGTAACAAATGACAAATAAGTTCCTAACTCATCGGATGTTAGGTGTGGATTGTCGTGGTTATACTTCGACATTCTTCGAATATGCTAGAGTGGTACCTAACCTGGCTTCGCCAGAACCGGTACTCATTTCTCGCTATATTTGGGGATTAATTAGCGAAATTCACAATATCATTAAGGCTGCGAGACCTCGCACTATTGACGATGCAGTAGAATTAGCTAACACCCTAACCGATGAACTGATACGCACAAGAGATGAAGATAGGAAGAAGGAATTAGCTCAGAAAATTACCCAAGGATTTAGAGTGGGTAATAGTAGGAATTTCAAGAAAAGAGGAACAGGGCAATCCTCAACTTTGCCATTCTGCAAAATTTGCAAAAAGAATCATTTTGGAAAATGTAACAAACTTTGCAATTTTTGCAAAACGATAGGACATCGTGAAGAAAACTGGAGGAAGAAATCCATAATTTGTTACAATTGTGGAGAAGCCGGACATTTCAAGACAGAATGTCCTAAGTTAGCCAACCCAGTAGACAACAAACCCAAAGCGACCGAAGGAGCTACTAAGAAGAATGCCAGAGCATTCCAGCTAACCACTCAAGAAGCAGAGCTCATTCCGGATGTCATCGCCGGTACGTTTCTAGTTCACAACGTTTATGCAAAAGTATTATTTGACTCTGGTGCAAACCAAAGTTTTATAAATACTTCATTCTGTCAAGCTCTTAAGTTACCCTTAACTACCGTTAGGCAGATTTTTACAGTCGAAACTGCAGATGGGAATTCAGTAAAAATCAATCAGGTTTTGCAAAAAGTAGAAATAGAACTCTCAGGTCATAAATTTGTTGCAAACCTATTGCCTATGAAATTAGCTGAGTTCGATGTTGTGTTAGGAATGGATTGGTTAATAGCCAACCATGCTCAAATCATTTGTGATAGAAACTCTATAGAAATTCAATCACCTACTGGGAAAGTAATCATGATTACAGGAGATAAACCTCGAAAGCCGCTGAAGTTCATATCAGTAATGAAAGTTGCTAATTATGAACGGAAACAAGGAATAGTATATATGATTTCAGTAATCATTTGTACTAAAGGAAAAGAACTTAAGGAAATTCCTGTAGTCTCAGAATACCCAGATGTATTTCCGGAAGATTTACCTGGGTTACCACCAGATAGGGAGGTAGAATTTAGGATTCATCTAATTCCAGGAACTACACCGATAGCCAAGGCACCCTATCGATTAGCTCCTACCGAAATGCTAGAATTAAAGAAGCAATTAGATGAATTACTAAGCAAAGGATTTATACAACCTAGTTCATACCCTTGGGGTGCACCAGTGTTGTTTGTGAAAAAGAAAGATGGGTCGATGAGAATGTGTATCGATTATAGAGAGTTGAATAAGGTTACAATTAAAAATCGATACCCATTACCTAGGATTGATGATCTTTTCGATCAATTACAAGGCGCTAAATATTTTTCTAAGATAGATTTGCGCTCCGGATATCATCAATTAAAGGTTCAAGAAGAAGACATACCTAAAACTGCTTTTAGAACTAGGTATGGACATTATGAGTTTACAGTCATGCCCTTTGGATTAACTAATGCACCTGCAGCATTTATGGACATGATGAACAGGATCTGTAAACCATATTTGGATAAATTTGTAATTGTTTTCATAGACGATATACTTATTTATTCAAAAAGTCAGGTCGAACATTGTCAGCACTTGCATGCACTCTTAACTTTGTTAAGAAAAGAAAAGTTGTACGCTAAATTCTCGAAGTGTGAATTTTGGCTACAAGAAGTGCAATTTTTAGGACACATGGTGAATCACGAAGGTATTCACGTAGATCCTGCTAAGATAGAAGCAATTACCAATTGGAAGGTTCCGCAAACTGCAATGGAAATTAGAAGTTTTATAGGATTAGCTGGATATTATAGACGGTTTATTAAGGATTTTTCCAAGATAGCTATACCATTAACTAAGCTAACCTGTAAAGCCACTAAGTTTGAGTGGGGACCTAAACAAGAAGATGCCTTCAGAATCTTAAAGCAGAAATTAATCAATGCTCCAATCTTAGCCTTACCAGAAGGAACAGAAGATTTTGAGGTATATTGTGATGCTTCAAAATTAGGATACGGATGTGTGTTGATGCAACGCAAGAAGGTAATTGCGTATGCTTCCAGACAATTGAAAAAGCACGAAGAAAACTATACGACTCATGATTTAGAATTAGGAGCTATAGTTTTTGCCCTTAAGATATGGAGACATTATCTGTATGGAAGTAAGTTTACTATTTATACAGATCATAAGAGTTTAAGGTATATATTTGGGCAAAAAGAGTTAAACATGAGGCAAAGAAGATGGATGGAAATCCTGAGTGATTACGACTGTGATATTCAATATCACGAAGGAAAGGCAAACGTAGTCGCAGACTCCTTAAGTCGTAAGTATCATGAGATGCAAAGGCGAGTCCGTGCCCTTAGAATAAATCTACAAGTAGATTTAATGGAACAATTAAAAGAAATTCATGAAACGGCAATCAAGGACGATGCCGAAGGAATGAAAGGTTACCTAAAAGAATTGGAACAAGGAAATGATGGAATTTGGAAATTCCACAAAAGCAGAATTTGGGTACCTAAACAGGGAAATTTAAGGTCAAAGATTTTAGACGAAGCTCATAAATCTAGGTATACTGTACATCCAGGAAACAATAAGATGTACCAAGATTTAAGAAAGAATTTCTGGTGGATAGGAATGAA
This sequence comes from Helianthus annuus, assembly GCF_002127325.2. Classification (NCBI taxonomy): domain Eukaryota; kingdom Viridiplantae; phylum Streptophyta; class Magnoliopsida; order Asterales; family Asteraceae; genus Helianthus; species Helianthus annuus. The sequence goes on from NC_035441.2 coordinate 82,978,612, forward strand.
GAAGGATATAGCCGAATACGTATCTAAGTGTCTAACTTGTTCACAAGTTAAAGCCGAACATCAGAAACCTTCAGGTCTGCTACAACAATTAGAAATGCCTGTATGGAAATGGGAACTCATAACAATGGACTTTGTTACTAAGTTACCCAAAACCAGAAAAGGTAATGATGCCATTTGGGTGATCGTAGACCGATTAACCAAATCCGCTCATTTTCTACCAATAAAGGAAACCTTTAATATGGAAAGGTTAGCCAAGTTGTACGTAGATGAAATAGTATCCTTACATGGAGTTCCACTCTCCATTGTATCGGATAGAGATAGTCGTTTCACTTCCCGTTTCAAGACAAGTTTCCAAGAATCAATGGGAACCCGACTCAATTTAAGTACTGCATATCATCCACAAACAGACGGACAAAGTGAAAGGACGATCCAAACCCTAGAAGACATGCTCCGAGCATGTGTAATTGACTTTGGTGGTAATTGGGATAACCATTTACCATTAATCGAATTCTCCTATAATAATAGTTATCACTCAAGCATTGAAGCTGCTCCATTCGAAGCACTGTATGGACGCAAGTGTAGAACTCCAGTATGTTGGGCATAAATAGGAGAAAGTCAATTATCAGGTCCAGAAATCGTGCAAGAAACCACTGACAAGATAACACAAATCAAGGAAAGACTAAAGACGGCTCGAGATCGCCAAAAGAGCTATGCAGACAATCGCCGCAAGCCACTCGAATTCCAGATAGGAGACAAAGTACTTTTGAAAGTATCTCCTTGGAAAGGAGTAGTACGATTTGGTAAGAAAGGAAAACTGAGTCCAAGATATGTTGGACCATTCCCAGTGATTCAACGAATCGGACCAGTTACTTATCGCTTACAACTACCAGAAGAATTAGCTGGAGTACATGATGTATTTCATGTATCCAATCTAAAGAAATGTCTATCAGACGAATCCCTGGTAGTACCTCTTCAAGACATAGAGGTAAATGAAAAGCTAAAATTCATAGAAAAACCCTTACAAATAGAAGATAAGAAAATCAAGTTTCTCAAACACAAGCGACTAGTACTGGTGAAAGTCAAATGGAATTCAAAGAGAGGACCAGAATATACTTGGGAACTGGAGTCAGAAATGAAGCGGAAATACCCTCATCTATTTCAATAAATCTCGAGGACGAGATTTTTCTTAAGGTGGGGAGGATGTAACAACTCTCATTAAAATTTATACTTAGAATGATAATTAGTCAATAAGGAAACCCTAATTGAGACACCCAAATAATTCCGCACTAACCCTAAAATTTTCGGAACAATCGGAATCAGGATCAGGGCCCCTAAAACTCAGGGGGGGGGGGTAAACCCTAGTTGATAATTATCTTAAAATCGCGTTGTACAGATTGAAATTCAAATTTTTGGTGATTCATGCAAGCTAGTCCCGAAACCAACTAGCATAGGTATATAGACTGCACCCTTTACGGACCGTAAAGGGAAAAGCCATACGGTCCGTAAGGGAGTCCCAAATTTCACTATAAATAGCAGACATTGGCAGTAGCCTTTAGAAGTTGAAACAACGTTAATACGCTCTGTGTACGTCGAGATAGATCAGTAATATCACAATTAAACACACACTGCTTTCGAATTGCTGCCGCAAAACAGGGTAATTACTCGATCGCTATTACGATTCATTTTCCGAGATCAATATATCCAAAGAATGTTTAAGTGCCGCCCACATTGGGTTATACTTTGTCGTTTGTCGTTAAATCGATGAATGTTTAAGTATTGCACTTTGTCGTTCATTGTGAGAATTTGATTTCGTGAGTTATCGTGACTGCTGTATTGATCACTAACCCAGTTTTGTGTGCATTATTATTGAAATTAGGTTAACCAGGCTAAATCATATTCTGTCCGTATTAAATCTGCAATGTGAGTCATTCTCTTTTTATCAACTATTTTACAATACTCCAAATTATTTTCAGAATTATAATTACAGTGATTAAGTTGATGTAATCACCAAATTACAGCAAGTATGTGGGGTATTGTGCACATTACTACTGTTTTTATCACTTTAGGTGGGCGAACCTAAAATTTAGTGATACGTCATTCATTGGGGCAGCCAATGGTGATATGACCACTGTCACAGATCCGGTCGAGTGACAAATACTGTGGGTAGTTGGTTGATATCAGAAACATGTGTAAAAGATCTTAACACTGTAAATTATAACAATTGTGTCGTTTTAGTAAAATGAATGATTCACTCAGTATTTCCCCGCTGACAAAACCTTTTTCAAACATGTTTCAGGTGATCTACTGTAATTCAGGAAAAGTGCTGGGGAGCATTTCAAGCTTAAGATAGTGGCTCAGTATAAAATAAAGAAATATGTTTTGAAATAAAGATTTATCAGAAAAATCTTATTATTGTAAATTATCGGGGTTTTAGCCCGAATTGTGAAATAAAATAATTTGGGAAAAGTTTTTAGCTTTATAACGATCCTGATGTTAAAGAATTTCGCTGCTAAAATCACATAAATAAATATCACGGGATTTCTGTCCCGCGGCTCCTGAAACGGGTCAAATCGGGTTGGGGGCCGTGACATGTAGGTTCAGCAGGCGCAATATCAAGCCGTCTCAATGGTGTAGTAGCTGGCTCAAGTACAGGCTCCGGTCATGTAGCGGTGTGGTGAGTATCAGTGGTGAGTGTGGGAAACAAAGGTGCATCCATAGGAACTGGAACAGGGGCTGAAACAGGAGTCACAAGGGAGTGTCACAGGAAACTCCAAAGGTGGGTAACTATTGTCATCGTCTATCCACCCACTTCGGGTGTGCGCGAATCAAGGATCAACTTGAGTCGCAAGAAGCGCATGATTGAACTGTACAAGCACAGGGTCAGGAAAAAGGGGCAATAACAGGATTAGCGGGAATATCAGCAATGTGAGGGGCATCAACAGCATGCTCATCCTCCAGCAGTGGAGCAACAATGAAATGGTCATCGATAGGTACAACATCAATCAAAGGATCAACGTCGGGTACATCAGCATGAATAGAGTCATGCTCGAATACGGGGTCTGGAGCAACTACTGGCTCGGGGGCTATAGCAGGCTCGGGGTTATCGAACGCCATCTTAAATCAAATGCATGGTCAAGGGGATCAACTGGGCCAACTGGGTCGACCGGATCCTCCATAAGCTGATCCATAGGTATAAATTCTATATCCTGGTCTGGGTCGAATCCCGGGGGAGAGACAGGATCGGAATCCTTCTCAACCTCATGATCGAAAGCAAAAGTAGGAACAGGGGCTACAGAAGATGCCCTGTCAGGGTCTGCATCATGGGAGAAGTGATGCGCACTCTGAGTATGGGAAGGTGCGGAGGCCACAGACTCAAAGGAGTCTGGAGCAGGTGAGTGTGCATTTGCCTCCGCAGCTGGAGCATCTGCGGGCAGTAAAAGTCCTCCATCGGCTATAAGGGCCTTGCCCTCCTCATCGTCCTCTAGGAGATCATCGTCAAACAGGTCAACATCGCCATCAGCATCGGCGTCGTGAAGCATATCGTAGGCAGGATAAACGGCCAAAGGTATGGGAGCAGGGGTCTCTACAAGCGGTAGGTCCCCAATAAGAGGGCCATCAGCGAGGAGTAGAAGATCACCGACAGCAATGAGGGCCTCGCCCTCCATGTCATCCTTGAGTGGGTCCTCGTCAACAAGTCGACGTCATCGTCAGCACCTACGTCCAGGGGCATATCAACAATAGGGTAAGCGACAAGAGGTATAGGGGCAGGGATCACCGCGAACGGCGAGTCCCCAGCGATAGGGCTATCAGCGGGCTCATCCGCGACATCGGGCAGTGCAAATGGCTGGAAGTCGTCATTGTCCGTGTTGGTAGTATCCGAAGTGTGTACCTCACTTTCTGTCATAATCTCATCGTCCGACACGATTGCTAAAGGATCCGAGGTGTCCGTCACTTCAGTATCTGAAGAGGATGCCATGCCGTCTTGTAACACAAACACACACATGCACAAATAATAAATCACATAATCAAATAAACACATTAGTCACCAGTTAAGCAATCAAATAGTTCTCCTAGTCCCACTAGCCAAATTCCTCCCAGTCTCTAAGACTGCTCTATCATCTACCTCGACCTCTTAGATCGAGCCTCGGCCTCCAAGACTGAGCCTACTCTTCCTAGTCTCACTAGCCATCTACCTCGATCTCTTAGATCGAGCCTCGGTCTCCAAGACCGAGCCTCAGCCTCCAAGACTGAGCCTACTCTTCCTAGTCTCACTAGCCATCTACCTCGATCTCTTAGATCGAGCCTCGGTCTCCAAGACTGAGCCTCAGCCTCTAATACTGAGCCTATTCTTCCTAGTCTTACTAACTCTATTAGACGGACGGCCATGCCTTAGCTTTATGGTTTAAGTTTTGGGAAATAGTTAGACAACTATTTCGTGTTTACATTCTGTGCATACTTGGTAATTATTTTCCTTCCCAAGGATGGGGAATTTAATACATGTGTGTTCGAAATATATTATTAAGTCTCACTTAAAATATATCTTATTTCTAACTTCAAAATATAAATATTTTTCTCAAAAATATTATATTTTTATATCACATAATTTTTCCAAAAATAATACTTTAACAAAAATACGGGTTCATAAATATTTCCGTAAAATGCGTAAGTTACGTTTTAACGATCGAGTGGTAATAATAATTACCGGTGTAACTTATATATTTATCGTGAAAGCGTTCGTATTATTTTGGATTCGTTAACGTTCGATAATATTATTTTTACCCTAAAAATAATATTTATACACTTCACAAAATAATTGACAAGTGACGTTGTGAAAAATATATTTACTAAATATATATTTATCACGTTTAATTTTGTGAAATCCCACCTCCGATATTTTGTAAATAAAGTCGTGGCGAAACTTATATTTTGAAAACATGTCGAAAAGTATTTCTAGCACTTATAGTGAAAATAATTCTAAGTGTTAGGTTTTTGGAAAAAATTCGCCAGAGTTTCCTCTGTAACTGGAGGTGGCCACGCTTTCAAGCGTATCATTTTCTTTTATAAATCAAATCAACCATTTTCTTACTCAATCAAGACAATATTCAACACAACAAACTAGTTAATAAATATGTAAATCGCATAAATCACATGAACTTGTAGTTTTCTAAAATTATGAAGTAAATCCCATTACTTTTAGCGGACCTTTATATAAAGCAATCCGATCTCGTAAAAATCTTGCTTTTAAAGAAATCCCGTCTTTACATCTTCTTGTAAATTTTACAAAAATTGTTATTTGTCGAAACTTTGTGCTACACAAGTGTTTACACACTTGTGTGTTCTAAAAATCATTCTTGTTAACGTAAGATACGTCTTTAGGAAAACATGACTTCTTTTTTACTTGGTTTTTTGAAAATACCACTTGTAGATCCGTAGATCTACTAGTTTTAAACACTATTTTCTAAGTAAAATCGCTTTTACACAAGTTCCTGATTCGTGTGTGGTAGAGTTTCACCCTTTAACCCTTGTTACATTCAAAACAACCTTATGTCATGATCCATGATCATGACCAACCTGGGTTAAATGATGATCCGAGCTACCACAACATAGATCGGGTCCAAATAATCACACAAATCGAATACTACAAGTTTTACACAACATATAAGCTTTTAACCATCACTTTTAGTGTTTTTAGTAGACTTTTGTGTGTCATCTTGTAATATTACGAATTTTAACCGTTACATATCATACTAACCACTTCCAAATAGTTCGAGAGTGTGATTTAAGCAACTTACCACTAGCTCGAGGCTAGGGAAGAATCTAGGCGCAAAATGAGAGGATAAAAGCAATAGAGTGAGGTCCTTTGAGCTCCGAATGCACCAAGCCTCCTTATACGGGATCCTTGACACTTGTGTGAGCTTGGAATGTGATGAAGGAAATCGAAAATGTGATGGATGTATAGGGGAGTGTTCGGCCGAAGCCTTTGAGGGAGAGAGAGGGAGTGTCTTGTTGAGATGGAGAAATGTAAATGATCTTGGTGCAAATGCTTGTTCTTATAGACATTCTTTATGTGCATTACCCAACGGATTACATGTCCTTTAGATATTAAACATATAGATTAAAATAATGGTTTGGAGGACAAAGTATGTCCCCCTTCAATATGGGGTAAAAAAGCCAAAATCTAAAAAGACAAATTACCCATCTTTTCTTTTATCTCGGGGGAAATACGATCGGGAGGGGCTAATTCAAAACCCTCTGGTAAAATAAGAACAGCCCCCACATTCAAACTGGGGATGGTTTGTAAAGGGGGGGGGGGTAGTTGGTTAGTTTTCAACTAAACATTAAGTATTAGTTAGGTTAGTTTAGTTAGTTTAGGGATTAACCCGGTTATTAGTGTGTCATGCGTTATAGCGGATGTTAGGGTATTCAGGGACCCTAACTGGCTCAGAAAAAGATAAATAATGTTAATGGCAAAATTTTTATGTTCCGGATATAGTCCGGTTGTTCGGTTGGATAGTAATCCGTTAAAGCGTTAAACAAAGCTTTAAAGTGTCGTTAATACCATTTTTAGTGACACAACTTACTCCCGACACTTTGGAAATTGTCTAGTAATATTTTTCTCATGTTTTGGCACTTTATTAGTTAGCTAAAAGCTGAATTGCTTATTAAAGTGCTGAGTTTTGTGCTTTGTGTACGTTTTAGGCACATCCAGTCATTGTAACTTATTCCTAGAGACGCAGTTCTGCAACCCTTGTATCCCTACACTTACTACTAGTGTAGTAACTATCTTTGGCTCATACAGGCCTTAGAGGCTGTGTCTGCCTGATGCTGACTATAACAGCACGTTCAATAGGTTATCCGTTCATAGTGCTACTGTGCTTTTGGTGCATCAAGGTTGTCACTAAGGTGCTGTAAGCAAAACATGGGATGACAGCAAGTAAAGTAGGATGCAAGTAAGTACATGTATCAGCATTCAAGTAGCAGTTAATCCATAAATTCAAGTAAGCACAGTAATTAAGCAGTAATCAGTTATTAATTAAGTCGTACGGAAACCTGGTTTAGTAAGGGTTGTCACATTCTCCCCCAATTAGAAAAATTTCGTCCTCGAAATTTGTACTACCTTAACTCCTTATGGTCACGTCACACATGTATATAATTAACATCGAGGTAGATAGTCATCAAACCGAATCAATCCTTCCTCCCGCTTGGTGGGTCCAAGGATATTTAATAATCCGCGCCCTAGGGTTAAGAAGGTGGGTGCTCATAGCAGTTGATGTTAGAGTACAAACGTACTTTACGTATCCTTATGTATTCCAGCTAGCAGGGGGGTCCACAAGAGAGGAGTTCCAACTAATAAAATCCTCAAATGTCCGATCGCAGTATCCCAGCGAGTTTTCCACGAAACATAGCACCCTCTAAGAGAATTCAGAAATTATCAACTCAAATGATATGGTAAAGTGATCTGTCAATTCCCAAGTAGACGAGTGGCAAGGTTCAGTGTGTTTGAACATTTTGAACTGTGAGGATACACCGAATGAATACAGACGAACCTGGTGTATCCTTGCTTTTATTTGTAGTTGCATCAGGAATATGTAAATGACAAGTCAACAATAGTTTATGTATTTTGCGTGGAACGATTGGCCATGATTAGCAAAAGCTACAAGTTTGTAATGTCACCACAAGGTATCGTAATGACAAGATTCGAAATAGTGGTGACTGAACAAAATCACCGAGTTTGGAACCAGATGAAAGTGTACCGAAACAAGCCGGAAGACGAAACTAAGTACAGCAAGGCGTTTGATTGATAACGATGGAATCGTTAGGGGGGGTACCCATGATATAAAATGAATTTATGTACTTTTTGACCCAGCACGCAAGTGTGTGTCGAGAGTGATTTAGTTGTGATAAAGAAGACGGATTTAGGGCAGTTGTCAAATAATCAATTAAATCCGTGTACGAAGTGAGTAGTCAGATGAGCGCAAGCTTCAGTTCTGTGAAAGTATCACTGTAAGGTATAGAGATGTATCAACGATTTAGTGGAGTCATAGACCAAATAAGTCTACTACGACCCGAAACAAAAGAATCTGTGCCAAAGTATTAGAATATGATGCTCTCAATGCATCATATAGCGTCTCAATTTAAACATGTGAACTGGATAAATTCAAGCAGTTGAACCTAGTTTCAACGTAACCAAACAATAAACGTACATATCGACAAGGAAATCTTGACATGATAGCAAACATGTAACTTGAAAGAGGGTAGTTTCAACAAGTGTGTTGACTTGATATCAGATGAGTCAACCATGATAAAAATGTAGGTCATTCGAATCACAACTGGTAATTAGATTTGACAACGTAATATCTAAACGTTCATGAAGCGTTTAATCGAAGTGAAACCGCATGCGTAGCAAATGGTGCATGGGTTATGTATAGGTTTTCAAGTAATGAAGCGATGCGTTCTTACTAAAACGAAAAAGTGACCAAATATACGAAACAAACGTGTATTCGCTCTTAGCGAAGGAAAACAATGTGATGCAACTACTTGAGGGGAGCAGAAATGCAAATTTCTACTTGTTAGATGTGAAAGTGAAGACTTCAACGGAAGAAAATTTAAGTACTTTCGGGTTTGTTAACTGTAGTGACAAGTTGGTCAAGTTAATGATGTTTGATTGAGTTGACAGATATGGTTCCTAGATGTAAGGCTTCTAGTCTTTCTGGATTCCGCACCTCGTGTGGATCTGGTTATACATTGTGTAGGAAGCAGTATTTAGTTTATGTTTAAGCACGATCATTGTCCCATAATTTCACCCTGGTATATTCTCTGAATTTCCGCTGACGATGTTCGATCGTCGATCAGTCGTGTAGTAGTATTTGAGTCATCATAGTCGGTCGTGTAAGATGTCTTGCTAATTTTAGCAAGAGTCACTGACTCTGGTGGGTTAGCTCGTTCGGTTTCTGGTAGCTGACGCTTACTTGAAACTCATCATCCCTCTTTTTGACGAGCAGATATGGGGTTTTCCCAACAGGGGATTTTTGGTCTGTTATCTTCCTCCTCCATCAACTTCTGAAGCTTCACTATCAATCCTTGCGTTTCCGAAGATATAAGTCGTTAAGGGGGGTATTGACTGCCGGTGCAACGCCGGGAATTTATCTGATATGAACAGGATTAGTCGTGGGAGAGAACATTATGGCAAATCCTCGGGGGAAACTTTAGGGCATTTTGTTGTACTAAGGAGATCTTTGTGCTTAGTTCTTCGGCTCCTCCTGTCCCTTGCCTTATGAGTCATGATTGCTTCGTCGTTCGACTCCGGGACGCGGGTAACGAGTCTCCGCTTGATTGCTCGATCGCGGGTTCATCCTAGTTACTATGTCGAGGTCGTTTTTTAACTAGCCTCATTAAGAGTGGGTCGACTAACTTACTCTCTACTAACTTAAGTAAATTCCTAAATTCATGAGATGCGAGACAAAGGTCGGCACCGTTATCAAATAATGTGAATCCAAGACTTTGGGTTGACAAAGAACGTACCGGCGACCATATCTGGATCCTGGCAGGCTTTACTAGCTCCGGTGTTGGATGCTTCTTCGTGGTCTTGGTTAATCTCCCTTGGGCAATCCTTCCCAAGGTGCCCCATACCACCGCAGTTACAACCTTCCTTTCCTCTTTTCGTCTCCTGCCAACACGTTTCCCTGTCGTGTCCCCTTTTACCACAGTTGTCACACTTCCTATTACCGCACTTCCCGTTATGATGGCGCTGGCATACTTCACACTTAGGTAGATTACCGAGGTACATCTTTCCCTTTTTGGCCCTTCTCCTTTCATTTGCCTGATCACCTCCCTGAAATTTACCAAGCTTTCTTTTGTTCTTTCCAGATGTCTCCACTGGTGTTTCCTTCTTCTCGTCCGGGATCGAAAATTTCACCAGCCTAAGTGCTTTCTTAGTGAGCTCCAGTCCTATCACATGGGCAATCTCGGGGGATGGTGGCGTTGATACCATCATCAAGCTCAAGGCTTGAGGTGTCAGTTCCCATATGGATTGCTCCATTCTCTTCAACTCGGGTTCCACTAGGTACGGAACGACTCGCGACAAATCGTAAAGCCTTTTCACGTGCTTCACCACATCTGGACCTTCCTTCTGTAGCTCCCAGAACTCTAGTTCCAGCCCTGGATATCCTTCTGAGAACAATACTCCTTCCGCATTATTTCTTTCAGCTCGCTCCATGGCATCGCATATGCTACAGCATAACAGAGCTCCATCTTGTAGCAATCCGGAAATGTACGGGACTTGCTGTTCTGGCGTGCAACCACTCATTCGCACAACGGCATCCACATTTTCTGCCCATTTTACAAAAGCTATGGCACCTTCCGTGCCACCGAAATTCAGAGGGTTGTAATCTAGCAAATGCTGGTAGGTACACCCTGTATCCAAGAATTCATCATCACAATAGGTATTAGCAGGGCACTTTAGGGACTTTCCAACATATTGTAATGTGTCTTAGGTGACTTAAACATTACCGTTAGGTAGGTTTCTCCCTGAGGCACCTTCGCCATGTTTGTAGCGAAGAACCTCGTGCCGAGCTCTGACTCGAGAGGCGTGCGCTAACCATTCTGCCTCAGTCAGTCGGGTGATTTCTTGATGCGACATCTTCTAGAAGTTCATGTTAGTTAGGTCTCTTCGATTCCGAGAACTTAAATAGTTGTTTGGAACACATGTATCACACATATTTAAATCATCGTATTACACATTACAAAATTCTACGAGCAAGTATTTGGAATCATGTTTTCCGAAGGTATAACAAACAAACACGTGTTTCTCAGTCATAGCACATTCCCGTTATATTGGTGTCACGTCTTATGATTAGTTTTTCATTAAGCGGGCAAGCATATTGCATCAAAATCATAACATTCGTACGTGATTTGAGGGTTTCGTCTAATGAAAGTATATCAAGTAAACATGTAGTATTAAGGTTTTTGGTACACACATAGGCGTTACTGATCGCATTTAGCAATGACATGGCGACTGAGTTTTCGTTGATTATCGGCCATAATGTTTTAGCACATGCTTTATGATAATTGGTTCCCATCGTTTTTCGTCTACAACTTCATTGTCTTACAAAAGGTATCACATTACCAGGGTCACCGGGTCTCCCTACCCTTGTCCAACAAGTATATCAGCATATCTAAATTGCGTAGTCAGACGTGGTCCTCACAAATCTCCACAATCTTGGGGCCTCTTCCCAATCGTAATGCAATCTGCGTTATTCCAGACACCAACATTTCTGGTGTCTAAGGCAGGGGAGGAAAGAAAAATTAAACCGTTGACATGCTTGAATTCCTCCGCGAACTTGTATATTCCTCGAAGTAGTTAACTGATTTGCCGCTTAATAGTAAAAGGAACGATCATCAAAATCCCGGGGGATGGTGGAATGTCAGAGGTTAAGAGCATAAAAGGGATCCTGATGTATGTGGCGGATCAAGGCGTGCTGGTGGAGGTCGTGGTGTTTTACTTAAAATTTGCAAGCAATATGCTGTCTTGTGATGTAGACACTTAACTCATGTTGCTATGTAATGTTTTGCAATTGAAGTTGCCCTTTGTGGTGTCAGCTCAAGCTTCAACGTTCCGCGACTCCTATCCTTAACTGCAGTTGATGTTACTGGAGCAACTTATCCTGTGTGTGTCCTTCATAATGCAAGAAACGGTAAGGGTTTATAATTAGCTTAGTACGTTTATAGGGACCATCAAATCGGCTTATCGAGCGTTGTAGAGGTGAATGTAGCAAGCGGTGCGGCCTGGAGCATCTCTACTAGGCGCGAGTATATCCTGACAGAAGGTGTTAGGCATGATGGCGCAACGGGCATCGATCTTCACAAGGGAAAACGAACCTCTTCACAAATGAGGGGGGCTGTCCGATGCAGGTAGATATAAGGGGTGCAACGTCTTGCAGACTAAAAAAAAGAAACAGGATCGTGACCACGTAAAGGTGTAGGTTCAGCAGGCGCAATATCAAGCCGTCTCAATGGTGTAGTAGCTGGCTCAAGTACAGGCTCCGGTCATGTAGCGGTGTGGTGAGTATCAGTGGTGAGTGTGGGAAACAAAGGTGCATCCATAGGAACTGGAACAGGGGCTGAAACAGGAGTCACAAGAGAGTGTCACAGGAAACTCCAAAGGTGGGTAACTATTGTCATCGTCTATCCACCCACTTCGGTTGTGCGCGAATCGAGGATCAACTTGGGTCGCAAGAAGCGCATGATTGAACTGTACAAGCACAGGGTCAGGAAAAAGGGGCAATAACAGGATTAGCGGGAATATCAGCAATGTGAGGGGCATCAACATGAGCATAAACAGCATGCTCATCCTCCAGCAGTGGAGCAACAATGAAATGGTCATCGATAGGTACAACATCAATCAAAGGATCAACGTCGGGTACATCAGCATGAATAGAGTCATGCTCGAATACGGAGTCTGGAGCAACTACTGGCTCGGGGGCTATAGCAGGCTCGGGGTTATCGAACGCCATCTTAAATCAAATGCATGGTCAAGGGGATCAACTGGGCCAACTGGGTCGACCGGATCCTCCATAGGCTGATCCATAGGTATAAATTCTATATCCTGGTCTGGGTCGAATCCCGGGCGAGAGACAGGATCGGAATCCTTCTCAACCTCATGATCGAAAGCAAAAGTAGGAACAGGGGCTACAGAAGATGCCCTGTCAGGGTCTGCATCATGGGAGAAGTGCTGCGCACTCTGAGTATGGGAAGGTGCGGAGGCCACAGACTCAAAGGAGTCTGGAGCAGGTGAGTGTGCAGGTGCCTCCGCAGCTGGAGCATCTGCGGGCAGTAAAAGTCCTCCGTCGGCTATAAGGGCCTTGCCCTCCTCATCGTCCTCTAGGAGATCATCGTCAAACAGGTCAACATCGCCATCAGCATCGGCGTCGTGAAGCATATCGTAGGCAGGATAAACGGCCAAAGGTATGGGAGCAGGGGTCTCTATAAGCGGTAGGTCCCCAATAAGAGGGCCATCAGCGAGGAGTAGAAGATCACCGGCAGCAATGAGGGCCTCGCCCTCCATGTCATCCTTGAGTGGGTCCTTGTCAACAAGTCGACGTCATCGTCAGCACCTACGTCCAGGGGCATATCAACAATAGGGTAAGCGACAAGAGGTATAGGGGCAGGGATCACCTCGAACGGCGAGTCCCCAGCGATAGGGCTATCAGCGGGCTCATCCGCGACATCGGGCAGTGCAAATGGCTGGAAGTCGTCATTGTCCGTGTTGGTAGTATCCGAAGTGTGTACCTCACTTTCTGTCATAATCTCATTGTCCGACACGATTGCTAAAGGATCCAAGGTGTCCGTCACTTCAGTATCTGAAGAGGATGCCATGCCGTCTTGTAACACAAACACACACATGCACAAATAATAAATCACATAATCAAATAAACACATTAGTCACCAGTTAAGCAATCAAATAGTTCTCCTAGTCCCACTAGCCAAATTCCTCCCAGTCTCTAAGACTGCTCTATCATCTACCTCGACCTCTTAGATCGAGCCTCGGCCTCCAAGACCGAGCCTCAGCCTCCAAGACTGAGCCTACTCTTCTTAGTCTCACTAGCCATCTACCTCGATCTCTTAGATCGAGCCTCGGTCTCCAAGACCGAGCCTCAGCCTCCAAGACTGAGCCTACTCTTCCTAGTCTCACTAGCCATCTACCTCGATCTCTTAGATCAAGCCTCGGTCTCCAAGACCGAGCCTCAGCCTCCAATACTGAGCCTATTCTTCCTAGTCTTACTAGCCATCTACCTCGATCTCTTAGATCGAGCCTCGGTCTCCAAGACCGAGCCTCAGCCTCCAAGACTGAGCCTAAAAATAATATATAAAATGTGCTCAACATTTGTTTGTAAAAACGTTTTGGATTTTGACTTAAATGGTATGCAGTAAAAATGTTTTCGTGAGAGCCCTAGTGATCATAGTCTAGACTCGAGAAGGAATCCTAGTTCGCTATGATCAGAGCTCTGATACCAAGCTGTCACACCCTGGCTTTGCGGAAGCGTGGTTAATTTGGTGTGACTTCTTAATACCATAGCTTAATCATAACAAAGCTATATGAAAATAAAATCATGCAAGATCATCTGTTGATTAAGTTTCAAAATAAAAGTACCACAACATTGTTTTAAAGTACCGACACATGCAGCGGAAAGTACAACCTAATAACATAAAAACATTGTTCAGAATCACAAACATAAAGCAGACGTAGTTTAAGAGCGGTGGCTTGTCCAGGCAAGAGCCACGACCCCTAAGCTTGGATGACCTTATTTCTCATACGCAGCGTGAAAACGTATCATACCATGCCAGATCCTTAATTACCTGAAATACATGTAAGTTGGAAAAATCAACAAAAATTGTTGAGCAAGTTCATGTGTAGTGAGTAAGTGAAAACCTTTGTAAGTATAAAATCCTGGTATGTAGCAAATAAGGAAAAAGAGATCACCAATGGTTTGCAAGGCCATTGATATGTGTGAAGTGCAAGTAGGAAGGCTCAAACCTAGCAGACTTATGCGATGGGTACAAAGTCACCCCGAGGTCCGTTATGCTGGGCCTGGGGCTGGGCTCGCTACACCCAGATAGATCTACCGCTCCTGCCCCTCGGTCCTACCCTGAGGATTAATGACCTCAAGTTTCCGCCTACCCAATTCACATGATCTAAATAATAACCCTCCTTACGCTAACCATACCATATAAGAAATATTCGTAATCAAAGTAACATGTATTTCACCCCCGCAGTTTAGAAACTGAAAACAGTTAAGAGAAAAGGGGGACTTGTAGTTTTCTAAAATTATGAAGTAAATCCCATTACTTTTAGCGGATCTTTATATAAAGCAATCCGATCTCGTAAAAATCTTACTTTTAAAGAAATCCCGTCTTTACATCTTCTTGTAAATTTTACAAAAATTGTTATTTGTCGAAACTTTGTGCTACACAAGTGTTTACACACTTGTGTTCTAAAAATCATTCTTGTTAACGTAAGATCCGTCTTTAGGAAAACATGACTTCTTTTATACTTGGTTCTTTGAAAATACCACTTGTAGATCCGTAGATCTACTAGTTTTAAACACTATTTTGTAAGTAAAATCGCTTTTACACAAGTTCCTGATTCGTGTGTGGTAGAGTTTCACCCTTTAACCCTTGTTACATTCAAAACAACCTTATGTCATGATCCATGATCATGACCAACCTGGGTTAAATGATGATCCGAGCTACCACAACATAGATCGGGTCCAAATAATCACACAAATCGAATACTACAAGTTTTACACAACATATAAGCTTTTAACCATCAATTTTAGTGTTTTTAGTAGACTTTTGTGTGTCATCTTGTAATATTACGAATTTTAACCGTTACATATCATATTAACCACTTCCAAATAGTTCGAGAGTGTGATTTAAGCAACTTACCACTAGCTCGAGGCTAGGGAAGAATCTAGGCGCAAAATGAGAGGATAAAAGCAATAGAGTGAGGTCCTTTGAGCTCCGAATGCACCAAGCCTCCTTATACGGGATCCTTGACACTTGTGTGAGCTTGGAATGTGATGAAGGAAATCGAAAATGTGATGGATGTATAGGGGAGTGTTCGGCCGAAGCCTTTGAGGGAGAGAGAGGGAGTGTCTTGTTGAGATGGAGAAATGTAAATGATCTTGGTGCAAATGCTTGTTCTTATAGACATTCTTTATGTGCATTACCCAACGGATTACATGTCCTTTAGATATTAAACATATAGATTAAAATAATGGTTTGGAGGACAAAGTATGTCCCCCTTCAATATGGGGTAAAAAAGCCAAAATCTGAAAAGAAAAATTACCCATCTTTTCTTTTATCTCGGGGGAAATACGATCGGGAGGGGCTAATTCAAAACCCTCTGGTAAAATAAGAACAGCCCCCACATTCAAACTGGGGACGGTTTGTAAAGGGGGGGGGGGGTAGTTGGTTAGTTTTCAACTAAACATTAAGTATTAGTTAGGTTAGTTTAGTTAGTTTAGGGATTAACCCGGTTATTAGTGTGTCATGCGTTATAGCGGATGTTAGGGTATTCAGGGACCCTAACTGGCTCAGAAAAAGATAAATAATGTTAATGGCAAAATTTTTATGTTCCGGATATAGTCCGGTTGTTCGGTTGGATAGTAATCCGTTAAAGCGTTAAACAAAGCTTTAAAGTGTCGTTAATACCATTTTTAGTGACACAACTTACTCCCGACACTTTGGAAATTGTCTAGTAATATTTTTCTCATGTTTTGGCACTTTATTAGTTAGCTAAAAGCTGAATTGCTTATTAAAGTGCTGAGTTTTGTGCTTTGTGTACGTTTTAGGCACATCCAGTCATTGTAACTTATTCCTAGAGACGCAGTTCTGCAACCCTTGTATCCCTACACTTACTACTAGTGTAGTAACTATCTTTGGCTCATACAGGCCTTAGAGGCTGTGTCTGCCTGATGCTGACTATAACAGCACGTTCAATAGGTTATCCGTTCATAGTGCTACTGTGCTTTTGGTGCATCAAGGTTGTCACTAAGGTGCTGTAAGCAAAACATGGGATGACAGCAAGTAAGTACATGTATCAGCATTCAAGTAGCAGTTAATCCATAAATTCAAGTAAGCACAGTAATTAAGCAGTAATCAGTTATTAATTAAGTCGTACGGAAACCTGGTTTAGTAAGGGTTGTCACAGAAATGTTGGCCGAACGGCTAGGCTGTTCGAACAGCCCAGCCGATCGGACATGCCAGCCGATCGACCGGGCCAGCCGGTCGGCTAGCACATGGTCCCACACTTTCAAAATTTCATGAGGTATAGTATTGACGAAGTAGTGTTCGGTCGAACATGGCACTCGATTGGTGAACATTACTGTTCGGATCATGAGATACTATGCTTCAACACTTAATCGTTTTCACAACTCGTTCGTAGTAGAGAATGCCAGCCGATCGAACAGGCTGTTCGATCGAGCGACATTCAGTTGGGGACTAACCTTGAAGCTCCTAGCCGATCGAGTGAGCTAGCCGATCGAACGAACCGTTCGATCGATCGACTTGAAAGGTAGGAACACTTCAGTGTTCTCAAATACTGCAACAAAAACTTCAAAAGTTTAAATCCTCAAACACAAACACACCAGAGGAAGAAACAATCCACTCGAATGGCCCAGCCGATCGAGCCTACCGGCCGATCGAACAGGACTGTCCAATCGGACATACCAACCGACCGAACAGCCCGTTCGATCGAACCTGCCGTTCGATCGACCAGCCCATTCGATCGAACCTGCCGTTCGATCGACCAGCCCATTCGATCCATCCATACTTGTTTACTTTTCCGCGTTACTTATCGTTATGCTATCGAACTATTCAGGCTAATCTTACTCCCAGCGCTCCCTTCAATCCACAATCAATCACTGTGAGTATACTCGATCCCTTTTTGCTTTTAGCACTTTTGGGTGTTACATACGTTACCTATCAAATCACAATCAAACACAAACTATTTGAACGCTAACCGAATGCATGTGCTATTTGACTAAATGAATGCTGTTTATTATGTTTACACGTGGAGTGCTATCTACCTGCCTTAGCAACATAGTACTATAGTTTGGACTCAGCACCCGTTCACACGGGGTTTGTTAAGGACAATTACTTGCGTGGATTACGGTGGTAATCATGTATTGCGAACCGTCTCGGACGGTCAACCCGCAGTCGTTGGTATCGATGGTCCCATGTCATTAATTAACATGCATCGTTTTCCTCTGTGTACGTGCCTGGTTATGCGTAAACTATTCGAACTCTATATGCTACTATTAAACTTGTGTGCTCACCTTTACATTATATGTATTGACCTTATTTTAACGTATGTGACAGGTGCTTAAGTTGCTAGGATGCTTAGGCGCTTGGTGATGAAATCGAGGCTAGGGAGTCTAGAAATAATAAACGCTTGTCTGTAATAATTGAATCTGAGTTGTCGGAACGGAAATTATTTGCCTAGTTGCTTCTATGATAACTTGTTATTTATTTGGGACACGGTATGGGACGTGTCATGTAAACTGAATTTATATTATAGTTGTTGTGGAAACTTCTGGACAATCTGTTTCGCTCAGTGCCGCGCCCCGATGATTCCGCCATCGGTTGGGGTGTGACAGTCATCCAGGTCCTCGTCGTCAGACATCATCACGGGGTCGGACTTAGAGTCGGAGGTGAAGACCTCTGGGACTGGTGCTACCTCATCATCGGAGACGATCGCCATGGGATCGTGCTCATCAGACAGACGCTACTCTCGGAAGATGACATTAGTACCTGTAACATAAAAGTCATGATATATATACATATGTTAATTATTATTACTTAATATATATATATAGTTACACACAAGAATGCAAGTAGTTCCTAGTTGAATATACGTACTACTTTTGTATACCCTAAGTCACGTAAGTGTCCTTGCTTTGTTTTTGAAAAATGGATTTATGTAGTGGACCTCGCGGAGGGTTTTATGCAATGAAAACTTTTTGTAAAATGGTTTTTATGAGAGGACCCTAAGGATTGTAGACTAGACTCGAGAAAGAATCCTGGTTCTCTACAATCGAAGCTCTGATACCAATCTGTCATACCCCTTTCAGAGGCGGAAGCACGAGGTGTGATCATTAAAGGTTCTCATTGCATATGATAAGTAAACATGCTACATGATATAAAACAAACTCTATCTCGCCATTCAAGGTTTAAATTATCCAAAATACAAATTTAGTTTAAGGTTTACATCACAACATAAGATAATTGTTTGTAAATTTACAACATCATTTCAAATCAAAGATCAAGGTTTTGTTTCCTATATCACCGCAAGGAGGCGGGATATAGCAAACAAATCCGTCAAAAGGTGGCAATGGAGTATGGACACTAAACATCTTGAAACATGAAACTACATCTTGAACAAAGAGCCCGCGAGCATTTCCACTAATTTCCTGAAATACATGTAAGTTTAAAAATCGTCAACAAAAGTTGGTGTGAATTCATGCAGAATGTATAAAATATAAGAGTTGTAATTGTGTAAAAAACCATGGTATGTAATTGTAAAATGTATTTGTAATAAGTATTCTGTAAATGAAAGGAAATCAAGATCGCTAATGTTTTGCAAGGACATTAACATGTGTGATGACATAGGAAGCATCCAAACCAAGGCGACTTTTAACATCGATTACCCATTCGACTGTGACCCAAAGCACTCAATGGCTATGTGTTGCCAAAAGAGTGAGGCTGCCCGGACCTGCTAGATCTAACCCTTGCTCTTTCGGTCTAAACTAGATTAATGGTGCTTATGTATACCCTATTCGTGACATGATCTAGGTATCATTCCTTTGTTTTTAAACATACCATTGTACATGTGTTTTCCCCAAAGTTTAGAAAACAATAAAAATGTTTAAAAGTGGGACCATGAACTCACAACTTTGCGTCTTGAGCGTCAAACTTTACTGGCGTCTGCTACGTAGGTGTCGTAACCTGTAAACGTTCTACACATGTTAATCACCTAAACTTGTAAATATCTAAGTACAAGTTACCATTCTGTTTAATGTGTCTTATTGTGTCTTACTGACGGGTGGTCCGTAGGACAACCCTTAAGGCCTTTAAATAGACTAAAATACCATACTTTATCCGGTTAATAGCTTGAATTTGGTAACACAAGATGTTTGATGTTATAGGTGTTAAAGAGCTTAAAATGCGGGTTTTATGGAGCTTGGATGGAGGCTAGATGTTGGCGGTGTGGGATTGAAGAAATGGTGAATTAAATGAAGGAAACAAGGAAAAACTAACACTCAGCGCCGTAACCTACGGCACTTGGCCGTAGGTTACAGCCCCAACCTTTGCAAAAAGCCTTCGCCGTAAGACAGAAGCCACCCGCCGTAAGGGAAAGCTGTCCGCCGTAACCTACGGCTCTCTGCCGTAGGTTACGCCACCGACTGATCCAATTTTGTAACTTATGCATTAAATTGTCATTTCATGGGTTTTTATGGTGGCTCATCATATGATTTCGGTTACCACTTGTCTTGGGAATGAATTGGGAGCAACTTTTGAAGACATGGTGATGATGTTTGTTCAAGCCATGAGTGGCTAAAACTCTTTATGATTGTTTTTAGTTGAAGGTTTATAAGACTTTATGCTTTGATTTCCGTATTTCTAGAATAACAAACTTTATCTTTATGATTTATTTGTTATGGTGTGTGATTGATTGTTAGTAAATTGTTGATTCTTATGTTAAACTAGTTGGAAACCATACGTTCTTGGTGCCGTTGGCAATCGAGATATCATGGGTATAATTAGACTTGGGTAAGGGTTAATTGATCATCGGGTAACAACCTCACGTTCTAGGAATCTGAGTACTTAGTTCCCTTTCGTCACTGCAAGTAATCACACATGAATTATGTCTATGTAGTTCTTTCTAGTGGAATGATAGCATAAATGTCAAACAAACCGGAAACTAAAGATGGTCACGTGTCTCTAATTTGTTTGCAACTAATACTTCCATTTTGCAATTAGAATAGTAGTCTTAGTTTTAAAAACAACCAACAATCCAACTCTTGAATTTATTTTTCTTTCAATTTAGTTTACTTTAGTGAAGTTAGACATACATTGAGATAGCACATATTCCACAAACTCCATGTGTTCGATACCCACTTACCGCTAGCTAATTAGTTGTAATTGGATTAAATTTGATTGTGACCACGACATCACGTCAAATTTTGGCGCCGTTGCCGGGGAGTAGTGCGCAACGTGTGTTATTTTTGTTCTTTTTAAGTTTGTTATTTTTTCTGGTTTACGCTGGGTGTGTTAGTGTGCAGGTATTTACAGGTGCATGCGTACTAGAATGTGACAACTCGTATTTCCGAACTTTTTTTTTGTACATTTTGAAGTAACTGGTGGGAGTGCTATGTGATTAACTATTGTGATTGTTTGCAATAAAATGTTATAATTTAATCATGTGATAAATGTTATGAAATTGTAGCGTGTTATGTATATACTCGTAACATATGTGGATCGCACAATGTATACCCGATTTGCAAAAATACACCCCGAGTCGCACAACACTCTTTAAATTATCTTGGGCTAGCCCTCGGCCCAAACGAAACCCGAAGTTGTTGGGCTCGGCTCACATTCAGTGAATATAACCCTCTCATTAAGTTAGTATTTGACAAAAAAATCACAAAACCCTAATAGCTTCACTTCTTCCCCTTGAATTGCGACGGCAGTAGGCCCCATATGGGCGGCAACAAGAAAATCATCGCCCCTTTCTTCCATGATTGCAATCTGCCTTCTCCACTATTTTACATTATCTTTCATGCAAGGTTAGCATTTAATGCATTGACTTGTGTGGCATATCTTCTGTGTATGGCCATGTTTATGTGTGATGGGTAGAATTATTTGAAAGTTATTATGAGATGTTATTTATGATCAAAGACCGCTAAAAGCTCTGTGGTTCACGGTTTGATTTTTACGAATGATTACAACCTTAATTTATAATGTGGAAATTAGGTGTATGCTAGCAATTGAGGAATCCTTTAAATTAATAATGAACCAACTGTGGTAAGATCATTAGGGCACTTGTATTCGAACCAAGCTAGGCTTGCAACTATAAATCCATGTTTGGTATCTCCTAAAAAGGATTCTGCGTATGAATATGATTATAATTTATTTGTTTAATAAATTGGCTTGTTAGTATTTGGTTGAGAATTAAATGATAAAAAAAGGATCTAGGTAATTGATCGTTAATCACATTAGGTGTTTGTTGTTAAATAAGAGTAGGTAATGGGTGGTGGGATTAAGGGACCTGATGATACTAGAACTCAAAATTGTTATTCATTGTATAACCAAACTGATCGAAATTATTGAGAGGTTCGAGGATTTATGGGAAGGAAAGCAATGGGTCAAGAGAACAATACATGGGCCACGCACACATGGCTTAGACTACACAGTTTCGTTAATTGGATTTATATTAAAATTGATGTGTGAATTGGGCCGGTTACTTGAAATTGTTATGAATTTGGGCCACCCACTAAACATGATTTCACCAGGCCCAAACCGCACAAACGGAAGTCCCCTTACATTGTTTGGGCCTTTCGTACGACTCGGATTGCAGTTGTAAATTGGGCCACACACCGGTCAGTGGCCCACGGGTGAGACTGGATCACAGTGGGTGTGGGTTTTATATATATATGGGCCGGGTAGGATGAATGGTTAAACACATGGGTTAAATATTAACTATTCGAGTCGTAATCTCATGAGAATGGTGAATTAGTTGTAAAGTGATAAAATGAAATAGGCATGTGTGGAATTAACTTGCAATGTGTGTAGGGGTAATGTAGAATATTTACTACGACTTGTGAGATAATATGTGTTATACTTGTTGCTACTTGGACAATGTGTACCTAGGGGATTGTAACTTGTATAATTGCGAAACTGACTGTCACTGGTAACCCTAATAGGATTTGGTTGACCAACTGGGAACAAGAAATTAATCTTACCGAGCAAACCAAGGTGAGTTCACACTTTCTACAAGGCATGGGATTCCTAGGGTGGGAATGGGATTGGATGATTTATTTGTGCAAACTTAGTTAATGGAACCTAATGATATGGTCCTCAGGGTGAGGATGGTAAATGATAAGATACGGCTAGACTAGTATGCCAATTGAACTGATCTTCGCATACACGCCAGGGGTTGGCCGCGATATTATGACTGGTCTTCGCACACATGCCTGGGAAAGGCCGCGAACTATACATACTAAAACTTCGCACACATGCCAGGGTGGCCGCGATACAAATATACATAGTCTAGGATACTTGGGAACTTTCCCTAATCTTCGCATACATGCCTAGAGGGCCGCAATACGAACTAATACGACACATCACTTAATGAACGAACACAAGGCTTACTTTACTATTACTATTACTGAATTGTTTACTGTGAACTCGCTCAACTAGTTGTTGACTCTCTGCTGCATGCCTTGCAGGACCTTAGGTACTTATGGAGCTTGCACAAGGAGGAGCAGGTCGTTGTGGGACATGGATCGAGGATGCCATGTTAAACGTTTAAACATTTGAACTTATAATTTACATTGGGTTTACATACTTATGCTTCCGCTACTCAAATTATGTTATGTTTGGTTTGAACATCAATTGTATTGAAATGGGTTTTAGAACTACTTTAATTGTTATACACTATGTTCAATATAATTGATGGCTTGATCCTGGTGTGTCATGCCTCCATACGGTGTTACTCCGTGTGTGGATTTTGGGGGTGTGACAGATTGGTATCAGAGCCATTGGTTATAGAGAACTAGGTTTTAATATGGAAAAACGTTTTATTAAAACCAGACTATAACCAGAACAGTGCTCTCAACGATCCACAACGACGCTTCGCTCCACGTGCAAGACTCAACACCTTAGATGGTATGGTCTATGTTTATGTTACCTACTTGTTAGTTACATTTGCATGGTGCGTTGTTTATGGTATGCTTAGTTAACGTAGTAGCATGATTGCCCTTATTAGCCCTAGTGTGCTTGCTTTGACACTCAACTGTTATACGACAACTGTTTTATGCGTTCTATTTATCCATACGACTGTCTCGACATGACGTCTCCATCTGACCCTCCGTACACTCGGTTTGCACGTCAACATTCATGAAGACCAGACCTGGCTCAAACGAACTTGGGTTTAGGAGAACTACACCTACGCATCCCGGTTGACGAACCCTATCACCTTCTCCTATCATCGTCACCAGAAACGAAGCAGCCACAGTTACACGCGTTCGTCGTTTTGCAACTCGCAACCTTACCCACCAAACTCTGTTTTGGACAAATGATACACTCGCGCGACGGCGATGTAACGAACTTCCCTGTTGTGCCATGCCGCCATGCACCATTACTGGAAATTACTTCTAGACAATAGATTAGCTGGTCGAATCCTTCGGTTATTAATGGACCCCTGTTTCGCTCGATTCTTCGTACGAACCTCATTAATTCCCTGTTTCTTTGATTGGCAACTGATAGAACTCACTTCAAGCCACTGTTTTAGAACAATTTTCGAGACGAAAATTCTTTCAAGTAGGGGATGATGTGACACCCCGCGAAAACGCTCAACAAAACTAGCTTCCTCAGTGACTGTTTGCTAAATTTCGGGACGAAATTTCTTTCAACTTGGGGATAATGTGACAACTCGTATTTCCGAACTTTTTTTTTGTACATTTTGAAGTAACTGGTGGGAGTGCTATGTGATTAACTATTGTGATTGTTTGCAATAAAATGTTATAATTTAATCATGTGATAAATGTTATGAAATTGTAGCGTGTTATGTATATACTCGTAACATATGTGGATCGCACAATGTATACCCGATTTGCAAAAATACACCCCGAGTCGCACAACACTCTTTAAATTATCTTGGGCTAGCCCTCGGCCCAAACGAAACCCGAAGTTGTTGGGCTCGGCTCACATTCAGTGAATATAACCCTCTCATTAAGTTAGTATTTGACAAAAAAATCACAAAACCCTAATAGCTTCACTTCTTCCCCTTGAATTGCGACGGCAGTAGGCCCCATATGGGCGGCAACAAGAAAATCATCGCCCCTTTCTTCCATGATTGCAATCTGCCTTCTCCACTATTTTACATTATCTTTCATGCAAGGTTAGCATTTAATGCATTGACTTGTGTGGCATATCTTCTGTGTATAGCCATGTTTATGTGTGATGGGTAGAATTATTTGAAAGTTATTATGAGATGTTATTTATGATCAAAGACCGCTAAAAGCTCTGTGGTTCACGGTTTGATTTTTACGAATGATTACAACCTTAATTTATAATGTGGAAATTAGGTGTATGCTAGCAATTGAGGAATCCTTTAAATTAATAATGAACCAACTATGGTAAGATCATTAGGGCACTTGTATTCGAACCAAGCTAGGCTTGCAACTATAAATCCATGTTTGGTATCTCCTAAAAAGGATTCTGCGTATGAATATGATTATAATTTATTTGTTTAATCAATTGGCTTGTTAGTATTTGGTTGAGAATTAAATGATAAAAAAGGATCTAGGTAATTGATCGTTAATCACATTAAGTGTTTGTTGTTAAATAAGAGTAGGTAATGGGTGGTGGGATTAATGGACCTGATGATACTAGAACTCAAAATTGTTATTCATTGTATAACCAAACTGATCGAAATTATTGAGAGGTTCGAGGATTTAGGGGAAGGAAAGCAATGGGTCAAGAGAACAATACATGGGCCACGCACACATGGCTTAGACTACACAGTTTCGTTAATTGGATTTATATTAAAATTGATGTGTGAATTGGGCCGGTTACTTGAAATTGTTATGAATTTGGGCCACCCACTAAACATGATTTCACCAGGCCCAAACCGCACAAACGGAAGTCCCCTTACATTGTTTGGGCCTTTCGTACGACTCGGATTGCAGTTGTAAATTGGGCCACACACCGGTCAGTGGCCCACGGGTGAGACTGGATCACAGTGGGTGTGGGTTTTATATATATATGGGCCGGGTAGGATGAATGGTTAAACACATGGGTTAAATATTAACTATTCGAGTCGTAATCTCATGAGAATGGTGAATTAGTTGTAAAGTGATAAAATGAAATAGGCATGTGTGGAATTAACTTGCAATGTGTGTAGGGGTAATGTAGAATATTTACTACGACTTGTGAGATAATATGTGTTATACTTGTTGCTACTTGGACAATGTGTACCTAGGGGATTGTAACTTGTATAATTGCGAAACTGACTGTCACTGGTAACCCTAATAGGATTTGGTTGACCAACTGGGAACAAGAAATTAATCTTACCGAGCAAACCGAGGTGAGTTCACACTTTCTACAAGGCATGGGATTCCCAGGGTGGGAATGGGATTGGATGATTTATTTGTGCAAACTTAGTTAATGGAACCTAATGATATGGTCCTCAGGGTGAGGATGGTAAATGATAAGATACGGCTAGACTAGTATGCCAATTGAACTGATCTTCGCATACACGCCAGGGGTTGGCCGCGATATTATGACTGGTCTTCGCACACATGCCTGGGAAAGGCCGCGAACTATACATACTAAAACTTCGCACACATGCCAGGGTGGCCGCGATACAAATATACATAGTCTAGGATACTTGGGAACTTTCCCTAATCTTCGCATACATGCCTAGAGGGCCGCGATACGAACTAATACGACACATGACTTAATGAACGAACACAAGGCTTACTTTACTATTACTATTACTGAATTGTTTACTGTGAACTCGCTCAACTAGTTGTTGACTCTCTGCTGCATGCCTTGCAGGACCTTAGGTACTTATGGAGCTTGCACAAGGAGGAGCAGGTCGTTGTGGGACATGGATCGAGGATGCCATGTTAAACGTTTAAACATTTGAACTTATAATTTACATTGGGTTTACATACTTATGCTTCCGCTACTCAAATTATGTTATGTTTGGTTTGAACATCAATTGTATTGAAATGGGTTTTAGAACTACTTTAATTATTATACACTATGTTCAATATGATTGATGGCTTGATCCTGGTGTGTCATGCCTCCATACGGTGTTACTCCGTGTGTGGATTTTGGGGGTGTGACAAAGCTCTCACAAGCTTTCACCACTAGCATTTGATCCAGAAATCGAACGAACTTTGCGAGCAAACAGGATATTGTTAAGGGAAAATACAATTAGCGGTTCACCAACAACACCAATTACACCGATTACACCACTGAGATACATGGATCGGGATCCATCACCACCACCACCCACTATGGGTGAACCTGCTCCACCGTTTATACCAACAACCACTCAACCTTCACCAAATACCACCCTTCCAACCACAACCAATGAACCCACCATACTTCAAAATGTCACACCAACCAACAACACACAACCCATTACCACTCAAGAAGAACCAACCATTACCTTTAACCCTGCTACTACTATTCCACCATTATCCCATTTCTTCCCGGGTGCGGGTCCATCATATTCAAACTATACCATAGCACCAAACTCGACCATTGTCCATGCTTCATCGTTTCGACCATCAAACCAGTCAGGTTTTCAATACTTGACTCTTCCATTTGGGCAATCTTCGGGAATTCAAGGAGATGGTTATGATGAGGGATATGAGGAATTTGAGGGTTTTGATGAGGATGGGTATGCTTATGGGGGTGATGGAGATCAAGGAGACTTTGGGTATGTGCAAGGACAATTTCAGGGAATGCCAAGTGTTGGTGGAATGCAACAACTCATACCACAACACATTAGGCCAAGGCCACAAGGGCCACATGTTCAATAGCCTATACCATTGCAACAAGTTCGGCCACAAAATGCACGCCCACAATTCCAAAGGCCAATTCAACAACCACCGATGCCACAACAACAATTTCAACAACCATTAGCACCACAAGGGCATAGGCCTAGACCAGTGGGTCCTATGCGTCCAAGGGGTCGGGTTGGTGTACCAAGAAGGCATCTTAGAGATCATGCAAGAGGTATTGAAGCACATTTAAGGCCGGTGATTACTCATAATCCTTCACCGGTAGTTATTCCTCACAACGACCAAGGACGAACTTTTGAAGTGAGAACGAATTCTTTGCAAAGTTTGCCGAAATATAAGGGTCTAGCAACGGAGGAACCTTATTTCCATTTGGAAGCTTATGACTCAATTTGCAATACTCTTGGGAGTCAAGGTTTTTCGGCCAATGATGTCAAGTTAGTTTTGTTTCAGTTTTCGTTAGAGGATAAGGCAAAGAAGTGGTTCTACACTTTGCCTTCAGCATCTATTTATACTTGGGGGGGAAATGCAACAAATTTTCTTAGATGAGTTCTACACCGCCCAAAAGACAAATGATGCTAGGAAGGGGTTAAGGAGTTTTCAACAACAACAAGGTGAAATGTTTCACGAAGCTTTTGATCGTTTTAATATGATGATCAAGAATTGCCCTCACCATGAAATTGAACTTTGGGAGTTGATGAATGCTTTCCATAAGGGGTTGTGTGCCGAAGATGCGCGTGATCTAATGTCCATCACAAATGGGACTTTTGGAACAAACTATGAGCATGACGATTGGGAGTTCTTGGAGCAAATGGCTATTACATCAAAAAGAAAAGCTCAAGCATCAAGAAGAGCACGACCGGCCATTACCCGAACTCAAGTGCATGCAGTTGATGATGGTAATGTACAAACTTCTAACCAAATTTATGATGTTTGTGCTATTTGCAATGAAATAGGTCATGCGGCTGAAAATTGCCAAGGAGGTGATGGGCAATACGAAGAGGTTCATGTTGTGCAAGGTCAAGGAGGGGGTGGTAGAAATTACAACAATATGAATTCTAACACTTACCACCCCGGGTTGAGGAACCACCCAAACTTTAGTTATGGGAACCCTTCAAATCAAGTTTGTGACAACTGGTAATTAACGGCTTCTAATTACGCGGTTAACAAACGTTTAAGGCGATAATAAGTAGTTTTTAAGGCACGAATTAACTTAATTAGGCTCTTGGAATGCCTAGGAACATTTATTCGACTATATAGTGCGCGTATGGTGATTTACGGGGAATCTGCTGAATACTACGCGGCAACGAACTGATGCCGTACAAAACACTGACAATGCCGACTAATATTAAATTTTTATGATATATTTTTGATTCGTAATTAAATTTTTATATCCGTAGTCGAAACCAAATCGAAAAACATATTAAAATGAACAAACGACGTGTTTTACGCACTTGTTATGCAAACGGCGTTCAGACGCGATGACAACGACTACCGACACTATTTTTATGTCTTTTGACTTTAAAACAATAATATCCGATGATTTTAAGAAAACGGTTTTGAAAACGGATCGTAGGAACAAACGGGCCACTAGAAACATGGGGAGTGGGCTTGCGGGCCTTGGGCCCAAGCCCAATAAGGAAACCTAGTATAAAATAGATGTGTAACCCTAATCCTTATCATTTTTCAGCCGCTACTATTATGTTTCCTCTTGTTTTCTTTGTCTGCTTGCTAATACATAGCACACACACACCAAAAATGGAGATCAGAACTTCATCTCCTTTATCTACCATGAGGAAACCCTAAATCCCTTACACAAACAACACCAAAGACGCTCTGTTCTCTCTCTCGCTACATCTGGTGGCCGACACCCCCTCCCTTTGTTTGTCTTCAGCCGCACACAACCAAGATCATTTTCACACTCTGTATCTCCTCTCTCTCTCGTTCCTTTTACCCCTCAAAACACTGAACCACCACATCACAACAACACCCCCCTTCTTCGATGTGTGCAACCGGCCGACCACCACCACCATCGTTTGGTGGTGGTGCGATGACAAGAGAGAGAGACCGAGAAGCAGAGAGAGAGAGAGAGTCGCGAAGAGAGAGAGAGATGGAGAAACTTTGGCGGCGGCGGCACAATGTTTTGGTCCGACGAGTTCACGGTAAACATCCTCTGCTTACTTCTTTTTTTTTATTTGAAGTCCGCTGATGATGATGGTCACGTTAAGTTGAAGATGATGATCTGTTTCGGTTCCGATTTCGCGGCTCAGCTGGTTCGAGTTTTGGTTCGGTTTGTTTTGGTTCGGGTTACAGACTTGGTTTTGGTTCAAGAGGAGGTTCAGTTCGAGACGGGTTTTGGGTTTAGGTGACGTCTCGGTTCGGGTCAGTTTTGGGTCCTGGTTACAAGATAAAAAAAAGGGGGTGTGCGATTTTAGTTCCAGTTTGGTTCAGAAATTGTGGCTCGGGAGCATCGGTTCGGCTCAATGGTTAATCGGTCAAGTCATGGGTCTCGGTTCAGTTCAGATGTCGGTTCTGATCTCGTATGTTTCAGTTCAGAATTTGGGTGCGGTTCCAAGTCGGTCACAGCTTCGGTTCGGGTCAAGCGGCCTTGGGTCAGACCCAGTTCGGTTGACTTGGTCAAACCGAGTCAACTCAGTCAATGACAGTCAACTGTTGGTCAACACCGGTCAACAGAAGTCAAGGATGGTCAACTGGTCATAGAAGACCCGGTAAAGTTTTAACAATGCGTTAAACTTTATATATAGATTCGTTAGACTTTTACTTTACGCGACCGAGCTCGACCCGACTAAACTAGATACTAGCTTACGTTTTGGTATATTTAATGCGAATTTTTTTTATATATATATATATAGTGTTTATTGGTTGAATCGTTGTTGAATTTTGACAAAAGACGACGACTTTTATGGTTGGGTTATTCCAAAAACAGAGGACACTCTGTCCGTTTTTCGTCAAAAATCCGAAATATCAAACATATTTATATTATATAAACGACACATATCGAAGTTCGAATTTTCTTATAAAATAAATATGAAAGTATACTTATTTTGGCGACGTAATACGGATTTCAAAACAAAGTTATCCCATTCCGACAAACTTGATTTACTATCTAGCGAAACTCGATATTATATAAAACAAACATGATTATTTATGTTTCTTTCCAAAACGCCGACACTTCGAAATACTTTGAATATTCACGTAGAATAAATATGAAGTTTCTATTTATTTTAAATGTCGAGTTTCTGAACCTATTTATAAAATAAATATAAAATGTTCTATGTTTGTTTCCAACGTCGTTATTCGTATAATTTTTATACGATAAATATTTTTGCTTATAGTTATTTCGAATGACTATTATTCGACGATTATTTAACAAATTATAAGTAGTTATATTATATTATAACGTTGTTAGTTCGAACAATCTTATAACATAAATATATTTGTTATATTCGTTTCAAACGTCACGTTTTCGAATATATATATATATATATGTATATATGTATATATATCTATTAGTTTCCATCCTACGAAAACTACAATGGTATGTTACCATATCATACACGACGTTTCGAATACGTACCATTATTTACCTACGTATTTCTATTCACAACGACCAACACGACATCGCTAGTAAATATTTATATTTGAATATATATAAATATATATATCTTAATCACTCGAAAACTAAGTCGATCTCGAGACTTAGTTTTATCCCGATTATGAACAGGATCAAATAACCATTGATTGGTTATTCTAAGTCAAGCTAACAACACCTTCCTAGAGTCGTTTTATTTACGACTCGGTAGAGCTCGGACACGTAGTTTAACTACGATGTGTTATTAGAAACTGATAAGTTATTCCCTGTTAGGGATACTATAGATGCACGCTAGCTAATTCATGTTCTTGGAACGACACTACGGAATCACGCTAAGCTAGCTTTGCACAGGAATGTCGAGGTGAGTTCATAACCCCCACCTTTTCTAGTTTTACATTTTTACAAATGTTTTCGGGGGTGGAAAGACATGCAAGTTTTTGCAAAAACAAACAACTTTTCGATGAACGAAAACTCATACTTTTAAATCGTTTTACGAATGGATTTCAAGGAACTTAAACGGTTTACGAACGCTTTATACTAAACATACCGGTTTTACAAAACACACGCGTATCTACGAAACGTGCATGATTTTCATGTCTAGAGACGGGAATGTCCTAGCTACAACAACGAGACTGGGTTTGTCTGCGTACGCAAAACGAGACCACCCAGTGAGTTCATGTTCCCCTTTTCTTTTAAACGTTTTCGGTTTTATAACTCTCGGGGGGAAATACATGTTACTATGGTATGGTTAAGCAACAAAATGAATTAGTAGATCACGTGCGAATAGGCTGATACTTAAAGCACCATTAATCTTGTTTAAGACCACGGAACAAAGGGGGTAGATCTATCGGGTACAGGGCGAGCCCCACTCACGAGTCCTTGTGTGACCACATGGAGTTTCCTTTGTTACCCTCGCCGGGTGGACCGGTACTAAATCGCTTACGGGTTGGTGGCTTCCTATGTCGGCACACATATTAATGTCCTAGCTACACATTAATGATCAACATATTCATTTACGCTTTACATATCGGATTTCGACAGCTAAACTTTCAAATGTCTTTAAGATTCATTTGACACAAACTCACAAATACATGGATTTACAAACATTGGTAACGTTTTCAACTTATGTACAAGTAAGAGGACGAGTTGGTCCTACTTACAAAGACTCTCATGGGCTAGACTCAAAACTTTCATATATCATGTCGAGAAAATGATTTTACTATATTTCTCAACAACTTTTAAACCGGTAAACAAAAAGATTTGTTTCAAAACAAACTATGAACTCGCTCAACTTTATGTTGACTTTTTTTCGCATGTTCTTTCTTAGGTTGCATTTTCAAAACTATGGAACGGTTGGAATAGGAGAACCCATGGGAATTCGAGTACTTAGCGGCGTTCATTTTCGAGAAGTCTTAGCTTATTTGCTTCCGCTGTGCAATGAAGATACCGGTCCAGTCACGCCAGCTCTGATATTTCGGGGTGTGACAGATTGGTATCAGAGCTATAGGTTTCAGCGAATTAGGTTTCTGTAGAGATACCTAGGCTTTAACCTCACTTTCCTCTAGGGACTTAGATTATTAAGACTTGAACACATCCAGAACGCCTAGGACTCGAATACGGGTTCCAACCGTTGCCGAAATCAATGAGTCAACAATTTTGGTTTTAAACTTACACGAGTGTTTGTTGATACACGGTACACGAGACGATTACACACATAAAACAAAAACCTTAAGGGTTTTGATAACATGCATATAGGACCTTTGGAAAACTCTTGATGAGAAACTTATGTCGAAATTCATTGAAGGTCCTCACTTTGAAACCGTGAATAACAACTCGGGCAAATGCCATTTTACTATGTCGTCTATGCTATCTTACTTACCTGAGCAGGTAACCTACACGGAACGAAACGCCAGTGTACACGAATACATGAAAACTCAAATTATACGTCAACGGATGTCGAAGCACATCACATTCTACGCGTAACGAAACGCTAGTGCACGAGTGCACATGAAACTTAAACTATACGTCAACGGACGTCGAAGTACATCACACACGACTTTTGAGGTAAGGCCTTGGGGAAAACACAAATGGGCACGACAACAACAATGCTAATCCCGTCAGCGGGAGAACAACAATCGAAATGTGACAAATCGCCACGCGATTACACAAGCGACATGAATCACGCCAAGGTACGCTTAAACGCGATTTCCCAACAATCGATACTTAGTCTAAAGAGACTCCCAACTATTGACGCTGCAAAAGAAGTCACATGTCTTCGCATCCCCCTATTTCACTTACGGCTATTACGCTATGTTCGAAATTCCAGGTAAAGCCCTTAAATTTCTTTTATTGAAATTCTGACTTTTGCATATAGTGAGCAGATTTTTGCATTTCTACTTCCCCTAATGGTCATTGCATCACAGAGATTTTCTTTCATAATAGCGAATACTAATTTGCTTCATTCTTGACAAAGTCATATGTTACACATGCATTATTTGTTACGCATGTGGCTTCACTTGAAATTGTTGCTTTATCAAGTTCAAATATTATTTCGCTATCTTCACTCCTTGCATTGTGATCTAGCTAAACCACATTATTGCGTAATGTTGACTCTTTGATATTGAGTCAACGAAACTCGTTGAAACTCCTTTCTTTTCAAGCTACTTACATGGTTTGTTCATTGTAACCATGTCGAAATCTCTTCTTACACATGCATTCATCGTTGGAATGTGACTAAACCAAGTTCAATTGTTGAACTTGCTCGTAATATATATTTGATTCAAGATTCCATATGATGGATTGAGGCTATCATATTCGAAATAATCCCAACAAGCACTTCATTTGCTTTGAACCATAACATGCTTGTTGGTCTTCGACTTCATTTAATCGTTTCTTTGAGCACGACCACCTTGTGGTGGCGTTTTTCACAAATCTGAAGCTTGCGCTAATCTCGTTGCTCACATCATGTACGGATTTAATTATTTATTTATTTGTTTATTTATATTAAATCCGTTTTGTCAGTTCATCATATTAAAGCAATCCTAACACATTCGTTTGTGAAGATAATGGTACACAAATTTATGTCATATTTCGGTGTACTTCTTAACGATTCTTTCAGCATCGATCGAACATTTTGTGATATTTATTGCTCTTCCATTTTCGATCGAAAAACATTATTTATTTGTTTCGTTTTCAATTGAAAATCCTATGAGAATTGTTGAAACAGACATTCAGATTTACTTCGTTGAATATCTCAATTGATTTCAAAACAAGGTGATGCTTGTTCAGTCACCGCTATTATTGAATTATTTCAATCACTACGACACCTTGTGGCGTCGGTATAAACTTGTAGCTTGTGCTAATCACGATCAACCGTCTCATGCAAACTATATATGCTTTTCGTTTGACACACCATTTGAGTAGTCTTAATGCAACTCTGTATTAAGACGATGATACACCAGTTTCGGTTGTATTTCATTTCGGTGTATCCTTGCAACTCAACAATGTCAACACGTTGATTTAATCTTATTCATTTTTTTGGTTCGACAGTTGACAAATCATTTCATAATTCTATCTATTTGAGCTTGTTGATTCAGGTTTCAATCATACAACAACCAACGCAAGTTTCTGTTGGTAGTGAATTCTATTGTTTCAAAAATTTTCTTGCATATTGTGAACGTTCATTTGGAATTCTATTGGTCGAAATTCCTCTTTTGTTGAATCCTCGTAAACTTAGACACATTGGTGATAGTATCACTATGCTTCTTTCACTTGACATCGATTTCGGGATCAAACTCAGTTGAACCGTTGGGTTCTTATTGGTGCAAAATGTCTTTAAATTCATATAACTCGAATAAGTTTTGGTTCGATTACACGATCATTCACTTTGATATTATTCGGACTTATCTAGGAACGACACAACTCTGAGGAGATAACATAGTCTAAATTTCGAGGACGAAATTTCTGCAACAGGGGGAGAATGTGACAACTGGTAATTAACGGCTTCTAATTACGCGGTTAACAAACGTTTAAGGCGATAATAAGTAGTTTTTAAGGCACGAATTAACTTAATTAGGCTCTTGGAATGCCTAGGAACATTTATTCGACTATATAGTGCGCGTATGGTGATTTACGGGGAATCTGCTGAATACTACGCGGCAACGAACTGATGCCGTACAAAACACTGACAATGCCGACTAATATTAAATTTTTATGATATATTTTTGATTCGTAATTAAATTTTTATATCCGTAGTCGAAACCAAATCGAAAAACATATTAAAACGAACAAACGACGTGTTTTACGCACTTGTTATGCAAACGGCGTTCAGACGCGATGACAACGACTACCGACACTATTTTTATGTCTTTTGACTTTAAAACAATAATATCCGATGATTTTAAGAAAACAGTTTTGAAAACGGATCGTAGGAACAAACGGGCCACTAGAAACATGGGGAGTGGGCTTGCGGGCCTTGGCCCAAGCCCAATAAGGAAACCTAGTATAAAATAGATGTGTAACCCTAATCCTTATCATTTTTCAGCCGCTACTATTATGTTTCCTCTTGTTTTCTTTGTCTGCTTGCTAATACATAGCACACACACACCAAAAATGGAGATCAGAACTTCATCTCCTTTATCTACCATGAGGAAACCCTAAATCCCTTACACAAACAACACCAAAGACGCTCTGTTCTCTCTCTCGCTACATCTGGTGGCCGACACCCCCTCCCTTTGTTTGTCTTCAGCCGCACACAACCAAGATCATTTTCACACTCTGCATCTCCTCTCTCTCTCGTTCCTTTTACCCCTCAAAACACTGAACCACCACATCACAACAACACCCCCCTTCTTCGATGTGTGCAACCGGCCGACCACCACCACCATCGTTTGGTGGTGGTGCGATGACAAGAGAGAGAGACCGAGAAGCAGAGAGAGAGAGAGAGTCGCGAAGAGAGAGAGAGAGATGGAGAAACTTTGGCGGCGGCGACGGCAGCGCCGCCGTAACGGAGGCGGCAGGAGGCGGCGGCACAATGTTTTGGTCCGACGAGTTCACGGTAAACATCCTCTGCTTACTTCTTTTTTTTATTTGAAGTCCGCTGATGATGATGGTCACGTTAAGTTGAAGATGATGATCTGTTTCGGTTCCGATTTCGCGGCTCAGCTGGTTCGAGTTTTGGTTCGGTTTGTTTTGGTTCGGGTTACAGACTTGGTTTTGGTTCAAGACGAGGTTCAGTTCGAGACGGGTTTTGGGTTTAGGTGACGTCTCGGTTCGGGTCAGTTTTGGGTCCTGGTTACAAGATAAAAAAAAGGGGGTGTGCGATTTTAGTTCCAGTTTGGTTCAGAAATTGTGGCTCGGGAGCATCGGTTCGGCTCAATGGTTAATCGGTCAAGTCATGGGTCTCGGTTCAGTTCAGATGTCGGTTCTGATCTCGTATGTTTCAGTTCAGATTTTGGGTGCGGTTCCAAGTCGGTCACAGCTTCGGTTCGGGTCAAGCGGCCTTGGGTCAGACCCAGTTCGGTTGACTTGGTCAAACCGAGTCAACTCAGTCAATGACAGTCAACTGTTGGTCAACACCGGTCAACAGAAGTCAAGGATGGTCAACTGGTCATAGAAGACCCGGTAAAGTTTTAACAATGCGTTAAACTTTATATATAGATTCGTTAGACTTTTACTTTACGCGACCGAGCTCGACCCGACTAAACTAGATACTAGCTTACGTTTTGGTATATTTAATGCGAATTTTTTTATATATATATATAGTGTTTATTGGTTGAATCATTGTTGAATTTTGACAAAAGACGACGACTTTTATGGTTGGGTTATTCCAAAAACAGAGGACACTCTGTCCGTTTTTCATCAAAAATCCGAAATATCAAACATATTTATATTATATAAACGACACATATCGAAGTTCGAATTTTCTTATAAAATAAATATGAAAGTATACTTATTTTGGCGACGTAATACGGATTTCAAAACAAAGTTATCCCATTCCGACAAACTTGATTTACTATCTAGCGAAACTCGATATTATATAAAACAAACATGATTATTTATGTTTCTTTCCAAAACGCCGACACTTCGAAATACTTTGAATATTCACGTAGAATAAATATGAAGTTTCTATTTATTTTAAATGTCGAGTTTCTGAACCTATTTATAAAATAAATATAAAATGTTCTATGTTTGTTTCCAACGTCGTTATTCGTATAATTTTTATACGATAAATATTTTTGCTTATAGTTATTTCGAATGACTATTATTCGACGATTATTTAACAAATTATAAGTAGTTATATTATATTATAACGTTGTTAGTTCGAACAATCTTATAACATAAATATATTTGTTATATTCGTTTCAAACGTCACGTTTTCGAATATATATATATATATATATGTATATATGTATATATATCTATTAGTTTCCATCCTACGAAAACTACAATGGTATGTTACCATATCATACACGACGTTTCGAATACGTACCATTATTTACCTACGTATTTCTATTCACAACGACCAACACGACATCGCTAGTAAATATTTATATTTGAATATATATAAATATATATATCTTAATCACTCGAAAACTAAGTCGATCTCGAGACTTAGTTTTATCCCGATTATGAACAGGATCAAATAACCATTGATTGGTTATTCTAAGTCAAGCTAACAACACCTTCCTAGAGTCGTTTTATTTACGACTCGGTAGAGCTCGGACACGTAGTTTAACTACGATGTGTTATTAGAAACTGATAAGTTATTCCCTGTTAGGGATACTATAGATGCACGCTAGCTAATTCATGTTCTTGGAACGACACTACGGAATCACGCTAAGCTAGCTTTGCACAGGAATGTCGAGGTGAGTTCATAACCCCCACCTTTTCTAGTTTTACATTTTTACAAATGTTTTCGGGGGTGGAAAGACATGCAAGTTTTTGCAAAAACAAACAACTTTTCGATGAACGAAAACTCATACTTTTAAATCGTTTTACGAATGGATTTCAAGGAACTTAAACG
Source organism: Helianthus annuus (assembly GCF_002127325.2). Lineage (NCBI taxonomy): Eukaryota > Viridiplantae > Streptophyta > Magnoliopsida > Asterales > Asteraceae > Helianthus > Helianthus annuus. The sequence continues at coordinate 83,016,569 of NC_035441.2, forward strand.
GTTTACGAACGCTTTATACTAAACATACCGGTTTTACAAAACACACGCGTATCTACGAAACGTGCATGATTTTCATGTCTAGAGACGGGAATGTCCTAGCTACAACAACGAGACTGGGTTTGTCTGCGTACGCAAAACGAGACCACCCAGTGAGTTCATGTTCCCCTTTTCTTTTAAACGTTTTCGGTTTTATAACTCTCGGGGGGAAATACATGTTACTATGGTATGGTTAAGCAACAAAATGAATTAGTAGATCACGTGCGAATAGGCTGATACTTAAAGCACCATTAATCTTGTTTAAGACCACGGAACAAAGGGGGTAGATCTATCGGGTACAGGGCGAGCCCCACTCACGAGTCCTTGTGTGACCACATGGAGTTTCCTTTGTTACCCTCGCCGGGTGGACCGGTACTAAATCGCTTACGGGTTGGTGGCTTCCTATGTCGGCACACATATTAATGTCCTAGCTACACATTAATGATCAACATATTCATTTACGCTTTACATATCGGATTTCGACAGCTAAACTTTCAAATGTCTTTAAGATTCATTTGACACAAACTCACAAATACATGGATTTACAAACATTGGTAACGTTTTCAACTTATGTACAAGTAAGAGGACGAGTTGGTCCTACTTACAAAGACTCTCATGGGCTAGACTCAAAACTTTCATATATCATGTCGAGAAAATGATTTTACTATATTTCTCAACAACTTTTAAACCGGTAAACAAAAAGATTTGTTTCAAAACAAACTATGAACTCGCTCAACTTTATGTTGACTTTTTTTCGCATGTTCTTTCTTAGGTTGCATTTTCAAAACTATGGAACGGTTGGAATAGGAGAACCCATGGGAATTCGAGTACTTAGCGGCGTTCATTTTCGAGAAGTCTTAGCTTATTTGCTTCCGCTGTGCAATGAAGATACCGGTCCAGTCACGCCAGCTCTGATATTTCGGGGTGTGACAAAGTTAACCCGAATTTCCAAGGAAACCAAGGATTTCAAAGGCAATATCAAACGGGTCAAAGCTATTCGGGTGGAAACGAAGTAATGGAAATGTTGAAGGCGATGCAAGTCGAAATGCAACGAATGAATCAACGTGATGAGGTTCGGATGCAAAAGGACGAGGCTCGTGATAAAGCTATTCAAACTTTGACTCCTCAAATGGGTCAACTTGCGAGTGAAGTGGCGATTTTGAAGAAAGCAAAAGGCCAGCTACCAAGTGATACGGTGACAAATCCCAAGAACATAAAAGGCGTTAATATCAATGTGGTAAGCACCGTTCCTAGTACCGAATTTAATGAAAAATGTCTAACCTCTCCGTGTCAAATAAATACAGGTATAGAGAAGGATGCCGATGGTGAGAATGATAAAGAACATGGAGCACCAATCGTGCCTATCCATGTGGGAAAATTAAAAATCCCTCACGCATTGTTGGACTACGGGGCAAGCATGAGTGTGCTACCAGGCGATTTATATGATATGTATGACTTTGGTCCGCTTCAAGATATAGACACCATGGTAAGCTTGGCGGATGAAAGTTGGAGGCATCCACGGGGAATGGTTCGGAATGTTAAGATTCAGTTGGGAGAGTTTGAATACCTGGTGGATTTTCTAGTTCTAGACTATGCTTCTACCAAAATGGCAGCACAACAAAGGGTAATCTTAGGTAGACCGTTTCTATACACAGCAAATGCTCAAATTAATTGTAGAGACGGGATTATTACCATGACTGAAAAGAAACGTAAGTTGTCCTTTGATGTTCAAACTAGAGTGATTAGTTATGAGTCCATTGAGGGGAAGGGTGGTGAGTCTAATGATTGTTTGAAAAATGTGTTTCAAAGAATGAGAAAAAAGCACCCACCGGACCGTGAAGAAAAACATATGGGTATAAGCAAGAGTGTATTTGATTACCCACCGAGTCGAAACGAGACGGATGCATTTTGCTCAATGGCACAATGTAGTGATGGAAGTGACAGTAACCGATTCTTTGAGCCACCATAAATGGGGGTGGCACGGTCTGGCTGAAGACTCGAAACTTAGCGCTGCTCGGGAGGCAACCCGGGGTTTTATATTGATCTTGCTGTTTTTATCTTTCTATGTTTCAGGGCCATGGCGACATTCAAGTGTGGGGAAGATGTACAGATATTTGGGTAAAAGTAGTGATAGGAAGTCGGATTATCTACAACATCTGTTGTGGCAAACTTCACCAGGTCAATGTACTCTTTCCTTAGTCTTGTTGTGTTCTTTAGCTTTGAAATATTGATAGTTAGTTTGTTTGATTTTGTTAAATATATATATATATATATATATATACAAAAAGAAATTTGGGGTTTGAGTTTATAAGCTTTTAGTTGGTGTTTAAGAATTTATGCGACCAAAGTCTCTCAAAACCATACATTGGGGTCAATGTATCCCAAGTGTGGGGATGGGGAGAAATTTTGAGATTTTTGAAAATTTTTTAAATCAAGCAAAACATGAAAATTTTGAACACCTTAGTCTAACCCTACATGATGCACCGGCAACCCTTAATACCCTTTTGTTCTTGGTGAGAGTTGAAGCCACACTTGTACATAAATAAAATTTATCTTTGATGAGAGTGGCAACGGGCGGGGGTGCATTAGAACTTGTGCTTGAATGCGGTTTGAGTCCTTAGTTGGACGTGAATGTGAAAAGGATAAGGGCATTTAGGTAGCCTCGTCTTTAGTGTGTGTGAGTGTGGGATTTGGGGGGTTGGGCCTCATAAATTATATATATGAGCATGGTTGTGAGTGGGGCGGGGGTTTGGACATTTAGTTGCCCAATTTTGTGCCTGCAAGCCTATCGTTTGTTACCCCTAGTTAGTTACCTAAAATTTTACCCGATTTGACCTGGTCTTATAGTATTAGTGGTTGTTTAGTAGTTTGTGATTTAGTTTGTTTTATAAAAAAAAAGAGAAAAGAAGGAAAAAAAAGGAGAAAAAGCAAAGAAAAATGAAAAAAAAATGAAATAAAAAAAAAGTGATGTTTAGTTGTCTTGTATATAGTAGTTAAGTTTGATAGTTGTTCGTTTGTTTCTTTGGGTAATAAAAGACCGGATTAAGTTTTCGCTACTTCATATATATTCCATTTCCTACCCATTCGCCTAGCCTCGTTACAACCTTAAAAGCCCCTTTGATTTGCATTCATGTTTGCCACTTGTAGGAGGAGAACCGATTTAGGTACAAGCCTATAGTTGTGCAATCACCCGTTCGCCTATTGTGTGTCTAGCTTATCTTTTCTAGTACTTACTTGTAGCCGAGAGGAGAGATTTAGAGAGGGGTGTATTGTTTTGAGTGTTAAGAACGGGTTAGTAAAAGGATGACATGTTTTTGTTTAGTTTATGTAGATCGCGTATGTGTTGAAAATAGTTTTTGAATGAGTTGCTTGGGACAAGCAATGGGTAAGTATGGGGATGTGACGGGTGGTCCGTAGGACAACCCTTAAGGCCTTTAAATAGACTAAAATACCATACTTTATCCGGTTAATAGCTTGAATTTGGTAATCACAAGATGTTTGATGTTACAGGTGTTAAAGAGCTTAAAATGCGGGTTTTATGGAGCTTGGATGGATGCTAGAAATTGGCCATGTGGGATTGAAGAAGTGGTGAATTAAATGAAGGAAACATGGAAAAACTAACACTCAGCGCCGTAACCTACGGCACTTGGCCGTAGGTTACGACCCCAACCTTTGCAAAAAGCCTTCGCCGTAAGACAGAAGCCACCCACCGTAAGGGAAAGCTGTCCGCCGTAAGGGAAAGTTGTCCGCCGTAACCTACGGCCCTCTGCCATAGGTTACGCCACCGACTGATCCAATTTTGTAACTTATGCATTAAATTGTCATTTCATGGGTTTTTATGGTGGCTCATCATATGATTTCGGTTACCACTTGTCTTGGGAATGAATTGGGAGCAACTTTTGAAGACATGGTGATGATGTTTGTTCAAGCCATGAGTGGCTAAAACTCTTTATGATTGTTTTTAGTTGAAGGTTTGTAAGACTTTATGCTTTGATTTCCGTATTTCTAGAATAACAAACTTTATCTTTATGATTTATTTGTTATGGTGTGTGATTGATTGTTAGTAAATTGTTGATTCTTATGTTAAACTAGTTGGAAACCATACGTTCTTGGTGCCGTTGGTAATCGAGATATCATGGGTATAATTAGACTTGGGTAAGGGTTAATTGATCATCGGGTAACAACCTCACGTTCTAGGAATCTGAGTACTTAGTTCCCTTTCATCACTGCAAGTAATCACACATGAATTATGTCTATGTAGTTCTTTCTAGTGGAATGATAGCATAAATGTCAAACAAACCGGAAACTAAAGATGGTCATGTGTCTCTAATTTGTTTGCAACTAATACTTCCATTTTGCAATTAGAATAGTAGTCTTAGTTTTAAAAACAACCAACAATCCAACTCTTGAATTTATTTTTCTTTCAATTTAGTTTACTTTAGTGAAGTTAGACATACATTGAGATAGCACATATTCCACAAATTCCCTGTGTTCGATACCCACTTACCGCTAGCTAATTAGTTGTAATTGGATTAAATTTGATTGTGACCACGACATCATGTCACTTACATGTCTTTGTTCTTGTATTATTAATGTATATATTTCACAATATATTTAGTGTTGTATTTGTTATATATATTTTTATCCCCAAAAATATATATACTTGTATATGTAGAAATTGAAAATGATATATGTTAAAAATAATATATTTTTAACTTATCCAAATATATGATACTTATATTATTCTTTTTCAAAATAGATATAAGTAATTTTGACAAATAATATTCTAATATTATTTTTGTGTAAGTATACTTAGGAAAGTATACTTGTATTTTAGTGTAAATACTTGTATATTTTGTATTAATTACCAAAAATCAATTCTTTGATTCTTAATACTTTTCGGAATTATATTTCTTAAAATAATATATTTTTAAGGTTTACTTGTTATTTATATGTATATTTTGTCATACTTTGTTAATTATACATATATATTTATTTTTGTCACTTGTCCGATTTTTATAATTTTCATCACTTGTAGTGATGATATTTATATATGTCCAAAAATATGTAGAATTGTCCAATAAGTCCATATACTTGTCCAAGTCCATAAATTTGTAGGATATATATTTATGTTAATATATATTCTTGTATTTGTCCATATACCCATTTATGGGCAATTTTGTATATTTACACACTTGAGTATTTCTTATGTATTTTGGTAGTGATACTCCTTTGGAGTATTTAGTGTATTTTTCAAGTTCCTAATATACACTAATACATATAATACACATAATAAACACTTAGCACATAATTTTGTGACCACTAAATATATATATTTTTCCCGAAAAATGTACATACCTAATATTGATTTTAACCTTCAAGAAAACCTTATTTCATGACTTGTAATTTTGTATAAAAATTAGAAAACCTTGGTAAATATTTTTGGATGAATTTTTGGGGAAAAAGTTTCATCAAAAATCGTATTTTTCTAAGTGTCAAAATTTTATAAAAATTTTGACATAGTTTCCCCTAAAAATGGAGGTTTCCCATGTTTTCAAAACATGTGTTTATTTTCTTTTCATCTCCAAAAATTCAAGTTTCAACAAGTTCACAACTAACATACACTAAAATCATCATATTCAACCTTATGATGAACTTGAATGTTGTTAAAAACATGTAGTCTTTTAGATCTTTACTTTACATACTTAAATCTTCCCAAAACAAGCTTCTTGATAAACTTTTTATGAAACTCTATTTCATAAACTTAACCATCTACAAGTTTAGTGACTTCAAGATCATGAAAACATTCTTTAAAAACCATTTTCATACCCCCATAAAGATCTTTCAAGTTCATCTTCAAGTTTCATCATGGATCTTTCAAGATCCATGCTTAAACTTGTTAGATCTAAGCTTCTAACAAGCTTACGCATGATGGATCTTACTAAAAACACAAGATCAACATTCACAACTTCACATCATACATCAAACAACTTTATAACAACTTGTTTATACTTAGATTATGTTAGATTTACATGTCTTCATCTTTTAAAGTTTGGTTTCTTAGATTATGTAACTTGTACATAGCATGAACATGAAGTAAAAAAATGAACGTAAGAAGCTTACCACTAGCTCTTGTGGCTAGGGAAGTGGCAAAGAACAAGAAGAAGATGAAAATGTTGCAAACAAGGTGGTTAAAAGCTCCTAGAGGTGGTCCTTCAACTTCCTTTGCTTGATACCTTCTTAGATCATCTTCATGCACCTTTGTATACCCTTGAATCTTCTTGAAAGTGAAAGAAAATATGGACGTGTATGTGTGTGTTTATGGCCGAGAGCAAGAGGGAGGGTGAGAGGAAGAAGATGATGAAAATTTGAATGAGAAAGATAAGGTTTCTAACCCTTTGGACAAGTTCTTATAATATCCAACATAACAATATCCATGGGGTTAAATGTTGGATATCTTGGACACACAAGTAATATTTAATGGGGAAAGTTGCGGGGCCACATATGGGCCGGCCTACATGAAGGGGTTGGTGGGGGGGGGGATTGTCACTTTTTGGAAGTTTAGGGACTAGAAGATAAGTTAGGGGTGTTAAGTATAAGGTTTATGTGTGTAAGTATTTTTATGATTTTTAACGTGTTCTATCGCCATAACTAGCTTTAAATCATGAAAACTATGTTTCTAGTCTATTTTTGGTGTTTTGGGTAGTGTCCGGTTAATCGTTCGGTTGTCGGTTTGTTAAAGTACTAAATAGTGAATTTTACAAGGTATGAAGTACCTTTTTGTGACAATTTTCATTCCCGACACTTTACAAGTTATTTTGGACTCTTAATCATTAATTATGCATGTTATTTTGCTGTTTTAGTGATGAATTTTGCTGATTTCTGCAGAATTCTGTATTTAAAGTGCGTTTCGGGCAGTTTTTAGTGCTTATTTTAGCTTCCGGAAAGTGTTTATGTTAACCCTTGTTCACACACTTGGGTTTTAATGTATTTTTGATGTTGGACCTACATCTAAGTCCTAAATCTATCGTTTAACTGCATGTTGAAGCTGTACTGACACAGCTTGTCTATCCAGTAAGTTTACTAATCGTTTCGACGCAATGCTTAAAGTGTTGTATAATGTGACTATTAATGTATGAAGCATGCATGAATTCAAATGCATAACATGTAAGCATATAATGTTGACGTGTAAACATATAAATGCAGGAAATAGATAATTAATAAAATAGTACGAAAATTACCGGTTTTGTGCCAATTGTCACAAAAGTGCCCTAATGTGATTAACTACCTCACGGTTGGAAATCTAACACAACTAAGGAAACTGATTTAACTTGATAAGCAAATAATGAAAGGTAAACTAAGTTGATATTCTTACAAATTACCAAACCCTAGCAATCTAACAATAAAGACGGACCGACAATCTCTCACCTTACGGATATAAAGATTGGTAGAATATAAAACCCTATTAAAAACCTTAATCACAGTTCCTACGAAAATCATGCACAATTAACCGTAAACTAGTCGCTAACACACAGGCCATGACTTAACTAGCATTTATACATGGAAGGCATCCACAAAAACGCAAGTGAAACATTGTCACACCCCCAAAATACCACCTAGGGAATGTCCCTGTTAGGCGTGTGACGTACCAACAACGAGCCACTAATTACATTGAACACATACAAGTTTATAAATAAAATCCTCAATTATTAATGAAATTACCATCCACAAGTTTAAATGAAACCAACATGTTCAGAGGAAGCAAATAAAAGAAACCATAGTTTAACTGTTTCAAATCAATTGTATGTAATAAACCCATCATTCATATCCAATTAGCGCGACCCATGACCACTCCAGCTACTTCAGACAGCAAGTTCCAAATCCAAGTAATCTAACGGCCTGCGAGCATGCAACAAGTGTGTCAGACAACGCTGGTGAGTTCATAGTTTTACGAAAACGTTGGTTACCAAGTGTTTAGTTAATCCATTGAATTTAATTCCGAAAGTAATGTTGATAATACCCCAAATACAAGACGGATTCTGATTATTTTGCCCTTTCTCCAATGCTCCTATCAAAGCATTGGTCATGACTAGGTCATTAGTTCAACACCCGTCCTCCCAGGTACGGGGTGAGGTTGCCAAACCTAACTAGCGCTACTAACTAATACCATGTTACCTCCCCGGTAACCAAACAACACAGAGGGACTTTAAAGGTGATAGGAAGCGTATATTATCCAACATTCCCGTTTATACCCAAAAGACTTATCCCTCCCCGGGATACCAAAGACTGTCCCAACCACTGGGACGCATGCTCAAAAGTAATGAACTCACCTAGGTTTTGCTCGGTAAGATTAATTACGTGTTCAGTTGCTCAAATCAATCCTAACATAGTTACCGACAGTAATCAGATTCATGCACCAAAAACCTACTATTCTAACAAGTTCTAAGCACAGATTGATCATCCCGTGGCACGTATGGTGTAACAGTTCACGTAGGTTCACAACACAGGTTCACCACATGCAGTTCACGTAATACACAATAATTATTTGGATCTCAAGTAATCTCGTATCACGAGTATTGCCGACTAAATATTTATTGACAGTTTACTAAATCAACCAATTTAAGGTGCGGCCCTCATGATTTTAGGCCCGGTTAAGTGCGACAACCCGCAGTGCGGCCCAGCACAGTCGAACACATTTTAAACACAAGCCCAATTACACAACCCATTAACCAATACATCATAACAGGTTCTTAACCATAAACTCTTGTTATTCATTTGCGGCCCACTTAAGTCATGAATTTGCTTTCTTAATTCATTCCTTTACAGCCCAAATTACTTATATACATAACCTATCGGCCCAACCATCTCTAATAATTATATCACAGTTGTCAATATTCAGCCGAGTTAAACCAAATCAACCCTAATAATATACGTCACTAAACTAATTAGCATCATGAATATTCCATCCATTATTACCACTGATTCATCAATTACCATCATGCATTTACATTCTGAACAATAATAGTTAATCAGTTAGCAAACACATTGTCACACAAGTTATCTTTCAGTTTGCATGGAAATCTTAATCATAAATTAATGGGAGCACTTAGCCTACTATATTTAATCTAAAGGCACATATAATGGTCACATGTTTACTGACAATTACATTGTGACACCCCGTTGAAACACGCTAGCTTGGCAGTGGCTGCTTCAACTTTCGGGACGAAAGTTCTTAAAACTTGGGGATAATGTGACACTCGAGGTTTTTCCGAACGATCACCTTGTAATATTTCGTGTGTATATAAATATTATTAAATGGAAACATTAAATGGAAACGTGATTTTTGCATGATATGTGATGTATGTATGTATTATATATATATATGTATGAGAGCCGGAACCACGACCCGAGACCATGACTCGCAACCGGGCGGTTGCGAGTGGGCCACTCGGTCTCGAGTGGGCCGTTGAGCCGAAACCGGTTTGGGCCGAAACCCCCAAGCCCAACCCGAAACACCCCTTGTATATATACCTCACCTTCCCCACTTCCCTCATTTCCCCTCATTTGTTACACCAACACACTTCTCTTATTTTTCCCTCAACAAGAAACCCCACACAACAACACCACTCTTCTCCCCTTTTCGGTTCAAGCAAGGATCTCGGACAAGGACTCGGTCAAGCTCGGATCACTCGGACATTCCATCTTCTCGGTTCTCTTTTCTTTGTTTTCGGCTCCTCCTTTCATAACCGGTTAGTGCCATCTTTTGTGTCATCTTCTTGGTGTATAAGATTTGTGAAATATTATGAACTAGAAATGCCTTGTATTCTTGCTTGAATGATATGTTTATGAACTAGAAAAATGCTTGGTTAGTAGTATTTTGCATGATTTTTAGGAGGATTTGTGAAGTTTGGTCATATGTGAAAACCCTCATATAACATGTTTAAAGATGGCTAAAGTATAGTGATTTAGGAATGATTATGCCAACCAAAACTATGTTCAAGATTATAAAATGTATGTTTTCTTGTTTGTGCATCATGATCTTGTTGAAAATATGTGATTTTTGGTTCATGAATATATGGATTTGTTGGATATAAAAACCCTAGAAAACTATGAACACTACATGAACTTGTTTGAATATGGCTTGAAGATGTAAAAATGGCAAAGTTTGATCTATCTTTACTAGTATTCAGATTTGGCAAAGTGTTAGTGAAACCTTATTGGTAGTTTCCTAATCTGGGTCTGATTTTATGTGTACAATTTGGTCTGTCATACCTGCATCATCACGTGCGTATGAAAGTGACAGATTACGACTCGCAACCACGGCATTACGACTCGAAACCACACCGTTGCGACTCGCAACCAAAGCATGACAAGTCGAAACCACGTGATTACGACTCGAGACTACGGCGGTTGCGACTCGCAACCAACACGTGACAACTCGAGACCACGGTTACGACTCGCAACCATAACGTGACAAGCCGCAACCACCTGGTTGCGACTCGAGACCAGCTGGTTGCGACTGGGCTGTTCATTTTGGTTATTGGGCCATATATGAGTTTAACTTGGGCTATCTGTTGACTGAATTCTGTGTTGCTGTGTTGCTGTTGACTGCTTAATTGTTTAGGCCGGCCCAATAACCCATGACTATTTACTTGTATGTATGTTATGTGCCGGTATATGTGTTCTTGCGTGATTACTTGTACACCGAACCTGACCTATACCGGTAACCATGTTAGGACGTGGTGACCAACGCGATTGACAAGTAACCTAAACCTACCGAGCAACCCAAGGTGAGTTCACAACTTAAAAGCATGCGTCCCGGTGGTTTGGGACACGAGACTAACAACCCTATCCCCTGGTAAAAGGGGATACCATTTACATACCTTCCCCAGTTATTGGGAACAAAACTTACTTTTCCTTCCCGGGTATTGGGAAACCTTTTGGTTAATTACTGTTTATACGGATTGCAACTAACGGCACTAAACGAAACTCTATCACTCAAGTCCCTACTACAAATACCGATTAGTCGCCGGGTTAGGCGAACGGGTTATTAGTTGATAGCGCTATTTAGGTGTTTACCAGCCTCACACCGTGCCCTGGTTTGGGACGGTCGTGAACTAATGTACTCAGAAATCCGTCAATGATGATAGAACATTGACATTGGGGCATCCTGCGGATACGCAACGGTTACCTAGTGTTCGGTATTGGAAAACAGTTTAGTCGCTAACTTTTGGGGTAGCTCCCCAGGGCATGTATAAACGGATAAATTAACCGGTGAAACAAAGTTTTTGGTAATTAAAACTGGACAACTAGTGAACTCACTCAGCATTATTGTTGACCCCTTACTGCATGCTTTGCAGGTAACCAGTGACGAAGGAGCTTGCAGCTTGGGAACGTGTAGTGTCTGTTCACCCTTGTGCTGGGTGTTACCTTATTTTGAAACATGAACTATGTTTAAAATTCTCTATTTAAGCTTCCGCTACTTATTACTGTTTTGAACTTAAAACTTTAAACTCTGAACTTAATATTTGCTAAGCTTTTGATTAGTAAGTATTGCTTTTGTTATCAACTTAAATATTCAGTATAATTGGTGGCTGGATCCTGGTCAGTCACGCCCTCGAAGCGGGTGTTATCCGCAGGTGGATTTTGGGGGTGTGACAGATTGGTATCAGAACCATTGGTTATAGTGAACTTGGTTTTAAAAAGGGGAAAATCTTTTTGGAGAAAACCAGACTATAACCCGTGACTCGTAACGACACTACACTCCAAGTGCAAGGCTCGACGCATTTGACCTCATAGCTCGGACTAGTGTTTACTTGTTTGCTTTATGTTTCCTGTTTTGCTATACATATTAGTGTGCCTAGACTAGATAGATACACCTCTCTCTTCTATCTCATTCTCGCTACATTACGACATCGCACTCATACTGTGTTTTCTGGATATGAAGACAATGAGTGGACGCGGAAGAGGAAACATCAACATGACGCAGGCTCAGTTCACTAACCTGCTCAACACAGTGGCTGCAGCTTTCGCAGCCCACCCTATAGGTAAGCTCGTTGGTTTAGGATGTTTAGATCCTACCGCCACATCGACTTTTCGCCTCTAAACCTATACGTTTCGCTTTTCACCCTATAGGTCAGCATGCACCTGCGCAACCACCCGTGTGTACTTTCAAAACTTTCATGGATTGCAAGCCTCTCCCTTTCAACGGCACTGAGGGTGCCATAGGTCTTCTGCATTGGATTGAGAAAATTGAAGCTGTCTTTGCTGTTTGTGAATGTCCCCCTGCAAATTGGGTGAAATTTGCTACTGCTACGCTTGAAGGGAGCGCGCTTTCTTGGTGGAAGGCGCAGATTCAGATGTTTGGATTGGAAACTGCAAATGCTACTGCATGGGAGGATTTCAAGGATATGATTAAGGACGAATACTGTCACCGGGATGACATCCACAAGCTTGAGAACGAGTACTATGAGCTCAAGATGGTTGGGTCAGAGATCGAAACTTACACCAAGCTGTCTAATGACTATGCTGCTCTTTGTCCAAACATGTCTCGACCCATGTACCGAAGAATCGAGCTGTACATCAAGGGTTTGGCTCCAGAAATTCGAAGCCATGTAACTTCAGCCAACCACACTACCATTCAGCCGATCGTTCGACTTGCTCACAAACTTACTGATCAGGCCGTAGAAGAGGGCCGGTTGCCCAAAAGGATCAGTGCCACTGTCGGAACTTCTAGTGACAGCAAGCGTAAGTGGGAAGGAAGTCAAAGCAAGGATGCTAACCCCACTCAGGCCCCAGCACAACAAAGGAAAACTGAAAGCAACAAGGGCACTCAGCAACAGGGTGGCTACCGGGGAAGCTACCCAAAGTGCAACAAGTGTAACAGACACCATAATGGGGCATGTAACAAGGGCCAGTGTCAGCGATGCCACAAGATGGGGCACGAAGCCAAGGATTGTAGAAGCCAGTTCCCAACAAGGCAGAATCAGCAACAACCCCAACAGCAACAGCAGCAGGGAAACAACCGGGCATGTTTTAAGTGTGGAGCTGAGGGGCACTTTAAGAAGGATTGCCCTGAACTGAATCAGAACCGCAACAACAATCAGGGAGCTGGGAACAACAATCAGAACAACAATGCTGGGAATGGTGCTAGAGGAAGGGCTTTCGTGATTGGAGCTGGTGAAGCAAGGAATGACCCCAATGTCGTGGCGGGTAAGTTCCTACTCGATGATCGTTATGTTTCTGTGTTATTTGATTCCGGTGCCGATGCTAGTTATGTATCCCTACGTATTAGTAAGAAGCTTAAGCGTCCGCTTTCGTTACTAAGTTCTCCTCATATCGTCGAGTTAGCAAATGGTAGAAACATCGAGGCCTCACATGTTGTCAAGGGCTGCAAACTAGAGTTGTCTGGTCAGACATTTAGTATCGACCTTTTCCCTGTTACTCTTGGAAGCTTCGACGTCGTTATTGGTATGGATTGGTTATCCAAGCATCGCGCTGAGATCCTCTGTCAAGAGAAAGCAGTTCGTATTCCTCGCCGTTCTGGCAAACCCCTCATGGTACAAGGTGGCAAAAGTGGAGAAATCTCCGGCATTATCTCGTTCTTGAAGGCCCAGAAGTGTTTACGAAAAGGGCACACCGCTATCTTAGCACTCGTCACCAACACGCAGGAAAAGGAAAAGAGGATTGAAGACTTTCCAGTAGTGCGTGACTACCCCGAGGTATTTCCTGAGGAATTACCTGGACTCCCTCCCCATCGTCAGGTCGAATTCCAGATCGAGCTAGCTCCCGGAGCAGCGCCTATAGCTCGTGCACCTTATCGACTAGCCCCCGCAGAATTGAAGGAACTCTCTACTCAACTACAGGAACTTTTGGATAAAGGGTTTATCCGCCCTAGTTCGTCACCCTGGGGAGCACCGGTACTCTTTGTTAAGAAGAAGGATGGCACGTTCCGAATGTGTATTGACTATCGTGAGTTGAACAAGGTTACCATCAAGAATCGCTACCCTCTCCCTCGAATCGACGACCTATTCGATCAACTGCAAGGATCAAGCTACTATTCCAAGATTGACCTGCGATCAGGCTACCATCAGTTAAGGGTCCGTAATGAAGACGTCTCCAAAACTGCATTCAGAACTCGTTATGGTCATTATGAATTCCTCGTTATGCCCTTCGGAATGACCAACGCCCCTGCAGTGTTCATGGATCTCATGAACCGGGTATGCAAACCCTACCTCGACAAATTTGTGATCGCGTTTATAGACGACATCTTGATCTACTCGAAAAGTCAAGAAGAGCATGAACAGCATCTACGCCTTATCCTCGAACTCCTTCGCAATGAGCAACTGTATGCCAAGTTCTCGAAATGCGACTTCTGGCTACGAGAAGTCCATTTCCTTGGGCACGTGGTTAACAAGGATGGAATCCACGTCGACCCTGCAAAGATCGACTCTATAAAGAATTGGCCTACCCCTAAGACTCCCACTGAAGTTCGCCAATTCTTGGGATTAGCAGGTTACTACCGCAGATTTATTCAGGGATTCTCAAAGATTGCACAACCCCTCACTACGCTCACTCAGAAAGGCGTCACCTACAAGTGGAATGAAGCACAGGAATCTGCTTTTCAGAGGCTTAAGGATAACCTCTGCAGTGCTCCTATTCTCTCGTTACCTGAAGGAACGGACGACTTTGTGGTTTACTGCGATGCGTCTATTCATGGGCTCGGTTGCGTGTTAATGCAACGCGAGAAAGTTATTGCTTACGCCTCTCGACAACTTAAGACACACGAGAGGAACTACACAACACATGATTTGGAACTGGGAGCAGTGATATTTGCGCTTAAGATATGGAGACATTACCTGTACGGTACCAAGTGCACCATTTACACCGATCACAGGAGTCTCGAGCATATCTTTAAGCAGAAGGAATTAAACATGCGACAACGCCGTTGGGTCGAACTTCTGAATGATTATGAATGCGCCATTAAGTATCATCCGGGCAAGGCCAATGTTGTGGCAGACGCCCTCAGCCGGAAAGACACTATACCAAAGCGCGTGCGAGCATTACAACTTACCATCCAGTCTAGTCTTCCTACCCAGATCCGAAATGCTCAGATTGAAGCTTTGAAACCGGAAAACATCAGGGCTGGATCCCTGCGAGGATCGAGACAACAACTAGAACAGAAAGCAGACGGCGCCTACTATGTGGCAGGGCGCATTTGGGTCCCACTTTACGGAGATATACGAGAACTTGTGATGGACGAAGCCCATAAGTCCCGTTATTCGGTACATCCTGGTGCAGATAAGATGTACCACGACTTAAGGACCACATACTGGTGGCCTGGCATGAAGGCCCACATAGCAGCCTACGTTGGCAAATGTTTGACCTGCGCAAGAGTCAAGATCGAGTACCAGAAACCAGCAGGTCTACTGCAGCAACCGGAAATCCCGAAGTGGAAATGGGAACAGATTTCCATGGATTTTGTTACAGGGCTACCTAGATCCCAACGCGGGAATGACGCTATTTGGGTGATAGTAGATCGATTGACTAAGTCTGCACACTTTCTGGCCATTAAGGAAACCGATAAGTTCTCAACCTTGGCAGAAATCTATTTGAAGGAAGTAGTCTCCAGGCATGGGGTGCCAACTTCTATTATTTCTGACCGAGACGCTCGTTTTACTTCCGAGTTGTGGCAAGCTATGCACAAATCCTTTGGCTCACGTTTGGACATGAGCACCGCTTATCACCCGCAAACGGATGGGCAGTCTGAACGCACCATCCAAACCCTGGAAGACATGCTTAGGGCATGTGTGATCGATTTTGGAAAGAACTGGGAGAAACATCTACCGTTAGTAGAGTTCTCATACAATAACAGCTATCACACTAGTATTCAGGCGGCACCTTTTGAGGCATTGTACGGTCGTAAATGCCGATCACCTCTCTGCTGGGCGGAAGTCGGTGATAGTCAACTCACAGGCCCAGAACTAGTGGTGGATACAACGGAAAAGATTTCACAGATCAGGCAACGCATGGCGGCAGCTCGTGACCGTCAGAAAAGCTACGCTGACAAGCGTAGGAAACCGTTAGAATTCCAGGTCGGGGACCGGGTTCTACTTAAAGTCTCACCCTGGAAGGGTGTGGTTCGTTTTGGTAAACGAGGCAAGCTGAATCCACGGTATGTTGGACCATTCGAAATTACCGAGAAGATCGGTAAGGTTGCTTATAGATTGAACCTGCCTGCAGAGCTGAGTGCAGTGCACAACGTTTTTCACATATCTAACCTGAAGAAGTGTTTGTCGGATGAAACACTTGTGATTCCTTTTAAGGAACTGACGATTGATGAACAGCTACATTTTACTGAGGAACCGATTGAGATCACGGATCGAGAGATCAAAACCCTCAAACGTAGCCAGATACCCCTTGTGCGAGTTCGTTGGAACTCACGGCGCGGCCCAGAGTTTACCTGGGAGCGGGAGGACCAGATGAAGTCCAAGTATCCCCAGTTATTCCCAAACGAAAACCCCAGCACTGAAGCTACAACCGAATTTCGGGACGAAATTCCAAACTAACGGGGGGATGATGTGACACCCCGTTGAAACACGCTAGCTTGGCAGTGGCTGCTTCAACTTTCGGGACGAAAGTTCTTAAAACTTGGGGATAATGTGACACTCGAGGTTTTTCCGAACGATCACCTTGTAATATTTCGTGTGTATATAAATATTATTAAATGGAAACATTAAATGGAAACGTGATTTTTGCATGATATGTGATGTATGTATGTATTATATATATATATGTATGAGAGCCGGAACCACGACCCGAGACCATGACTCGCAACCGGGCGGTTGCGAGTGGGCCACTCGGTCTCGAGTGGGCCGTTGAGCCGAAACCGGTTTGGGCCGAAACCCCCAAGCCCAACCCGAAACACCCCTTGTATATATACCTCACCTTCCCCACTTCCCTCATTTCCCCTCATTTGTTACACCAACACACTTCTCTTATTTTTCCCTCAACAAGAAACCCCACACAACAACACCACTCTTCTCCCCTTTTCGGTTCAAGCAAGGATCTCGGACAAGGACTCGGTCAAGCTCGGATCACTCGGACATTCCATCTTCTCGGTTCTCTTTTCTTTGTTTTCGGCTCCTCCTTTCATAACCGGTTAGTGCCATCTTTTGTGTCATCTTCTTGGTGTATAAGATTTGTGAAATATTATGAACTAGAAATGCCTTGTATTCTTGCTTGAATGATATGTTTATGAACTAGAAAAATGCTTGGTTAGTAGTATTTTGCATGATTTTTAGGAGGATTTGTGAAGTTTGGTCATATGTGAAAACCCTCATATAACATGTTTAAAGATGGCTAAAGTATAGTGATTTAGGAATGATTATGCCAACCAAAACTATGTTCAAGATTATAAAATGTATGTTTTCTTGTTTGTGCATCATGATCTTGTTGAAAATATGTGATTTTTGGTTCATGAATATATGGATTTGTTGGATATAAAAACCCTAGAAAACTATGAACACTACATGAACTTGTTTGAATATGGCTTGAAGATGTAAAAATGGCAAAGTTTGATCTATCTTTACTAGTATTCAGATTTGGCAAAGTGTTAGTGAAACCTTATTGGTAGTTTCCTAATCTGGGTCTGATTTTATGTGTACAATTTGGTCTGTCATACCTGCATCATCACGTGCGTATGAAAGTGACAGATTACGACTCGCAACCACGGCATTACGACTCGAAACCACACCGTTGCGACTCGCAACCAAAGCATGACAAGTCGAAACCACGTGATTACGACTCGAGACTACGGCGGTTGCGACTCGCAACCAACACGTGACAACTCGAGACCACGGTTACGACTCGCAACCATAACGTGACAAGCCGCAACCACCTGGTTGCGACTCGAGACCAGCTGGTTGCGACTGGGCTGTTCATTTTGGTTATTGGGCCATATATGAGTTTAACTTGGGCTATCTGTTGACTGAATTCTGTGTTGCTGTGTTGCTGTTGACTGCTTAATTGTTTAGGCCGGCCCAATAACCCATGACTATTTACTTGTATGTATGTTATGTGCCGGTATATGTGTTCTTGCGTGATTACTTGTACACCGAACCTGACCTATACCGGTAACCATGTTAGGACGTGGTGACCAACGCGATTGACAAGTAACCTAAACCTACCGAGCAACCCAAGGTGAGTTCACAACTTAAAAGCATGCGTCCCGGTGGTTTGGGACACGAGACTAACAACCCTATCCCCTGGTAAAAGGGGATACCATTTACATACCTTCCCCAGTTATTGGGAACAAAACTTACTTTTCCTTCCCGGGTATTGGGAAACCTTTTGGTTAATTACTGTTTATACGGATTGCAACTAACGGCACTAAACGAAACTCTATCACTCAAGTCCCTACTACAAATACCGATTAGTCGCCGGGTTAGGCGAACGGGTTATTAGTTGATAGCGCTATTTAGGTGTTTACCAGCCTCACACCGTGCCCTGGTTTGGGACGGTCGTGAACTAATGTACTCAGAAATCCGTCAATGATGATAGAACATTGACATTGGGGCATCCTGCGGATACGCAACGGTTACCTAGTGTTCGGTATTGGAAAACAGTTTAGTCGCTAACTTTTGGGGTAGCTCCCCAGGGCATGTATAAACGGATAAATTAACCGGTGAAACAAAGTTTTTGGTAATTAAAACTGGACAACTAGTGAACTCACTCAGCATTATTGTTGACCCCTTACTGCATGCTTTGCAGGTAACCAGTGACGAAGGAGCTTGCAGCTTGGGAACGTGTAGTGTCTGTTCACCCTTGTGCTGGGTGTTACCTTATTTTGAAACATGAACTATGTTTAAAATTCTCTATTTAAGCTTCCGCTACTTATTACTGTTTTGAACTTAAAACTTTAAACTCTGAACTTAATATTTGCTAAGCTTTTGATTAGTAAGTATTGCTTTTGTTATCAACTTAAATATTCAGTATAATTGGTGGCTGGATCCTGGTCAGTCACGCCCTCGAAGCGGGTGTTATCCGCAGGTGGATTTTGGGGGTGTGACATACATGCAATCACAAACACAATGGCTGACAATAATTAAGTGATCCTTATCCAATTGACTTCACTTTCAAACATCTCACATGCAAGGGATCGGAATGATTTTACAAGTAATGATTTCACTTTCAATTTGAGTCTATTAATCATGCATCAGGCTTTAATAACTATGCAACAACATAACAATACGCATCATCATTAATCTGCCACAATTCATTAAACATTCCTACAATCAGCTTTTCATATTTAATATAACACATAGATGCAACCCTGCCTCATGATCCTATTTCACATATAAACCATGTACAATCTAATCGCAACCCTTAATCACATAACATAATCATCATGTAACATACGTACACACCTTTGTTACTTAAACTCATACACAAACAAGATCATTAACAAGAATTAACATACGAAAGAAATCACTAACCCACTAGGCTTGATCGACTGAGATAATGCTTCGAGGGGGGGTCTTCTACTGTCGCACATATATTTGGGAGAAGGTAGGGTTTTATTTTGAGTTTTGTGCTAAGCAGAAACATATTGCGTATACATAGATGATATGGGTTTGGGCAGTTAACCCTTTAGGCCGCAACAATGGGCTTAAGTCCATGTACTTGGGCTGTCGAAATTAATGGCAAGGCTGCCAATGTAATGGGCAAGGGTGGTGGGTTTGGGCGTCTAATCCAATTGAGATTTCTTTGGGCTTCGAGGGTTTGGGATGTTGCCCACTAGATAACTGTTTGCTCGGAAGCACAAGGATGTGGCCTAATCATACTAATACATTTGTCTAATAAGGTTATCATATTCGTTTAACAGAATTATACTAGCACGAAGCGTGTAACACATCAAAGAGGAATAACGAGGAGTTAAGGTCACAAGATTAAACGTTACTAACCTTGAAAGTTCGGGTTGTCACAAACATGTAATCAAATTTAAACAAGATTAAATACGCATGCACATTAAATTAATGTTCCAAAGTTCATTACTTTTCATGATAAAACCATAAACACATTAACATCTTAATAAAAAACCATACTTTATCAGAAGTTCATCGCAACCTTGATAGTCTAGAGAATTTAGCCAAGCAACATGGTTCTATAAACAATAAAACAAGGTTTAATAATAGAATTCATTGAAATAAAACAAAGAAACTAGAAAACGAGAAGAACTAGTAAGGTAAAACCTATAAGCTCATTGATCTCTAAGCTTCCCACTTTACTCCAATGATTCTCCCCTTCAATCCTTGCTAATTGGCCTCTCAAAATCGTCTCCCCACTATGTCAACAATCATAAATGGCAGCTTCTTTTCTAATTCCTCTAATTCTTAGCCGTCGCCTTTTTTTAATAATAATAATAATATTCTTTTAATTCATCCCTTCGCCAAATATATCTATACTATATAATAAAAGAAACCAATTTTGGGACACTTGTTATCATATTAGGCCATGTATCTTATGGATAATTAATTATTATTTAGTTTAATTTAAGTAATCTCTTTTAATTAATTATAGATAACCCTTCTATTAAATATATATTATTTAGTTTAGTTTAATTTTAATTAAATCTCTTCTAGAAAAAAAATCATAATTATTTATTAATGATGTGTGTTTGTAACAGAAGACAGTTTTATGAAATTGCATCATTTGTGAGTTGGATGGCTCATGGCTCCATTATTTGAACTTGTATGGCATTTTAATTTAATGTTTAACAAAGGGGATATCGTAGTATATAACTCAACCAAAGAGTCTACACAATCAAACATGTTAAAAGTATATGGAAACGATCACAATTTTCGAACCTTAAACCAAAATTAACTAGGTCCTTAATTTGTTTGTCATATTATTATAACTAAATATATAATATATTTTTCATAATTTATTACTATCTAACTTTAAATATATATAAAACAAAATGTTGCAATACATCGCTAAAATCAAGCTAAAAATCTAATAATCATGTAAATACTTTTTGGATTCTGTGCGAATTATAATTGTAACTTTTTATTTCTCATTAAGTATAATGTAATACGTAAATACAGTAATAAGGGCACACGGGGTGGTCCGTTATACCACCCCCATCACTCGTTAAACAAAAACGGAACACCGCCGCCGGCCTAAGTATAACTCGTTATATTATCAACGCATTTTTCCCATAACGCGTGAAACTTCAAATGTTGACAAATGTTGTATGTTTGAATGTTTGACACCTGTACACTTTCCAGAAATCAATGAAAGAATATTGCGTATTTAATTGAAGTTGGCTTTTTTTTCCAGAAATCAATGAAAGAATATTGCATATTTAATTAAAGTTGGTTTTTTTTTATCATTAGTGATACCACCCCCCTACATTTCTATCACTAGTGATAGAATATTGGGTGATGACATGGCATGATTTGATTGGATAGTGGGAGTGATAGAAATCTATCACTAGTGACCACCCCTCCTCCCCTAAGTATTATATAATATAATATATTTATTTTTGTGTCATTTTCAAAGATTAGATGTTTCTTTGATGAATTTTATAATAGTAACATACACCATCTTTATATTAACTCATTTATGTCAATTTGGTATATAAACGTCTCCATCTTTGGTTTGCATTTACAAGAAATATTTATTATATAGTTTAAATTGTTCAACCCGTGTGTTACACGGGGAACTAACCTAATATTATATATGCAAACGATCTCCCCCCAAAACAAAATATGGCCGCCCTTTGTGGCTTTATGTTTCTAGTAGGATTGTGATGTTGGCGCAATTAAATAACCCACTTGAATGATGTATTTCAACTTTGTTTAACTACATTAATGGCCCAATTTAAATTCAACACAATTATAACCAATCTTCATTCTTTCTTGTTGCGAACCCCAATTATATAATTATATTATGCCAACCCTCTAACTTATAAAATAGAGATAGTGGCCTCGGCTCACTCAAGGAAATTAGCGGCAATTTTAATTCGGTCACTGGCGTCCTACTCTGCCCAACTGGATGGTTATTTCCTTATTACTCGTTTTCGCTCCATTTGCACCAGGACCTGGAAAAATACAAAATAATATAATATAACACTGAAAACTAAAGAAACAAATAAAACTATAAAAAATTATACACTTTACACGGGACAAAATATGTGTATTTTACCACACGTCAAATATCCCCACACTTATCTCTTTTTCGTCCGTGAAAAAGACTTATGCAAACGAAATCAGAATAAGAAAATATTTAGGTTCAAAGATATAGATTACTTATTTAAACTGAAACCCGTGTTAACCGTGATTGCAAATATATGTGTCTGCTTTAACCCAGACCCGATTCCAAGCCCTTATCATGCAATTTATGTTTCAAATATAATTAATCTACCTAGGGTCTCACACTAAAAGCCGTATTTACACCTAATCTCGCCTCAAGCTTATGAAACAAAAGGAACTGATCATTGACCCTTTCCTAACCGTTTTATACCAAAATCAAAAGAACTTAACAAAAAAAAAATTCTTTTTTTTTTCTTTTCTTTTGAGCACTAGATTTTGCATACCTAACCTAGAGGCTGTCTCAACCAGAGTTACCATCCCCGATAAGGATTACATAGGCCTTGTTTAATTCAATCTAGCTCATTTATTCTATTTTTTTTATAAAAAAATCTAACAATTTTAGTTTATAACGTCATTTCTTATACTATTTTTGGCGGTTTCGGCTATATACTTCTCCTTAGATGAGAACCCACTAGTAAACTAACAATTAGGTATATTAATATCAAAGGAACCTAAAAACCGGATTGGGCCAAATCACACATCCCAAGCTAGACACAAGTTCAACTTTTTATACACATATTATTATTATTATTTGGGTGACAACCGGTAATTTATGCCTTTTTAATTACGCGATTAACAAACGTTTAGGTGATTAAATACATGTTTAAGAAACAAATTAACTTAAATAGGCCTTTGGAATGCCTAGGAATGCATATTCGACTTTACAGTACGCGAATGTTGAATTACGAGAAAACTGTTGGACGTTAAACGATAACGAACTGACACCGAACGAAATACTTAGAACGATGACAAACACAAAGTTTATACGTATAATTTATACATATGAATGTGGTTGTGCAAAAATATCATGCTCTCGAACAGCACAAAATGCAAACGTGAACGAAAATCGCGATAGTAAGAACGCATCGGGAACGAAACGGAAGCATCGAACTCAGGTATTGCCTTCAAAACTGAAATATCATAACATATTTAGCTTCATAATCGAATTTTAATGTCCGCAATCGAAATCGGATCGAGAAACGGATTAAAAACGACAAAAGAAAAATTTTACGCGATTTTAACGCAATCAACGAACAAACGCGACAAACATCAAATACCGACACTATTTTTTTCATACTTTTGGTCTTAAAATGATATTTTACGACATTACACAATGTTCAGGTGCAAAACGGGCTTTAGAGATACGTTGGGCCGCACGAAAGACTGAGTACGCAATAACAGGCCTTGGGCCAAGCCCACTTGAAACACCCTAAGTATAAATAGACAAAGCAAACCCTATTTCTCCAATGCTATCAGCCACATACCCCTATCCTCTTCAATCTCTCCTCACCTAACATCCGGCCACCAGATTTTCTTCTCCGGTGCCGATTCCGGCTGCACACACACCGACCCCCTCGTACCATAACACACACACACCCCACTGAACTCTCCCTCCCTCTCGATCCCTTTCGGCAAACACACCGGTCGGCTGCCAGCTGCTCGTTTCCGGAAAACACCCACACGCACCCAACCTCCTCCTTGAACCATCACACCGCACATCTATCTATTGAGAGAGAGAGACTTGTGGATAGAGAAGCGATGAGAGAGTACGAGGAGAAGAAGGATATAACAACCCTCCTAAAACCCCTTAACATAACCCTAAACGTTCCTAATATACCCCGAATACTCGTTAACGGGCCTAAAATACCTTTGTATTAATAAAAATCATATAAAAACAAATAATAGGTTCTCTCGCGGGATGCGACCCCTTTGGGTTAGCGAGTCGTGGGCCGCGACTAAGGGACACCAGGTGACACCCTGGTCCGCCATTTGTCCAGGTACGTGTGGAGGCTAGTGAGTTGACTCACCAAGGCTAGGCCCTAGCCATCCTAGCTCGCGGGCCACAAAAAGAAAAGGGTGGGGCGTCACGGGGGGCGAGCCGCCATACGTCCAGCCTATAAAAGGAGGCCTCGGCCTCATTCAGTCATCGCTGATTTCTTATTTCTCTCTCATATCTCTAATAGGCTAAAACTCTCGGGAATAATACCCCCTAAAAAGTGAAGCTTTGCCCCGTTGTAAGTATTATAACCCCCGATCACGTATTTGTTACCTTACCTGATTGATCTAGGGCTCCGTAACGCATGTCAAGGCTCTGCCTGACTCAGTTGTTGGAGTTCTGTCTCGTGTTGTATGGCTAATGTGATTTGGGTTATCTTACTAACACGTGTGCATTGTTTAATTTAATAGATAATAACCAGGAGAACCCTCAGGAAGCTATAATATTATCTAAGTCAACAATGTGAGTCATTCCCCTTTTTGTAAACTCTTTTTGTGAATACATTCTCTTTTTGTAAACCTTTTTGTGAGTCTTTGTTTCAAATATTTTACAAAACCCTAAATATTTATCAAGACACTTACAGTGATTAAGTTTTTGTGATTCTAGAATTATCATCAGTATGTGGGGTTTTGTATACATTACTTGACACTCGTTACTATTGCGAATAGTAGCATGACCGCAAGCACGGGGGACAAAGGTTGCCCAGTAGCAATACTGTATTGAATAATTGGATAGATATAAACATCGTAAATCTTAATACTGTAAAATTATAAAATTGTTTTAATTAAACTGGGATGCACTCGCAAGTATTTCTTGATGATAAAACTTTTCTAAAATGCATTTCAGGTAACTTAATGTGAAGCTAATAGAAGCCAGCTGGAGAGCACTGAAGGCTTAAAGATGTGGCTATAAAAGTTGCCTAAATAAAAAGGAAATTTTGTTTTTAATAGTTAGGGTCTATCTCTATGCATGTATTGTAAGGGAAACTTGGGTTTTATCCCATTTTATTATTATAAAAACTTGGTGTTTTAACTCTGATAAAATATTTCCTAACTACGGTCCTGATGTATAAATTCTGCTGCCAAATTAATAAACACCGATACCACTTGATCTGATCTCGCGGCACCCGCTCCCGGGGTTGGGGTCGGGGGCTGCGACAGAAGGTGGTATCAGAGCTACAGCCACTGGTTTAAGCCAACAAGGTGTTCTGCTGATACCTAAATCAACTGTGTAAGGAAATAACTTATGTGATTTTGTGTAAATATGTATATTATTGTTGTGTGTTATTTGACAATTTGTTAGTTTACAGTATGAGTGAGCAAGTACATCCGACGCTTATCGTCAATTAGTTAGTTCCCCCAAAGATGAAGGAACCTCATCTCACCCAATCCCCTCAGGATATTTTGCTAATACTGAGGAAGGAATATTTATCTTTAAGGCGCAGTCTGAGGAACCGTTCCCTCCTAAATTGAGAGGATGCTTTAGTAGAAGAGCGCATGAGAGGAGGAAGAGGATGAAGAAATTACAACAACAGAGAGCATTAGCAAGAGCGAATAGGGAAGTGAATGCACAAACCCAGGAAGCAGTCAATAGGC
Organism: Helianthus annuus; assembly: GCF_002127325.2. Taxonomy (NCBI): domain Eukaryota; kingdom Viridiplantae; phylum Streptophyta; class Magnoliopsida; order Asterales; family Asteraceae; genus Helianthus; species Helianthus annuus. Next base: position 83,042,353 of record NC_035441.2, read on the forward strand.
CATTATGGGGGGGGGGGGAACTTGATAGACAGTTAGCAGATTTCCACATGTTATCCACTACAGCAGCAGACCCTAATCTAAACCAAATAGCTGAACCACCACTATTACCCTTATTTCCAGACCAACAAATGTTAGAACCCAACCAGGAAAACCAATTCCCAATCCCAGATGTCGACCCCTATGAGATCCCCATAATTCCCCCACCAAACCCCATAGCTCAGTATACCAACCTGAACCCTTTAGACCCATTCTGGAACAGCGAATGGTATACGCAGAGTGTAATAAGAAACCCATACCCTTACGGACACCCCATACGTCGATACCCCGATCAAGTGCCAGCACCCATGCCACCTATGAGCCAAGAAAATTTGGAAGAACTTCGCTCATATGATGACGAGTTAGTAGATGAAGGAGATAGACATCGACAGATAGGAGAGAAGCTAGTGTGGAAGTACGTCGAGCATGAGATACAAGATTTGATAAACGATACCTAGAATAATACATAGATATGTGTGTAATTTTGTATTTTGATATATATATATATATATGTGTGTGTGTGTGTGTGTGTGTAACCAACTAAAATAGATAGACTAAAATAGATATTGATGCATAACTACTAGTGTGTTTAATTTTCAGTTGTAATATGTAATCGATGCATATATATAAATATATAGAAAGAGTAAAGTCGCCATGTTCGACGTTTTTGATCAATCTACTTGTCTGATTGTTTATATTAAATCTTATTCTGTGATACCTGATAAATGTTTATTATTCAGATGTCGAACGAAGTAAATCAGGAAAACCAGAATAATGATAATAACGAAAATCAAGTGAATAACAGTGCCATCTATGACATTTGTGCCTTTACGAACATCATACAAATACGAATCCAATGAAATCTTGTGTTTCATTCCAGGGATTTGTATAATTACATGTGACAATTACACATATCAAATTTCATATGATTTCGAACTCTCGAGAAGCTTTTCTGGAAGTTTTACGTAAACTATTACGCAAACGTAATCAGTTTAACGCAACATACACTCTGGAATAGTGACATAAGCTAAACATACCCAAAATTGTGAGTGCATTATGTCTATCACTTCCGTCAATCACGTATCGTAGCAAGAAACTGAACAAGACAAGGTTTTATAGTGTTAAATATAGGAGAATGGCAAACTTGTAATTAAGGAGACTTCCTTATGCCATTGCCTATAAATAGGAGGTGTTTCGTTTCATTTCATAACTTTTTGAGAGTTTGATAGGGAAACTCTTGCAGATTGTCTTCACGGGATTGTACTGTCAGATTATTAATAGAAAACACTTTTAATTATGTTCTTGTGTTCGATCCACACACGTACACGGATTCCGCACGTCGTATGTGTTCTTCGCAATCGTTCGGGAGTTAGATTTCGATCCTACAACACGTTCACAAAACCATGGGGACTAAATCCAATGAAAAAAAATTTAAGGACCAAAGCTAAGTCTTTTGACAAACTAAGGGACCATTAATGTAAACCCCCTGCTACTTTATGTTTTTCAATTGATTACCGATTTGATGAGGGAAACGATGCAAAAAAATGATAGACGGGATCGATTTTGTTCCCAGTTGACTTCATTTTTCATGAGCCAGTAACCTATCTTCCACGTTTTCCTATTCAAGTCTAGTGCCTTATGTGTTAAACAACTCATCAACTTCCATATATGTATTTTAATACTAAATCAAACCTGCAAAATTGCTAAGCCAACGACCTTCAAATTAAACCCACTGTTCATCGGTCTCTTTTCTGGTTCAATGAAGCACTAAAGAACACCTATGGAAATGTCGACCTTTACCAATCCGATGACTACCAAACGAACCCCCTTCCTTCATTCCACCTTTCTCACGTTTGTCAGGAAGTTGTAAATCTCGGGCTGTCGGTACTTGGTTCTCTGCAAATCTCTCGTAAAATCGACAATCGTTCCCCTTAAACAACTGACAAACCACATATTCATCTTACATGCCTCCTTGATTGTCGAAGGAGAAAGATAGAGTGGTTTTCTATATTTATTATTACTAGTCTAAGATCCCGCGAATTTCGCGGGTGGATTAACACACAAATATATAACTTAAAATTGTTGAAATAATCCTTGGAAAGAACTAAACGTTCAAGTACAAATGAAATTAGTAAACTACAACGAATTAAAAAAAGGAAGTAACGCAAAAATCACAAGTCATTAAAGACTTCTTTATACCGGTTTAAACCGGTAAACTAAGGAAACGACAAAGAAGTTGTAACGCCGGTAAATTGGGTTATACTGGTATACCGGTACCGGTTCATACCGGGACAATGGTCAAAATATTGAACTTTTAATTTTAGGTGCCTAAAAAGGTGATTATTTACCTTCTTAATTAATGTGTAAAACTTAGCATTCACAATTGACAATCCACGTCGATCAAACTTCTTCCTCACTCAAAGATAGAAAATCATTGGGTTTTACAAATTAAGTTCTAAAAAGTTTTTCACTCCCAAAACTGAGTAGTATTGGTGTATCATAATCAACATATTTCGCTGATGAATTTATACACGTAATAATCAACATAATTCGCTGATGAAACTATACACGTAATTTTGAAACGATTTAAGACCAAGTTGACCCAACACCCCCACCCCCTATTGGTTTGATGGAAGATAATCAACTTACCCACTAATGTTTACAATGTCTCTATCAGGGCGGTTTTCCAAGTACCTAACCCAACTCCACCACCGCTGTTGAACGATCCACCACCGCCACCACCAAAATAGCTCTGAAGATATTATCAAATCTACCCATATTACCGCCAAACATATTGCTCGAAAACATCATTGTTCTGACACCTGGACCATTTCCACCACCTCCCATTCCCCAGAACCCGAAAAACTAAGCGAAAATGCCACCAGCGTTTCTCGGGTTGAATGTGAATGGTGTGCCTCCACCGGTGGAGAAATAAGAGAAGACCATCTTTTTAGACTATGGAGTTTAATGCGAGTATGCAACCTCTTAACATTCAACCAAAACACCATTCAATTCAAGAGTTGTAGTGGTTCTTTGCCATCCTTCCTGTTCTTAGCACAAAAAGCAAATGGTTAGCCTCTCAAATTTCAAATAATGAAAAAAGATCATGAATGGATAAATTGAAAAAAAAATTAGCATCAACTAACATTCTACAAATCCACCTACACTAAAAAAGTAAGACACATTTAGATGGTAGAAGCAATTTTTGTAAAAAAAAAAAGAAAGACCGCCAACTACACCTAAAAAGTAAGACGCAACTATTTGGTCATAACAATGGTTTTGATTCTTTTCAAATTATGACGAACAAAACAGGTTAGGTTGTGGGTCAAAAACCTCACAAGTGTTACAACGGTTTTAAACTGAAAATGTATTAAAATCTTAAAATATTAAAAGATCTTATAATGTGTTTAATGAATGGGTATAATACCTAAGCAGTTAATGCGGTAAAATAGTAAGGACCGTTATTTGAGATATCGGTTATCGCAATGGAATATAGAGGTGTACAAATCGGTTTTTCTGGAAAAACCGGTCTGGTTTTTAACCAAACAGTTATTTTATACAAAGATAAAAACCGGTGACGGTAACTAACCGGTTTTCAAAACCTAAAACCCAACGTGGTCCTAACTGAATCGGTTTAGTTTTAAAACTGGTTATTCAGAACCGGTATTTTATAACCGAATCCCAAAAACGGTCAAAAAACAGGCCAGAACCTACAGACCTGTGTTGTCATGTTGTTGTTTTTTGCTGAAACCAGACAAAAAAAACATGCAGGCCGCTGAAAAAACCTGCAGGCTGCATCGTCCGTCGAAAATGTTCATCGAAAAAACTTGCAACGACGATGTTGCTGGTTGCATTTTTCGCTGAAAAAACCTGCGTTTTTTGTGGTTTTTCGCAGAAAAAATTTGCAGGTTGCGTCGTTCGTCTAAAAAACCTGCACGCTGCATCGCTCGTCGAAAAAACCTCCAGGCTGCAGATCACTGAAAAAACAACATTTTGACTGTCAGAAAACCAGTCCAAAAAACCTACAGCGGCACGTTTAAGTCCGTCGAAAAAACCTGCAGCGACGCTGCTCGTGCGTTTTTCGATGAAAAAACTGCATTTTTTTTGTTTTCAGAGAAAAACCCGTGTTTTGTGAAAAAACATGCTATTTTTTGCTGAAAAAACCTACACTTGTTTAGTGTTTTTTTGCTGAAAAAACATGCTATTTTTTGGGATTTTGTTATGAAAAGATCTGCAGGTTTTGAGCTTTAATTTGCTGAAAAACATGCTGCTTTTTGGGGTTTTTTAAACCTTCTGTTTTGTTGTTGTTATTCGTTGAATTAAAGTTGTCGAAACCAAGTAAAATGTTATAAAAAGGTTTTAAAAAACATTTTTTTAAACCAAAACACTAATACATAATTGATAATCCATAACTTGGGTATAGACACATGAATGAAACTTATAATCAGCTCGAGTATAAAACTAGATAGAAGATAACTTGGTATACGGTCTTTGTTGAGTCATCTTTACAAAGACCGTATAAGACTCCTAGCTTCCGTTCACCACACATTTATCATCCAAACCACCACCATCGAAACTTATAATCCATAACTTGGGTATATACACATGAACAAAACTTATAATCAGCTCTAGTATAAATTAGATAGAAGATACCTCTTGGGTGTCCCTGGTACGGGATAGTTATCATTGTTTTCAAAGATAATGTCTCTCAACTGTGAATTAGGAACATCTTTTATAATATGCCACTTTACTGTGAAAAAGCCACTCCATTTATTAAGTTGCTAAAAATCCATGTTCTTTTCAAAAACACCGACCCTCATCATTTCAACAACGCCAACAAACTGTCCTCTCCCATTTATTGCATAATCACAAACAAACCATTCATATTAAAGTACTTTGGCAATTTTGACCCGTTTACCTGAGAAAATGTTACAAAATAATACATATGAAGACATTTTACAATATGCCAATAGATTCCAAGGGGAAATTGTTGAATAATAACCAATAATTATTGTTTAGCATGTTTCAATTTATATATACCACCCTCATTTATGTGAAAACTAGCACTTTTCCATGTAATTTCCGTATAATGTGAACAGTAGCTTGTAATCTATGGTTGTGCATGATGATTTATGATATGAATGATTTCATGATTTACTTTCAAAGAACTCACTAATACAGTACATGTTGCATGTTACTTATGATTGTTAAATGCAACTTGAAACAGTTAAATTAGTGCACAGAACGAAACTAGCACAATAATCAGATAAACTAGTAGTACTGACGGGAGTTTAGTACTCAGACAGACATCATGTTAGGACACAGAATGAGTCCCGGAACCAAGGTTTTTCTATGTAGGAAAGTAAGGGTTATAAAACTGCCTTTCGAGTGATGAATAAACACTAAAAAGTGCCCGAAACACACTCTAACTGCAAAATTCTGCAGAATTCAGCAAAATTCAGGAATTTAACACCAAAATACAATGCAGAAATAAGGTTTAATTGTCCAGAATAACTTGTAAAGTGTCGGGAATGAAAACTGTCATAAAAGGTATCTAATAACACACTAAACTGCGCAATTTAGCACCTTAACGAACCGGTAACCAAACGGACAATCGGACACTACCCGAAACACCAAAATTGAACTAGAAGCATTGTTTTAACATAATGAAGCTAGTTGTTAACACTAAACACCATATTACATCTCAAAACACCTAAACACATTAAATCCCTAACTAAGACACTTACATTCTAACTTAACATCTAACTAATACTTGAAATCAAACCAAGACCCCCCCCCCATTGAAGACGGTCAACATAGGGGTCCCACACCCCCCCTATTTTCTTGATTATTTTATTTGATATGTTAAGAAGATATTAGACATGGGATCCGTTGTGTAAATTGTTGTTGGAGGATAATGATACATATAACCATAAGACTTTCAACACTTATCATTCTCAACATTCAAACTCACCAACACTTCTCTTCTCCCTCACATAGCGCACGGCCAAACACCCTCTTCTTCACCTCCATTTTCTAGCTAATTTCCATACAATCTAAGCACATTCTAAGGTGAATCAAAGCTAATTAGGAAGGTTGCAAGCAAGGTGACTTGGAGGACCATCTTGTGGAGCTATTACCCACCTCTTTTCTTCTTCATCTTGCATCATGTTCTTCCCTAGCCTTTGTGCTAGTAGTAAGCTCTCTTGATCTTGTTTTTACACTTTATTTTAGTGGTTAAAGTATGTAGTAACTAAAGATCTAAAGAATCACACCAAAACAAGAAGATGAACATAAACATAAAGCTTGAAATCATGAAGATCTAAGTTGTTTAATGTGTGTGATGAACTTGTTTGTTGATTTCTTGAATGTATGGTGTAGATCACCACATAAAAGCTTGCCAGATGATGATTTAAAACATGATCTAGCAAGTATGAGGATAAATCTTGAAAGATCTATGTTGATCATCCTTTATGTTAAGTGTGAACCAAGATGAACATGATTTTCTGTAGGATATGATTCCTACAAGTTGTAAGTCTTTAAAATATAAGATTTCAAAAATAAAAGTTTCAAGAAAATAAAGTTTACTTCATGATTTACATGACTTGGTTTTTAAAAGAAAATAAACATGTTTTAGGTGTTAAAATGGAACCATTAAAGTATGGAAAACATGAAAAACCTTAGAAGATGAATTTTTGTAAAAATGTGTCACAAGTTGTAAAGATTGAAATCTTGTAAAATTGAGTTTTATGAAATAAAAACCATGTTTTTAGTGTTAGTATATCATGATAAACATCATTTAAAAATACTACAAGATTTTACAAAACTTCAAGTTCATACCATCTTGTAGAAGTGTATGTTATGGCTCATGGTAAGTTGTAGGATAATTGTTGATGATTTATGATGAATTTTTGAAAAGAAAATGATATGCTAATAAGCATGGAAACCTCCATTTTCAAGGGAAACTATGGCAAAATTTTTGTAAAAATTCAACATTAGAAAAATATTTTTAAACAACTGTTTACAAGTAAATTTTGATCATGGTTTTAAATATAAAATCTGCCATAATTTTTGTTATAAAAATTACATGTATTGGAGGTTGATTTTTAATAATAAAAATGAATAAGTATATATTTTGGAAAATATATATTTAGAAGTCACAAAAATTATGTGCTACATGTATATTACTTGTATTAGTTACACTAAAAATTAGGGATTTGAAAATAATAAATCACACCAATATACTAAAAATTGTAATTTAAAACATTACAAGAATCACAAGAAAATAAATAAATAACCTATACCCAAATAATGGACGATTCGGACAATGGACACTTTGGACTATATATATATATATATATATATATATATATATATATATATATATATATATATATATATATATATTCCGGAAATAAATTCGTATCTCGACAAATGTGGTAAACGGTATTTTTGAGACTGAAGAAATGTCAAAATATGGATTTTTACAACTATTATAAAATATATCATATTTTGTCAAATTGGAAATATATTATTTTTTAAGTGGAGGAAATATATATTTTCATAAACAACTCAAAAATATATTATTTTGGTGAAAACTAAAAATATATATTTTTCTAACTTTAATCTTAAAAATATATTATTTTTAAGATATATGTGGAAGTATACATATTTTTATCAAATGAAATTTTAGACATTTTTCTATAAAAAAAAATCTCTTAAGATATATATATTTTAAGAATATAAAGTTGGTGATTTTAATTATACAAAAATAATATTCGAGAAAATTACACATAAATTAAGTATAAAATACTTAATAAATACAAGAAAATACATGTTCCTATACGTATACATACATACCGACATACACTACCAACACTTGGTAAAATACGCAAATACAAGTATACCTATACTTGAAAATATATATGTGAGAACCATAAGACAAAACAAGTTAAAAATATATTAGTTTTAACAATATTCCAAATAATTGTATGGAAAAGAAGTAAGTTAAAATATCCTTATTTTAACTAATATTTATATAATTTTGAATTATATAATTACATATACAACATTCACCAAGCGTGTAACTCAAAGTATACCAAAATTCCAAAATAAGTCTTAATAAATAACTAAGGCTAAGAGTCGTTACACGACCTAAGTGTCTAATAAAACTTAGCACGTGTGAGGTGGGCGATATCGCTATTTTGGACATAACCTCACCTGTTGTATCTGTCATAGACATCTCTTCCGATTCAGACCCCGACTTTGTTGCTGACTCCTTCGAGTCTGTGACATCTTTAGCCCTACTAGCTACTGGAGTTAGGGCTTATCCTACCGATGACGAGGACGATGCCATGTCCGTTGCACCATCCTTTCATATCCGTGTTCCTACACCCCCACATGCACATGATCACATGCCCAATAATGTTTCAGCTCCCATTGATTTACCTCTAGTTGCACCACCCATCTCACAGACCCCAAATGCTACCTTTGTCACCCCTTTTCCAGGGAATTCATTTCCACCATTTACTTCAGATGCACACCGATCTGACCTTCCCACCATTTTTCCTCATGAGATACCCGCTCCCCGTCCTGGGGAGGGTACATCCGGACAGTCTCCTAGCTTCGACCCTCTAGCATCTGCTGGCTTCATGCCTACTCCTCACTTCTCTCCGTTTGAGACGGACCCATATCTTCATTCTCACAGGTGGTTCCCTCCTATTCCATGCCATTATCAGATCCCTACCAACCTTCCTATCATGATGGGTACACTCGTGATGACCTCCTTCTTTCACTCCAGCTACAGTTCGAGGTTCTTAGCCATAGAGTATTAGAGTTAGAGTGTGAGGCGAGTGCCAGACAGCCTCCACTACCTTTGTATCCTCCACCACCACCGTTGTTCCCTCCTCCAGTGTTTCCATCATCTGCTCTTGTTCCTGTTGAGGGTTTCGATGCCCGATTTCTAACTGCTGAGCAGCAGATCAGTTTCTTAGTTCGACGTGTTCATGAGCCCGAGGACGAGCTTGCACATCTTCGTAGTTTGATCTTTCCTACTCCCCCGCTACCTCCAGCATTCTAGGCCTCTTTGTTTTGCAGGTACTTTTGATATGAAGACCAAGTCTGAGCTTAAGACACTTGAAGACCCAAGAAGACCAATGTAGAAGGAAAATAGTTACTACTTTTGTATTGTTAAAAACTTGTATGACCGAGGTGATGTAACCTCGAGTCCATTTTGTTTTTCTTCTATTAAAAATAATGTATCAAGTTGTCAAACATATATGAAAGCTTAGTGGTTGTTTTCTTATGTATACATTGTTGATTTATATATGCATGTGATGTTTATATGATTACATGTTTACTTGTTGGGATGATTATTTATGTTATATGTATAACTATATATAAATACCTCATAGACAATTATTTGGTGAATAATGTCTAATATACTCGATACTTCTTGCTACAAGAAAATGCCGCCCAGACGTAACACGAACACCAACACGTTACCGAGAACCGAGGCTGAACTCAATGAGCGCATATCCCAGGCTATAGCGCAGCATGAAGCCCTCCGCTCTGAACACAGTGGTGGCACTTCAGGAAACAATCCTCCCACTAATAATGTTAAGTCACCCAAGACACATTACAAATCTTTTGGATATTTCCAAATTGTGCTTTGTCAATGCTAACTCGTGAAACGTTGTTGCATATGTTACAGGCTGCACCTATAAGTGTGACAACCCTCACCAAATCAGGTATCCGTACGGTTTAATTAATAATTAATTACTGCTAAATTACTGTGCTTGCTTGAAATTACTAATGAACTGCTACTTGATTTCTGATACTTGTATATTCCTGCATCATACTTTGATTACCGTCACTACATTATTTACATACTGAACCCTAGTGACAAACATGATGCACAAAAGCACAGTAGCACTATGAACGGATAACCTATTGAACATGCTGATAAAGCCAGCATCAGGCAGATATTACCTCTAAGGCCTGTATGAGCCAGAAAGATTTCACTACACCCATAGTGAGTGTAGGGATACAAGGGTTGTAGAGCTGCGTCTCTAGGAATAAGATACAATGACAGGATGTGCCTAGGATATACACTGAGCACAAAACTCAGCACTTTAATAAACAATTCAGCTTTTAGCTAACTAATAAAGTGCCAAAACATGAGAAAAATATTACTAGACACTTTCCAAAGTGTCGGGAATAAGTTGTGTCACTAAAAATGGTATTAACGACACTCTAAAGCTTTGTTAAGCACTTTAACGGATTACTATCCAACCGAATAACCGGACTTTACCCGGAACATGAAAATATTGTCATTAACACTATCTATCTTTTTCTGAGCCGGTTAGGGTCCCCGAATACCCTAACACCCGTCATAAAACACGACACACTACTAACCGGGTTAAGCACCTAACTAACCTATTTTACCTAACTAGTAACTAATGGATAGTTGAAATCCAACCAAACTACCCCCCCCCCACTAAACCGTCCCCTTGGGGGACTCCCTTGTACCATTTTTGGATTAAAATAATCATCTTGGTCCCATATCTAATAGACACAAAGACCATTGGTAATTAGAACATGAGATTGCCTATAAGTTCTACACTTAACTCACTTGATCACTCATCACAAACACTCCCTCTCTCTCTCTCTAGAAAAGCTTCGGCCGAACACCCCCTAGATCCATCCCTCATTTTTCGAGTTTGTTCATCACATTCCAACATCATACAAGTGTCAAGGATCCCGCATAAGAAGGCTTGGTGCACTCGGAGCTTGAAGGACCTCATTCTCTTGCTTTTATCCACCCTATATGCGCTTAGATTCTTCCCTAGCCTCGAGCTAGTGGTATGTTACTTAAAACACCTTCTCGAACTATTTTTAAGTGGTTAATATGATATGTAACTATTAAAACTCGAAATCTTACAAGATGATGCTTTAAAGTCTACTAAAACACAAATAATGATGGTTAAAAGCTCATATGATGTGTAAAACTTGTAGTAATTGAATTGTGTGGTTATTTGGACCCGATCTATGTTGTGGTAGCTCGGATCATCATTTAACCCGGTTTAGTCATGAACATAGATCATGACATAAGGTTGTTTTGAATGAAACAAGGGTTAAAAGGTGAAACTCTACCACACACGAATCATGAACTTGTGTAAAAACATTTTTACTTGTGAAATAGTGTTTAAAACTAGCAGATCTACGTATCTGCAAGTGGTATTTTCTAAAGACCGAGTGTCAAGAGAATCATGTTTTCTAAAAACGGATCTTACACTAACAAGTATGATTTTTAGAAACACACAAGTGTGTGAACACTTGTGTAACGCAAAGTTTCAACAAAATAACAATTTTTGTAAAATCTACAAGAAGATGTAAAGAAGTACTTTCTATAAAAACGGGGTTTTTACGAAACCGGACTAATTTATATTAAGATCCGCTAAACGTAATGAGATTTACTTCGTATTTTTGAGTAAATCACAAGTTCATGAAATCTTTGCGATTTACATATTTATTAACTAGTTGATGCGTTGAATATTGTTTTGATTGAATAAGAAATTGGTTGAATTGATTTGTAAAAGAAAATGATACGCTTAAAAGCGTGGCCACCTCCGGTTACAGAGGAAACTCTGGCGAAATTTTTCCAAAAACCTAACACTTAGAATTATTTTCACTATAAGTGTTAGACACACTTTTTGACATGTTTTCAAAATATATAAGTTTCGCCACGACTTTATTTACAAAATATCGGGGGTGGGATTTCACAAAATAAAACTTAGTAAATATATATTTAATATATATATTTTTCATAAATCACTTGATGCGTGTTTATGATTATTTTGTGAAGATACATGAATATTATTTTTAGAGTAAAAATAATATTATCGAATGTTAATGAATCCAAAATAATACGAACACTTTCACGATAATCATATAAGTTACACCGGTAATTACTATTACCACTCGATCGTTAAAACGTAACTTACGCAATTTATGAAAATATTCATGCACGCGTATATTTGACAAAGTATTATTTTGGGAAAATCTTGTAAAGTAAAAATATAATATTTTTTTTGAGAAAAATATTTATATTTTGGGATTGGAAATAAATATGTATTAAGTGAGACTTAATGATATAATTCGAACACACATGTATTAAATCCTCCATCCTTGGGAAGGAAATTAATTACCAAGTATATACAGAACGTAAACACGAAATAGTTGTCTAACTATTTCCTAAAACGTAAACCATAAAGCTAAGGCACGGCCGTCCGTCTAATAGAGTTAGTACATGTAGGTCGTTGCACAGCTGCTTGACTTGGAGTATACTTGGTAGAGACGCACCGCTGTGAGTTCATGTCCCCCTTTTCTCTTAACTGTTTTCAGTTTTCTAAACTGCGGGGGTGAAATACATGTTACTTTGATTATGAATACTTTATACATGGTACGGTTAGCGTAAGGAGGGTTACTATTTAGATCATGTGAATGGGTAGGCGGAAACTTGAGGTCATTAATCCTCAGGGTAGGACCGAGGGGCAGGAGCGATAGATCTATTTGGGTGTAGCGAGCCCAGTCCCAAGCCCAGCATAACAGACCTCGGGATGACTTTGTACCCGGCGCATAAATCTGCTAGGTTTGAGCCTTCCTACTTGCATTTCACACATATCAATGGCCTTGCAAACCATTGGTGATCTCTTTTTCCTTATTTGCTACATACCAGGATTTTATACATACAAAGGTTTATTTACTCACTTACACATGAACTCGCTCAACATTATTGTTGATTTTTCAACTTACATGTATTTCAGGAAATTAAAGGATCTGGCACGGTATGGCACGTTTTCCCGCTGCACTAGTACGAGGTCATCCGGGTTTAGGGAATGTGACTCTTTCCTGGACAAGTCACAGTCCTTAAACTGTGTTTGTGTTTGTTGATGTTTAAGTTGTTGAACAATATTTATGTTGTTAGGGTATGTTCCGCTAAAACAATGTTGTTGTTTTTGGATATTAAAACTTAATTGAATGGATGATCTTGCATGATTTTATTCATATAGCTTTGTTATGGTTAAGCTATGGTATTAAGAAGTCACACCAAATTAACCACGCTTCCGCAAAGCCAGGGTGTGACTGCTTGGTATCAGAGCTCTGATCATAGCGAACTAGGATTCCTTCTTGAGTCTAGACTATGATCACTAGGGCTCTCACGAAAACATTTTTACTGCATACCACTTAAGTCCAGATCCAAAACGTTTTTACAAACAAATGTTGAGCACATTTTATTTATTTATTTTTTTTAGGCTCAGTCTTGGAGGCTGAGGCTCGATCTTGGAGACCGAGGCTCGATCTAAGAGATCGAGGTAGATAGCTAGTGAGACTAGGAAGAGTAGGCTCAGTCTTGGAGGCTGAGGCTCGGTCTTGGAGGCCGAGGCTCGATCTAAGAGATCGAGGTAGAGGGCTAGTGAGACTAGGGAGAATAGGCTCAGTCTTGGAGGCTGAGGCTCGGTCTTGGAGGCCGAGGCTCGATCTAAAAGGTCGAGGTGGATGATAGAGCAGTCTTAGAGACTGGGAGGAATTTGGCTAGTGGGACTAGGAGTGTCAGTCTAGGAGACTGGGAGGCTAGTGGGACTAGGAGAATTATGTGATTTCTTACTTGGTGACTAATGTGTTTGCCTGATTGCATGACTGATTATTTGTGCATATTTGTGTTTATGTTACAGACACATGGACTCGCCCGGTACAGGGGACTCAGACACCACCAGACCTAGACCGATAGTATCTGATGACCTAGCATCTTCAGAGCACGAGGTGCACACGTCGGACGTTTCTAGCACGGACGAGGACGACTTCCAGCCCTTCGCACTACCTGACGGGGCTGATGAGCTCGCCGATGGCCCTCTTATTGAGTACCTACCGTTAGTGGAGATTCCTGCTCCTATACCCTTAGCTGTTTACCCTACCTACGATTTACTTCTTGACGCCAAGGCTGACAACGATATTGAGCTGTATGACGATGACCTCCTAGAGGACGATGAGGAGGGCGAGGCCCTCATAGCTGACGGAGGACTTTTACTGCTTGCAGATGCTCCAGCTGCGGAGTCACCTGCACACTCACCTGCTCCAGACTCCTTCGAGTCTGTGGCCTCCGCACCTTCCCACACTCTGAGCGCACAGCACTTTTCACATGGTTCAGATCCTGACCAAGCATCCTCTGTTGCTCCTATACCTAGCTTTGCTTTCGACCACGAGGATGTGGAGGATTCCGATCCTATCTTTCCCTCGGGATTCGACCCGGATCAGGATATAGAGTTTATACCGATGGATCAGCCTATGGAGGATCCAGTCGACCCAGCTGACCCAGTGGATCCCATCGACCCCGAGTTTGACTTTGAGAGGGCTTTTGATGATCCCGAGCCTGCCATTGCCCCTGAGCAGGCAGCCGCTCTAGACCCTGTGCTTGAGCATGACCCCGTTCATGTTGGCATGCCTATTGAGCCTGTGATTGCTGACCCACCTGTAGATGATCACCCTTTGAATGCTCCGTTGTTGGAGGGCGATCATGTCATTGTTGCCGATCATGTTGATCACCCACTTATTGCTGATGCACCCGTTCACCCTCTTGTTGCTCCCCCACCTGATCCCGTTCCACTAGAGCTCGAGCATGCACTATTCGCGACCCACATGGATCCACCAGATGAGCACGCACAGCACGGGTGGATTCCTGCTGATGATGATGTTCCACCTTTTCCCCCTCATATCACTGATGCTCGACACGTTGATTTCTCTTTTCCATTTCCTAAGTTTACACCTCCAGCGCGACCTGGAGAGGGTTCCTCGGCCCATCCCTTTGGGCATGTGCCGACGTCTGTTCCCTTCATGCCACAGTTTCCACCTGTTTTACCCCCTGTTTCTCCATATCATGTGGCACCTTTTAATCCAGCCAGGGAGCCGTTTCTCTGGTCATCACCGCCTGTCATGCCACCGACTGACCCCTACCATCCCTTCCATGTGGGGCACACTATTGAGGACGTTTTGATGTCTTTTGTTTTTCAGCACGAGGCACACACACAGCGCATTCAGGAGCTCGAGAGAGCTCAGCCGCCGCCGTGTCAGTGCCAGGGTCAGACCCACTCTCCTTTGCAGCCTTCTCGACCTGTACCCCCAGATTATGCTGCACGCCTCTTTGCCCTAGAGCAGCAGGTTGCTTCCTTTATTCGTACTCAGAGAGCCATGGAGGAGGACTGGCTCCAGTTGCGTTGTTTGTTTTACACTCACTTTCCCCCTCCTCCACCGCCATCCATATAGAGCTCATCAGTACCGTTTGGATAGACGTTGGTGAGAAGACCGCGATTGCTTTTGACTGCACAACATTTTTGGAGACTACTTTTTGACTTTTGTTGATTTGGTACATGGGATGTAGTGGCACTGATTTGATATAGTTTTTGGACAGGGGTGATGTAGCCCCTAGTTGATTGATGATTGTATGACACTGTGATGTACTGATATACTTACTATGTGGTCTCGATATATGGCAATCGCAGTATTCTCATCATATTTGATGCTTGATTGATTATGTATGTTTTGATGACATGGGATGTTGTGTGAATGATATTTGTGATAAGAGATGATATGTGAATGATATACTGATAACATGAGATGTTATGTACTATTACTATTATTATATACGTGCATTTTATTATGGCCTGACCGACGTAAACACATCTTTAGAAGATGCCGCCGAGATGTCAAGAACCGCAAATGCCTACCAATCAGGCAGAACTCCAGCAAATCATTGCTGCTGCCATCGCACAATACGCCGCCTCTCAAGGAGGGATTAGTGGAAACAATTCTGGCAACACTGGCAACAACAACAACCCACCTCATGGTAATACTAAGTCATTTAGACATACCATGACCTAATTGGATATCTATAGCAAAGATGCTAATGCCGTTCACATGTTATATGTCACACCCCCAAAAAAAAATCCACACGCGGAGTACCACCGCTTGGAGGCGTGACATGACCAGGATCAAGCCACCAATCATATCGAACATAGCATCTAATATTAAAAGTAGTTAATGTAATTCATCACGACATGATTTATGTTCAACAAAACGTAAATTAAGTAGCGGAAGCATAATATGAAAACCCAAAGTAAAGTTATAAGTTCAATTGTTTATCATAACGTCTACGATCCGTATCCCACAACGACCTGCTCCTCCTTGTGCAAGCTCCATAAGTACCTAAGGTCCTGCAAGGCATGCAGCAGAGAGTCAACAACTAGTTGAGCGAGTTCACAGTGTATAGTTCAGTAATAGCAAGTCATAATAGTACGTGTATCAGTACGTTCGTTCGTTATTCATGTATTAGTTCGTATCGCGGCCTCCCAGGCAGGTATGCGAAGATTAGGGGAAGTTCCTCAAGTATTCTAGACTAGGTTTATTTGTATCGCGGCCTCCCGGGCAGGTATGCGAAGATTAGTAAATTTAGTTCGCGGCCTTCCTAAGGCAGGTGTGTGAAGTCAGTCATAATATCGCGGCCAACCCTTGGCAGGTGTGCGAAGATCAGTTCAATAAGTGTTACTAGTCTAGCCGTATCTTATTGTTAGGTTCTATCATCCGAGTATATACAATAAGTCATCCAATCCCATTCCCACCTGGGAACCCCATGCCTTGGCTGTGTGAACTCACCTTGGTTTGCTCGGCAGATACACAAAGTTCGGTTAAGCTATATAGTGATCAACCACGTCCTAGCATGGTTATTATACAAGTCAGGTTCGCATTCAAGTATAGCACGTATGTTCTACACGTATTGTACACAAGTATAATCATGGCATGCACAAGTATGTCATAGCAGTCCAATAACAGACACGTAAATAAGTCCAAGTATCCGACCCAGTCAGTTGGGCTCGTAACAGTGTGCAAGGTCCAAACGGTGTGCATGTGTTCATGGTCTCGAGTCAAGACTAGAGATCTCGAGTCGAGACTAAGCGGTCTCGAGTTGTACTGGTTTCGGGGTCTCGAGTCGCAACAAGGGTGGTCTCTAGTTGTCATGGTCTGGTCGAGACTACGACACTCTCGAGTCGCAACCGGACCCGCAACCGTGGTCTCGATTTGTGCTGATGTGTGTTGGCAATGTGGTCCCGAGTCAAGACTAAGGGTTCTCGACTCGCAACCCGTGTCGAGACTGGCAGATTGTAACAGTTTCCTTATTATCAGCTCAATTAGTTCCGTAATATCAGCAATCAGTTTTAGCAGTTCCACAATTCAGATCAATTAACAAATCAACAGTTTCAAACTTAGTTAATATTCGATCAAGCAAGGGTTTTATCCAGAAATCATGCATATTCATACTTGTTCATATCATTAACATCAAGGACAATCACAATCGGATCATACTCATACATGTAACAACCTATTATATTATCCATTCGGTTCTAAATCATGCAATCCTATCAATATGTATGTGAGCCGATTAACATGAACACTAAGAAACATCATAATCAATCATGCTAACAGAAATTCTAGATCATGTAATCCGATTAATAACAACATCATCACATAATCACACATATTAAACATGAAATCAGTAAACATACACTAACCGGATTCGAAGATTAAAAACCCGTAAGGTCTCGAGTTGCAAGAGGGTTGTCGCCGGCTTCAAGAGAGAGAGAAGGAGAGTGTGTAGGGTTTGTGAACTTTGTGTATGTTTGGTAAAAATGTGAGATGTTTACAACACCTCATATGTTATGCGATTAGGGGGATGGGCCGAACCCATCTTGGGCTGCCCTAAAGGTTCCGGTTACAATCATACGGCCCAAATGGGCTTATCCAAACGGTTCAAGCTAATTAAGTTGTGCGACCCAACCGGGCTTGTGTGCATTGTGCGATCGAGTGCAGGTTGTGCGGTTCGGTTCATGTAACACATATACACATTCAAATATCACATAATCATGCATTCATTCAATTAGTATAGTTCACATAAGCACGTAACGTTTACACGAAAGTAGGTTCGAAATACGAGTTGTCACATTATCCCCAACTTAAAAGAAATTTCGTCCCAAAATTTGGTACGCACTCACTGAGGGAGCTAGGTAAGTTGTATCGTTCACTGGTTTTCCTGGGGTGTCACATCCTCCCCCCGTTGATCTGGAATTTCGTCCCGAAATTCCGCAGTAGTAGCTTCAGCCTCAGTAGTGGTTGCATTGGTTCCGAATAACTGGGGATACTTTTCTGTCATCTGGTCTTCGCGTTCCCAGGTGTACTCTGTGCCACGTTTGGAGTTCCAACGAACTCGGACAAGAGGGATTCTCTTGTTTTTGAGGACCTTAACATCCCGGTCCGTGATTTCAACTGGCTCCTCAACGAAGTGCAACTGTTCGTCGATAGTGAGTTCCTTCAGAGGAACTATGAGGGTCTCATCTGACAGGCACTTCTTCAGATTCGACACGTGAAAGACGTTGTGAACTGCACCGAGTTCAGCTGGTAGGTTTAGCTTGTAGGCCACTTTGCCTATTTTCTCAATGATTTCGAACGGTCCGATGTACCGCGGATTTAGTTTGCCCCGTTTGCCAGAACGTACCACACCCTTCCAGGGTGAGACTTTAAGTAAAACCCGGTCCCCGACCTGAAATTCCAAAGGCTTCCAACGCTTGTCCGCGTAGGCTTTCTGACGGTCGCGTGCTGCCGCCATGCGTTGTCGTATCTGCGCAATCTTTTCCGTGGCGTCCATTACAATCTCTGGACCCGTGATCTGACTATCCCCCACCTCTGCACAACAGAGAGGTGACCGACATTTACGCCCGTACAATGCCTCGAATGGAGCGGCTTGTATGCTGGTGTGATAACTGTTATTATACGAGAACTCCACCAAAGGGAGATGCTTTTCCCAGCCATTGCCGAAATCGATAACACATGCCCGAAGCATGTCTTCTAGAGTTTGTATCGTGCGTTCAGACTGTCCATCCGTCTGAGGGTGATATGCTGTGCTCATGTCTAACTGTGAGCCGAAAGCTTTGTGCATTGCTTGCCATAGCTCTAACGTGAATCGTGCATCCCGATCCGAAATGATGGAGGTGGGCACCCCGTGCCTCGAAACAACTTCTTTAAGATAAACGTCTGCGAGAGTGGAGAACTTATCCGCTTCCTTAATAGCCAGGAAGTGTGCAGACTTGGTGAGTCGATCCACGATCACCCATATAGTATCATTCCCACGCTGGGATCTGGGTAGACCTGTAACAAAATCCATGGAAATTTCTTCCCATTTCCATTGCAGTATCTTGGGTTGCTGAAGTAGGCCCGCTGGTTTCTGATATTCCACTTTGACTTTTGCACATGTCAAACACTTGCCGACGTAAGTAGCGATGTGGGCCTTCATGCTAGGCCACCAATATGTTGTTTTGAGATCGTGGTACATTTTATCCGACCATGGGTGTACCGAGTAGCGAGACTTGTGTGCTTCATCCATCACAAGCTCTCGTAAACCGCCATAAAGTGGGACCCAAATATGCCCTGCTACATAGTAGGCGCCGTCTTCCTTTTGTTCCATTTGTTGCCTTGAGCCGCGTAAGGCTTTAGCCTTGACGTTTTCGGGTTTTAATGCTTCTATCTGAGCAGTTCGTATCTGTGCAGGAAGACTAGACTGAATAGTGAGTTGCAAAGCTCGTACATGCCTAGGTGTAGTATCTTTTTTACTGAGGGCATCTGCCACAACATTGGCCTTGCTTGGGTGGTACTTGATGGCGCATTCGTAATCGTTCAAAAGTTCAACCCATCTTCGCTGACGCATATTCAATTCCTTCTGCTTGAAGATATGCTCGAGACTCCTGTGATCGGTGTAAATTGTGCACCTGGTACCGTACAGGTAGTGTCGCCATATCTTAAGTGCGAAAACAACAGCTCCCAGCTCTAAATCGTGCGTCGTGTAGTTCCGTTCGTGAACCTTGAGTTGGCGTGAAGCGTAAGCAATGACTTTGTCGCGCTGCATTAATACACATCCAAGGCCCTGAATGGACGCATCACAATAAACCACAAAGTCATCTGTGCCCTCTGGCAACGAGAGGATAGGTGCACTGCAAAGTCTATCCTTTAAGTGCTGAAAAACAGTTTCCTGAGTATTACCCCAACGGTAGGTGACACCCTTCTGTGTCAGTAGCGTGAGCGGCTGTGCGATCTTTGAAAAGTCCATGATAAACCGTCTGTAGTATCCCGCCAAACCCAGGAATTGGCGTATTTTCGTTGGTGTACGCGGTGCAGGCCAGTTCCTGATCGAATCTACCTTGGATGGATCGACATGAATCCCATCCCTGTTCACCACATGGCCTAAGAAGTGGACTTCACGAAGCCAGAAGTCGCATTTGGAAAACTTGGCGTACAATTGCTCCTTTCGAAGAAGTTCCAAAATCAATCGTAGGTGCTGTTCGTATTCCTCCTGACTCTTGGAGTAGATCAGGATGTCGTCAATAAACACTATCACAAATCTGTCTAAGTAGGGTTTGCACACCCTGTTCATAAGATCCATAAATACGGCAGGCGCGTTCGTTAACCCGAACGGCATGACAAGAAACTCGTAGTGACCGTAGCGAGTTCTGAATGCGGTTTTGGAGACGTCCTCATCCCGGACTCTCAGCTGATGGTAACCTGACCTCAACTCTATATTGGAGTAGTAACTCGACCCCTGTAACTGGTCGAATAAGTCGTCTATACGCGGAAGAGGATAACGGTTCTTCACCGTCACCTTGTTCAGTTCACGGTAGTCGATGCACATCCTGAAAGTGCCATCCTTCTTTTTCACGAAAAGTACTGGAGCTCCCCAAGGCGATGAGCTCGGACGAATAAAGCCCTTTTCCAAGAGCTCTTGTAGCTGCTTCGACATTTCTTCCAGTTCAGTTGGAACCAAACGATACGGTGCGCGGGCTATTGGTGCTGCTCCAGGAGCTAACTCAATCTGGAATTCGACTTGGCGATGAGGCGGTAAACCGGGTAAATCTTCAGGAAACACCTGAGGAAAGTCACGTACAACTGGAATATCCTCCAGCTTCTTTTCCTTTGCTGATGCGTCAGTAACAAGTGCCAAAATGGCAGTGTGACCCTTTCGTAAACATTTCTGCGCCTTCAAGAAAGAGATGATGCCAACCACAGCACCACTCTTGTCGCCTTGAACTTCGAGAGGTTCTTGACTAGAACGAGGAATACGAATGATCTTTTCCTTGCATAAAATCTCTGCGTGATGTTGGGATAACCAATCCATACCGATGACGACATCGAAACTACCCAAAACTATGGGTATAAGATCAATCGTGAAGGTCTGACCAGCTAAAACGATGCTACAATCCTTGATTACATGCGCGGCTTCTAGGCTCTTACCATTAGCTAGTTCTACTACATGCTTGGTGTTTAGGGGTGTTGGTGCACGTTTTAACAATTTACTGGCTTTCACAGATATATAACTTGTATCCGCACCCGAATCAAATAAAACAGTAACATAAATATCGTCGAGGAGAAACTTACCCATAACCACATTGGGATCGTTCATTGCGTCTCCTCGTCCCAGCACGAAAGCTCGACCCCTTGCTTCGTTGCCATTGTTGTTGTTGTTTCCCCCGTTGTTGTTGTTCCTGTTGCCCTGATTATTGTTGTTGTTGTGATTCTGGTTCTGGTTCAATTGAGGGCAATCACGTTTGTAGTGGCCTTCAGCACCACACTGGAAACATCCCCGGTTTCCACGCTGTGGCTGCTGCTGCTGGTTCTGTGGAGCTGGCGGTGGGAGTTGCTGGTTCTGGTTTGCTGGCCGTGAGCTTCTACAATCCTTAGCCTCATGACCCATCTTGAGGCATCTTTGACAACGTTCCCTGCGACATCTTCCACTGTGGTGTTTGTTGCACCTACTACACCATGGGTGAATTCCCCGATATCCACCCTGCCCTTGACTGCCTGATGATTGCTGGTTCGGACTCTGGTAGTCATTTGTTTTGCGCTGCTGTGCTTGAGACTGAACAGAAACTGATCCCTTGCTGGAATCCCCCTCCCATTTTCTTTTGTTGTCACTGGGAGTAGCAGAAATAGTGACAGCAGTAGTGGTAGCACTGATGCGTTTTGGCAGCTTGTTCTGTTCCACTGCCTGATCGGTGAGTCGATGAGCAAGACGCTGAATGTCTTGGATGTTGTTGAGGTTAGCCGACGTCACGTGGCTCTGAACCTCTGGCGCAAGCCCCTTGAGATACAACTCAATGCGCTTAACTGGAGGGTCCACCATCGTTGGACACAAGATAGCCAGTTCGTTTGACCGTTTCGTGTAAGCCTCAATCTCTGACCCCGTCATCTTTAAGTGGTATAACTCATCCTCCAACTTGTGGATGTCATCTCGCGTGCAGTATTCTCATTTGATCAGCTCTTTGAAATCTTCCCAGGGTGTGGCGTTAGCAGCTGCCAACCCTAGGATCTGTACTTGCGCGTTCCACCAGGTTAGCGCGATTCCTTCCAACTTGCCAGTGGCGTACTTGACCCTGCGAGCCTCAGGGCATTCACACATCTCAAATACTGACTCTAGCTTCTCAAACCAATGGAGTAGTCCCACTGCCCCTTCCGTGCCACTGAACATGTTTGGACGACAGTCCATGAAGTTCTTGAAAGTGCAAACAGGTTGCTGTGCGGGTTGACCTATTGTGTACTAATAGGACAATGTTTACACACGAGAGTTGGTTTAGGAGTGTAGGATCTAAAGATCCTAGTGTGAATTATAACTATAGGATATACCTCCTGCGTGTGCGGCTGCAAGTGCCGCAACAACTTGTTCGTTAATAAGAGCCGTCAACTGGGCTTGAGTCATGTTAATACGTCCAGACATGATCTTCATAGTAAAAGTAGCATAAGTGAGAATGGTTCGCGAGTAGTGCGATGACAGAAGAGGGTAAGCGCGTAAGTGTTCTCAGGCAATAGTGTCATGTGTATCTATGAATACTACGAGCAAAGTTCTATGTAATTCTAGCATGCAGGTAATATATAAACATAAGCCATATTACCTAGTATGTCGAGTCTTGCACGTGGAGCGAAGCGTCGTTGTGGATCGTTGAGAGCACTGTTCTGGTTATAGTCTGGTTTTAATAAAAACGTTTTCCCCATATTAAAACCAAGTTCTCTATAACCAATGGCTCTGATACCAATCTGTCACACCCCCCAAAAAAAATCCACACGCGGAGTACCACCGCTTGGAGGCGTGACATGACCAGGATCAAGCCACCAATCATATCGAACATAGCATCTAATATTAAAAGTAGTTAATGTAATTCATCACGACATGATTTATGTTCAACAAAACGTAAATTAAGTAGCGGAAGCATAATATGAAAACCCAAAGTAAAGTTATAAGTTCAATTGTTTATCATAACGTCTACGATCCGTATCCCACAACGACCTGCTCCTCCTTGTGCAAGCTCCATAAGTACCTAAGGTCCTGCAAGGCATGCAGCAGAGAGTCAACAACTAGTTGAGCGAGTTCACAGTGTATAGTTCAGTAATAGCAAGTCATAATAGTACGTGTATCAGTACGTTCGTTCGTTATTCATGTATTAGTTCGTATCGCGGCCTCCCAGGCAGGTATGCGAAGATTAGGGGAAGTTCCTCAAGTATTCTAGACTAGGTTTATTTGTATTGCGGCCTCCCGGGCAGGTATGCAAAGATTAGTAAATTTAGTTCGCGGCCTTCCTAAGGCAGGTGTGCGAAGTCAGTCATAATATCGCGGCCAACCCTTGGCAGGTGTGCGAAGATCAGTTCAATAAGTGTTACTAGTCTAGCCGTATCTTATCGTTAGGTTCTATCATCCGAGTATATACAATAAGTCATCCAATCCCATTCCCACCCGGGAACCCCATGCCTTGGCTGTGTGAACTCACCTTGGTTTGCTCGGCAGATACACAAAGTTCGGTTAAGCTATATAGTGATCAACCACGTCCTAGCATGGTTATTATACAAGTCAGGTTCGCATTCAAGTATAGCACGTATGTTCTACACGTATTGTACACAAGTATAATCATGGCATGCACAAGTATGTCATAGCAGTCCAATAACAGACACGTAAATAAGTCCAAGTATCCGACCCAGTCAGTTGGGCTCGTAACAGTGTGCAAGGTCCAAACGGTGTGCATGTGTTCATGGTCTCGAGTCGAGACTAGAGATCTCGAGTCGAGACTAAGCGGTCTCGAGTTGTACTGGTTTCGGGGTCTCGAGTCGCAACAAGGGCGGTCTCTAGTTGTCATGGTCTGGTCGAGACTACACGGTCTCGAGTCGCAACCGGACCCGCAACCGTGGTCTCGGTTTGTGCTGATGTGTGTTGGCAATGTGGTCCCTAGTCGAGACTAAGGGTTCTCGACTCGCAACCCGTGTCGAGACTGGCAGATTGTAACAGTTTCCTTATTATCAGCTCAATTAGTTCCGTAATATCAGCAATCAGTTTAGCAGTTCCACAATTCAGATCAATTAACAAATCAACAGTTTCAAACTTAGTTAATATTCGATCAAGCAAGGGTTTTATCCAGAAATCATGCATATTCATACTTGTTCATATCATTAACATCAAGGACAATCACAATCGGATCACACTCATGCATGTAACAACCGATTATATTATCCATTCGGTTCTAAATCATGCCATCCTATCAATATGTATGTGAGCCGATTAACATGAACACTAAGAAACATCATAATCAATCATGCTAACAGAAATTCTAGATCATGTAATCTGATTAATAACAACATCATCACATAATCACACATATTAAACATGAAATCAGTAAACATACACTAACCGGATTCGAAGATTAAAAACCCGTAAGGTCTCGAGTTGCAAGAGGGTTGTCGCCGGCTTCAAGAGAGAGAGAAGGAGAGTGTGTAGGGTTTGTGAACTTTGTGTATGTTTGGTAAAAATGTGAGATGTTTACAACACCTCATATGTTATGCGATTAGGGGGATGGGCCGAACCCATCTTGGGCTGCCCTAAAGGTTCCGGTTACAATCATACGGCCCAAATGGGCTTATCCAAACGGTTCAAGCTAATTAAGTTGTGCGACCCAACCGGGCTTGTGTGCATTGTGCGATCGAGTGCAGGTTGTGCGGTTCGGTTCATGTAACACATATACACATTCAAATATCACATAATCATGCATTTATTCAATTAGTATAGTTCACATAAGCACGTAACGTTTACACGAAACTAGGTTCGAAATACGAGTTGTCACATTATCCCCAACTTAAAAGAAATTTCATCCCGAAATTTGGTACGCACTCACTGAGGGAGCTAGGTAAGTTGTATCGTTCACTGGTTTTCCTGGGGTGTCACATTATACTGTACGTGCAGGATGCACCTACAAGCAGTTTTTAGACTGCAAGCCGGTCAACTTTGATGGCACAGGAGGTGCTGTCGCCTTTGTTCGTTGGGCTGAGAAAACTGAATCTGTTCTTCGCATGAGCAAATGCGCACTAGATCAGCAAGTCACCTACATCTCTGTGCTATTATTGGATGGAGCCCTATCTTGGTGGAATTTGCAAGTACAGACACTTGGTGAAGCTGCTGCCTACGCGTTAACCTGGACCGAACTGAAGGAGCTTATGCGCAAAAAGTACTATTCCCGCACTGAAATCCAAAGATTGGAGACAGAGTTCTGGCATTTAAAGATGGAAGGTCCAAAGATCGCAGAATACGTGCAGAGGTTTCATGACTTATCGCATGTGGTACCCTACATGGTCACTCCGGAGTTCAAAAGGATTGAACGTTTTATTTGGGGATTAGCTCCTCAAATCATAAGCATGGTGACCTCCTCCAAGCCTGCGACTATTACTAAGGCGATTGATTTGAGCGTGGCTCTCACAGAGGAAGCTATTCGCCTGAACAAGTTTGATGAAGCTGAGCCAAAGAAGAAAGAGACTCATGTGGAGTCATCAGGAGGTAACAAGCGGAAGTTTTCGAACTTCAAGCAAGGCACTAGTGGTGTGGTTAAGAAAGGGGAATCAAGCACGCCAGCTCAGGTTACAGCTGGTAGTGGGAAGAAAGGAAAAGGATACATGGGCGCCCAGCCCAAGTGTAATACCTGCCAGCGCCACCATTCTGGCCGTTGTGGTTTGAAAGTTTGTGAAGCTTGTGGAAAGACTGGCCACTTGAAGGATTCTTGTTGGGCCATAGCTGGCCAGAGAGGCCAGGGAGGATTCGGAAACCGAAACACCAACCGGGGCGGAAATGGAAATCGCCCATAAGGGAACAATGGAGGTGATGGAAATCGAGTTAACAATGCTAATCAAGCGGGCGCTGTGAATCGTAATCAGAGGAGTAACCAAGCTGGTGGAAACGGGCAAAGATCCGGATGCTTCAACTGTGGTGATCTTGGGCATTACAAGAGGAATTGCCCAGAGTTAAACCAAGCCCGTGGTAGAGTTTTTAACATTGAAGCAAGGGAAGCGCGCCAGGATCCCAATGTTGTCACTGGTACGTTCCCTGTAAACCAACGCTATGCATCCGTTTTATTTGATACTAGCGCCGATTATAGCTTCGTATCATTAGAGTTTAAGAATATGCTTGGTTTAGCCGCTAGTAAATTAGATGTTCCGTACTCGATCGAATTGGCTAATGGAAAGTTGGTAGAAGCCAATGAAGTTATCAGAGGTTGTGTGATCGAATTGGGAGAGCGTGAGTTTGCTCTGGATCTACTACCAGTCCAGTTGGGAAGCTTCGACGTGGTGGTAGGAATGGATTGGTTATCAGGCAACAAGGCAGAAATAGTTTGTCACGAAAAGGTAGTTCGTATCCCAACCGAAGATGGTGAGACCATTGTGGTTCACGGAGAGAAGCGTGATACGCCGTTGAGGATTATCAGCTGCCTCAAAGCGCGAAAATGTTTACAGAAGGGATGTGCTGCCTTTCTGGCACACATTATAGATAAGAAAGCTGAAGAACCGAAGATCGAAGACATCCCTGTCGTGAGGGAATATCCAGAAGTCTTCCCAGAGGACTTGCCTGGATTGCCGCCTCAAAGACAAGTAGAGTTTCGCATCGACTTAGTTCCAGGCGCCGCGCCTGTGGCTAAGGGATTTATCCGACCGAGCTTCTCGCCTTGGGGAGCTCCAGTTTTGTTTGTCAAGAAGAAGGACGGTAGTTTTCGTGTGTGCATTGACTACCGAGAGTTGAACAAGCTGACGATCAAGAATAAATACCCTCTGCCAAGGATTGATGATCTGTTTGACCAACTGCAAGGTTCAAGCTTTTACTCTAAAATCGATCTTCGATCTGGATACCATCAGTTAAGGATACAAGAGGAGAGTATCCCGAAGACAGCCTTCAGAACTCGATATGGACACTACGAGTTTCTAGTCATGCCGTTTGGGTTGACAAACGCACCTGCAGTGTTCATGGATTTGATGAATAGAGTTTGCAAGCCCTACTTGGATAAGTTCGTGACAGTGTTCATCGATGATATCTTGATTTATTAAAAGACGAAGGCCGAGCACGAACAGCATTTAAGAGCCATTTTGGAGCTGTTGAAGAAGGAACAACTGTATGCCAAATTCTCGAAGTGCGAGTTTTGGCTACGAGAAGTCCAGTTCCTTGGACACGTGGTGAATGGAGATGGAATTCATGTTGATCCCACCAAGATCGAAGCGATCAAGAATTGGGAAACGCCAAAGACGCCAACCGAGATTCGACAATTCTTGGGTCTGGCTGGCTATTATCGAAGGTTCATTGAGAACTTTTCAAAGATCGCTCAACCATTGACGCTCCTCACGCAGAAGGATAAGAAGTTTGATTGGGGAATCAAACAAGAAGAAGTGTACCAGATATTGAAGGATAAGCTCTGCAACGCGCCAATCTTAGCACTACCGGAAGGTACGGAAGACTTTGTGGTATACTGTGACGCCTCACGTCAAGGATTGGGTTGTGTGTTGATGCAACGCTAAAAGGTTATTGCTTACGCGTCACGTCAGCTGAAAGTGCACGAAAAGAACTATACCACACATGACTTGGAGCTTGGCGCAGTGATTTTTGCTTTAAAGATCTGGAGACACTACCTTTATGGTACGAAGTGTACAATCTTCACAGATCACAAAAGCCTCCAGTACCTATTCAACCAGAAGGAGTTGAATATGAGACAAAGACGATGGGTTGAGCTGTTGAATGATTACGACTGCGAGATCAAGTATCACCGAGGGAAGGCGAATGTGGTCGCCGATGCCCTAAGTAGAAAGGAGAGGATCAAGCCCATAAGGGTTAGGGCTTTGGAAATGATTATTCAGACCGATCTTTCCTTGCGCATACGTGCCGCGCAGAAAGAAGCTCTCAAGGAAGGGAACCTTGAAGAAGAATATCTCCGTGGGATGGAGAAGCTATTGGTACCAAACGGGGAAGGAACATTATGTTTTGAGAAAAGGATTTGGGTTCCTTTGTTTGGAGGATTAAGGAAGGTTATTTTCGATGAAGCTCACAAGTCGCGGTACTCTATCCACCCTGGAGCAGATAAGATGTACCAGGATCTTAAGGATTATTATTGGTGGCCTAGGATGAAAGGCGATGTGGCTGTTTATGTGAGCAAATGTTTAACATGCGCTAAAGTTAAAGCGGAATACTAGAAGCCTTCAGGACTTCTGCAACAACTGGAAATTCCCAAGTGGAAGTGGGAACAAATCTCCATGGATTTTGTTACAAAGCTGCCAAGAACGCCAAAAGGCCATGACACTATTTGGGTAATAGTGGATCGATTGACGAAGTCAGCGCACTTCTTACCCATCAGAGAGAAAGATAATACGAGCAAGTTGGCCGAAATTTACATGAGAGAAATTGTTACACGCCATGGAGTACCTCTCTCCATCATCTCTGATAGAGACGGAAGGTTCGTATCAAGGATTTGGCAATCCTTCCAAGAAGCTTTTGGCTCGCAATTGAATATGAGCACCGCGTTTCACCCGCAGACCGACGGGCAAAGCGAACGGACAATACAGACCTTGGAAGACATGCTGAGAGCATGTGTTATGGATTTGGGCGGTAGCTGGTATAAGCATTTGCCTTTGGTCGAATTTACATACAACAACAGCTACCACGCCAGTATTGGTGCTGCACCATTCGAAGCTCTTTATGGCCGCAAGTGCAGATCACCGCTTTGTTGGTCTGACGCAGGTGATAGACAGTTGGTTGGTCCTGATGTGGTCCAGGAAACCACTGATAAGATCGCACAGATCCGAGATCGCATCAGTGCGGCTCGTGACCGTCAGAAAGCCTACGCGGATCGAAAAAGGAAGCCTCTGGAGTTTGAGGTAGGTGATATGGTTTTGTTGAAGGTATCACCCTGGAAGGGTGTGGTACGCTTCGGGAAGCGTGGGAAGTTGAATCCGCGGTATATTGGCCCGTTCAGAATTCTGGAAAGAATTGGGTCCGTGGCATACAAGTTGGATCTACCTGCCGAATTAAATGGTGTTCATGATACGTTCCACGTATCAAATTTAAGGAAGAGTCCAACGCAAGATACCGTTGTCATTCCTACCGACGAAATTCATGTTGACGACACGCTCCACTTCGTTGAAGAACCCGTTGAGGTTACGGATTGGAAAGTGAACAAGACCCGCCGGAGCAGTGTCAAGCTCGTCAAGGTTCGTTGGAATACCAGACATGGTCCTGAATACACCTGGGAATGTGAGGACCGGATGAAAGAGAAGTACCCCCACTTATTTCCCAAGAACCCTGCTTCTACAAGCAGAACTTAAAATTTCGGGACGAAATTTTTCTAACGGGGGGAGAATGTGACAACCCTCACCAAATCAGGTATCCGTACGGTTTAATTAATAATTAATTACTGCTAAATTACTGTGCTTGCTTGAAATTACTGATGAACTGCTACTTCATTTCTGATACTTGTATATTCCTGCATCATACTTTGATTACCGTCACTACATTATTTACATACTGAACCCTAGTGACAAACATGATGCACAAAAGCACAGTAGCACTATGAACGGATAACCTATTGAACATGCTGATAAAGCCAACATCAGGCAGATATTGCCTCTAAGGCCTGTATGAGCCAGAAAGATTTCACTACACCCATAGTGAGTGTAGGGATACAAGGGCTGTAGAACTGCGTCTCTAGGAATAAGATACAATGACAGGATGTGCCTAGGATATACACTGAGCACAAAACTCAGCACTTTAATAAACAATTCAGCTTTTAGCTAACTAATAAAGTGCCAAAACATGAGAAAAATATTACTAGACACTTTCCAAAGTGTCGGGAATAAGTTGTGTCACTAAAAATGGTATTAACGACACTCTAAAGCTTTGTTAAGCACTTTAACGGATTACTATCCAACCGAACAACCGGACTTTACCCGGAACATGAAAATATTGTCATTAACACTATCTATCTTTTTCTGAGCCGGTTAGGGTCCCCGAATACCCTAACACCCGCCATAAAACACGACACACTACTAACCGGGTTAAGCACCTAACTAACCTATTTAACCTAACTAATAACTAATGGATAGTTGAAATCCAACCAAACTACCCCCCCCCCCACTAAACCGTCCCCTTGGGGGACTCCCTTGTACCATTTTTGGATTAAAATAATCATCTTGGTCCCATATCTAATAGACACAAAGACCATTGGTAATTAGAACATGAGATTGCCTATAAGTTCTACACTTAACTCACTTGATCATTCATCACAAACACTCCCTCTCTCTCTCTAGAAAAGCTTCGGCCGAACACCCCCTAGATCCATCCCTCATTTTTCGAGTTTGTTCATCACATTCCAACATCATACAAGTGTCAAGGATCCCGCATAAGAAGGCTTGGTGCACTCGGAGCTTGAAGGACCTCATTCTCTTGCTTTTGTCCACCCTATTTGCGCTTAGATTCTTCCCTAGCCTCGAGCTAGTGGTATGTTACTTAAAACACCTTCTCGAACTATTTTTAAGTGGTTAATATGATATGTAACGATTAAAACTCGAAATATTACAAGATGATGCTTGAAAGTCTACTAAAAACACAAGTAATGATGGTTCATGGTAAGTTGTAAGATAATTGTTGATGATTTATGATGAATTTTTGAAAAGAAAATGATATGCTAATAAGCATGGAAACCTCCATTTTCAAGGGAAACTATGGCAAAATTTTTGTAAAAATTCAACATTAGAAAAATATTTTTAAACAACTGTTTACAAGTAAATTTTGATCATGGTTTTAAATATAAAATCTGCCATAATTTTTGTTATAAAAATTACATGTATTGGAGGTTGATTTTTAATAATAAAAATGAATAAGTGTATATTTAGGAAAATATATATTTAGAAGTCACAAAAATTATGTGCTACATGTATATTACTTGTATTAGTTATACTAAAAATTTGGGATTTGAAAATAATAAATCACACCAATATACTAAAAATTGTAATTTAAAACATTACAAGAATCACAAGAAAATAAATAAATAACCTATACCCAAATAATGGACGATTCGGACAATGGACACTTTGGACTATATATATATATTCCGGAAATAAATTCGTATCTCGACAAATGTGGTAAACGGTATTTTTGAAACTGGAGAAATGTCAAAATATGGATTTTTACAACTATTATAAAATATATCATATTTTGTCAAATTGGAAATATATTATTTTTTTAAGTGGAGGAAATATATATTTTCATAAACAACTCAAAAATATATTATTTTGGTGAAAACTAAAAATATATATTTTTCTAACTTTAATCTTAAAAATATATTATTTTTAAGATATATGTGGAAGTATACATATTTTTATCAAATAAAATTTTAGACATTTTTCTATAAAAAAATCTCTTAAGATATATATATTTTAAGAATATAAAGTTGGTGATTTTAATTATACAAAAATAATATTCCAGAAAATTACACATAAATTAAGTATAAAATACTTAATAAATACAAGAAAATACATGTTCCTATACGTATAAATACATACCGACATACACTACCAACACTTGGTAAAATACGCAAATACAAGTATACCTATACTTGAAAATATATATGTGAGAACCATAAGACAAAACAAGTTAAAAATATATTAGTTTTAACAATATTCCGAATAATTGTATGGAAAAGAAGTAAGTTAAAATATCCTTATTTTAACTAATATTTATATAATTTTGAATTATATAATTACATATACAACATTCACCAAGCGTGTAACTCAAAGTATACCAAAATTCCAAAATAAGTCTTAATAAATAACTAAGGCTAAGAGTCGTTACATGACCTAAGTGTCTAATAAAACTTAGCACGTGTGAGGTGGACGATATCGCTATTTTGGACATACCCTCACCTGTTGTATCTGTCATAGACATCTCGTCCGATTCAGACCCCGACTTTGTTGCTGACTCCTTCGAGTCTGTGACATCTTTAGCCCTACTAGCTACTGGAGTTAGGGCTTATCCTACCGATGACGAGGACGATGCCATGTCCGTTGCACCATCCTTTCATATCTGTGTTCCTACACCCCCACATGCACATGATCACATGCCCGATCATGTTTCAGCTCCCATTGATTTACCTCTAGTTGCACCACCCATCTCACAGACCCCAAATGCTACCTTTGTCACCCCTTTTCTAGGGAATTCATTTCCACCATTTACTTCAGATGCACACCGATCTGACCTTCCCACCATTTTTCCTCATGAGATACCCGCTCCCCGTCCTGGGGAGGGTACATCCGGACAGTCTCCTAGCTTCGACCCTCTAGCATCTGCTGGCTTCATGCCTACTCCTCACTTCTCTCCGTTTGAGACGGACCCATATCTTCAGTCTCACAGGTGGTTCCCTCCTATTCCATGCCATTATCAGATCCCTACCAACCTTCCTATCATGATGGGTACACTCGTGATGACCTCCTTCTTTCACTCCAGCTACAGTTCGAGGTTCTTAGCCATAGAGTATTAGAGTTAGAGTGTGAGGCGGGTGCCAGACAGCCTCCACTACCTTTGTATCCTCCACCACCACCGTTGTTCCCTCCTCCAGTGTTTCCATCATCTGCTCTTGTTCCTGTTGAGGGTTTCGATGCCCGATTTCTAACTGCTGAGCAGCAGATCAGTTTCTTAGTTCGACGTGTTCATGAGCCCGAGGACGAGCTTGCACATCTTCCTAGTCTGATCTTTCCTACTCCCCCGCTACCTCCAGCATTCTAGGCCTCTTTGTTTTGCAGGTACTTTTGATATGAAGACCAAGACTGAGCTTAAGACACTTGAAGACCCAAGAAGACCAATGTAGAAGGAAAATAGTTACTACTTTTGTATTGTTAAAAACTTGTATGACCGAGGTGATGTAACCTCGAGTCCATTTTGTTTTTCTTCTATTAAAAATAATGTATCAAGTTGTCAAACATACATGAAAGCTTAGTGGTTGTTTTCTTATGTATACATTGTTGATTTATATATGCATGTGATGTTTATATGATTACATGTTTACTTGTTGGGATGATTATTTATGTTATATGTATAACTATATATAAATACCTCATAGACAATTATTTGGTGAATAATGTCTAATATACTCGATACTTCTTGCTACAAGAAAATGCCGCCCACACGTAACACGAACACCAACATGTTACCGAGAACCGAGGCTGAACTCAATGAGCGCATATCCCAGGCTATAGCGCAGCATGAAGCCCTCCGCTCTGAACACAGTGGTGGCACTTCAGGAAACAATCCTCCCACTAATAATGTTAAGTCACCCAAGACATTACAAATCTTTTGGATATTTCCAAATTGTGCTTTGTCAACGCTAACTCGTGAAACGTTGTTGCATATGTTACAGGCTAGACCTATAAGTGTGACAACCCTCACCAAATCAGGTATCCGTACGGTTTAATTAATAATTAATTACTGCTAAATTACTGTGCTTGCTTGAAATTACTGATGAACTGCTACTTGATTTCTGATACTTGTATATTCCTGCATCATACTTTGATTACCGTCACTACATTATTTACATACTGAACCCTAGTGACAAACATGATGCACAAAAGCACAGTAGCACTATGAACGGATAACCTATTGAACATGCTGATAAAGCCAGCATCAGGCAGATATTGCCTCTAAGGCCTATATGAGCCAGAAAGATTTCACTACACCCATAGTGAGTGTAGGGATACAAGGGTTGTAGAACTGCGTCTCTAGGAATAAGATACAATGACAGGATGTGCCTAGGATATACACTGAGCACAAAACTCAGCACTTTAATAAACAATTCAGCTTTTAGCTAACTAATAAAGTGCCAAAACATGAGAAAAATATTACTAGACACTTTCCAAAGTGTCGGGAATAAGTTGTGTCACTAAAAATGGTGTTAAGGACACTCTAAAGCTTTGTTAAGCACTTTAACGGATTACTATCCAACCGAACAACCGGACTTTACACGGAACATGAAAATATTGTCATTAACACTATCTATCTTTTTCTGAGCCGGTTAGGGTCCCCGAATACCCTAACACCCGTCATAAAACACGACACACTACTAACCGGGTTAAGCACCTAACTAACCTATTTTACCTAACTAGTAACTAATGGATAGTTGAAATCCAACCAAACTACCCCCCCCCCCCACTAAACCGTCCCCTTGGGGGACTCCCTTGTACCATTTTTGGATTAAAATAATCATCTTGGTCCCATATCTAATAGACACAAAGACCATTGGTAATTAGAACATGAGATTGCCTATAAGTTCTACACTTAACTCACTTGATCACTCATCACAAACACTCCCTCTCTCTCTCTAGAAAAGCTTCGGCCGAACACCCCCTAGATCCATCCCTCATTTTTTGAGTTTGTTCATCACATTCCAACATCATACAAGTGTCAAGGATCCCGCATAAGAAGGCTTGGTGCACTCGGAGCTTGAAGGACCTCATTCTCTTGCTTTTATCCACCCTATTTGCGCTTAGATTCTTCCCTAGCCTCGAGCTAGTGGTATGTTACTTAAAACACCTTCTCGAACTATTTTTAAGTGGTTAATATGATATGTAACGATTAAAACTCGAAATCTTACAAGATGATGCTTTAAAGTCTACTAAAAACACAAGTAATGATGGTTAAAAGCTCATATGATGTGTAAAACTTGTAGTAATTGAATTGTGTGGTTATTTGGACCCGATCTATGTTGTGGTAGCTCGGATTATCATTTAACCCGGTTTAGTCATGAACATAGATCATGACATAAGCTTGTTTTGAATGAAACAAGGGTTAGAAGGTGAAACTCTACCACACACGAATCATGAACTTGTGTAAAAACATTTTTATTTGTGAAATAGTGTTTAAAACTAGCAGATCTACGTATCTGCAAGTGGTATTTTCTAAAGACCGAGTGTCAAGAGAATCATGTTTTCTAAAAACGGATCTTACACTAACAAGTATGATTTTTAGAAACACACAAGTGTGTGAACACTTGTGTAACGCAAAGTTTCGACAAAATAACAATTTTTGTAAAATCTACAAGAAGATGTAAAGAAGTACTTTCTATAAAAACGGGGTTTTTATGAAACCGGACTAATTTATATTAAGATCCGCTAAACGTAATGAGATTTACTTTGTATTTTTGAGTAAATCACAAGTTCATGAAATCTTTGCGATTTACATATTTATTAACTAGTTGATGCGTTGAATATTGTTTTGATTGAATAAGAAATTGGTTGAATTGATTTGTAAAAGAAAATGATACGCTTGAAAGCGTGGCCACCTCCAGTTACAGAGGAAACTCTGGCGAAATTTTTCCAAAAACCTAACACTTAGAATTATTTTCACTATAAGTGTTAGACACACTTTTTGACATGTTTTCAAAATATATAAGTTTCGCCACGACTTTATTTACAAAATATCGGGGGTGGGATTTCACAAAATAAAACTTAGTAAATATATATTTAATATATATATTTTTCATAAATCACTTGATGCGTGTTTATGATTATTTTGTGAAGATACATGAATATTATTTTTAGAGTAAAAATAATATTATCGAATGTTAACGAATCCAAAATAATACGAACACTTTCACGATAATCATATAAGTTACACCGGTAATTACTATTACCACTCGATCGGTAAAACGTAACTTACGCAATTTACGGAAATATTCATGCACGCGTATATTTGACAAAGTATTATTTTGGGAAAATCTTGTAAAGTAAAAATATAATATTTTTTTGAGAAAAATATTTATATTTTGGGATTGGAAATAAATATGTATTAAGTGAGACTTAATGGTATAATTCGAACGCACATGTATTAAATCCCCCATCGTTGGGAAGGAAATTAATTACCAAGTATATACAGAACATAAACACGAAATAGTTGTCTAACTATTTCCTAAAACGTAAACCATAAAGCTAAGGCACGGCCGTCCGTCTAATAGAGTTAGTACATGTAGGTCGTTGCACAGCTGCTTGACTTGGAGTATACTTGGTAGAGACGCACCGCTGTGAGTTCATGTCCCCCTTTTCTCTTAACTGTTTTCAGTTTTCTAAACTGCGGGGGTGAAATACATATTACTTTGATTATGAATACTTTATACATGGTACGGTTAGCGTAAGGAGGGTTACTATTTAGATCATGTGAATGGGTAGGCGGAAACTTGAGGTCATTAATCCTCAGGGTAGGACCGAGGGGAAGGAGCGAAAGATCTATTTGGGTGTAGCGAGCCCAGTCCCAGGCCCAGCATAACGGACCTCGGGATGACTTTGTACCCGGCGCATAAATCTGCTAGGTTTGAGCCTTCCTACTTGCATTTCACACATATCAATGGCCTTGCTCCAGGGCCGAAATCCAGAAGTTGGAAACTGAGTTCTAGAATTTGAAAATGGATGGGCCGAAGATTGCTGAGTATATCCAACGATTCCATGACTTATCAAGGGTTGTTCCCTATCTTGTCGAGCCTGAATTCAAGAGGATTGAGCGATTCATCTAGGAACTCGCTCCTCAAATCCTGAGCATGGTTACTGCCTCAAAGCCTCCAACCATCGCAGAGGCTATCGATCTGAGCATTGCACTTACTGAGGAAGCTCTTAATATGGGAAAGTTTCAAAATATGAGACAAACAAGAAAGAGACTCACGTGGAGTCTTCGGGCGACAACAAAAGAAAGTTTTCAAACCTGAAGAAAGGCACCCAAGTAAGTCATGACAAATCAAATGCAAACAAAAGAAGGGAAGCAAACCTGCCTCGTGGCACGAACGCTTATGGAGCCACCAATGAGGCCAGTGGTGAGGGTTATATGGGGACTAAGCCGAGATGTGACAGATGCAAGTTTCATCATGAAGGTCGATGCCCGAGACCTAAGTGTGACAGATGTGGAAAAGATGGAACACAGCAAGGATACCTGTTGGCAAGATATCCCAACCGAGGAGGAAATGGTAACTACAACCAAGGTGGTAACAACAATCAGGGTGGTAATCGCAACAACAATCAGGGAGGCAATAACAACAACAACAACCAAGGCGGAAATGGTAATGGTAGAGGTCAAGGCTGCTTCAACTGTGGTGACATGGGGCACTTTAGAAAGGA
Source organism: Helianthus annuus (assembly GCF_002127325.2). Taxonomy (NCBI): domain Eukaryota; kingdom Viridiplantae; phylum Streptophyta; class Magnoliopsida; order Asterales; family Asteraceae; genus Helianthus; species Helianthus annuus. The sequence goes on from NC_035441.2 coordinate 83,079,964, forward strand.
TTGCCCTAAGGAGAATCAAGCACGAGGAAGAGTCTTCACGATTGGAGCTCGTGAAGCGCGCCAGGACCCGAACGTTGTGACGGGTACGTTCCCTATTAACCAACACTATGCATCCATTTTGATTGATATACTGGCACCGACTTTAGCTTTGTATCTATAGAATTTAAGAACCTACTTGGTCTAGAAGCAAGTAAGCTAGACACCCCCTATTCTATAGAGTTAGCAAATGGGAAATTAGTCGAAGTAAATGAAGTTATTAAGGGTTGCACACTTGAACTTGGAGAGCGGGAATTTTCCATCGATCTTCAGCCAGTTGGCTTAAGCAGCTTTGATGTGGTTATCGGAATGGATTGGTTATCTGACAACCGAGCGGAAGTAGTTTGTCATGAGAAGGCCATTCGCATTCCGTTGCCGAATGAAGAAACATTTGTAGTCCATGGGGAGAAACGTGAGACGCCCCTACGAGTCATTAGTTGTATGAAGGCGCAGAAGTGTCTCCGAAAAGGCTGCTTAGCTTTCCTCGCACACGTCATTGACAAAGAAACCCAGGAGCCAAAGCTAGAAGACATTCCTGTTGTGAAGGAATTCCCATAAGTCTTTCCCGAAGACTTACCTGGGCTACCTCCGCAGCGACAAGTAGAGTTCTGGATAGACCTAGTGCCAGGAGCGGCACCGGTGGCAAAGGTGCCTTACCAACTAGCTCCGTTAGAGATGCAAGAGCTTTCGACTCAACTGCAAGAGCTGCTAGATAAGGGATTTATCAGGCCAAGCTTCTCACCTTGGGGAGCTCCAGTGTTGTTTGTTAAGAAGAAGGATGGCAGTTTCCGTATGTGTATCGACTATAGGGAGTTGAATAAGTTAACCATCAAGAATCGGTATCTCTTGCCGAGGATTAATGACTTGTTCGACCAATTGCAAGGTTCTAGCTACCACTCCAAGATCAACTTAAGATCGGGATATCATCAACTGCGAATACAAGAAGAAAGTATCCCTAAAACGGACTTTAGGACTCGCTATGGACATTACGAGTTCCTTATCATGTTGTTCGGCTTAACAAACGTACCGGCAGTATTCATGGACCTCATGTATCGGGTGTGTAAGCCGTATCTGGATAAGTTCGTGATTGTGTTTATTGATGACATCCTTATATACTCGCGAACTAAGGAAGAACATGAGCAACATCTGCGAGCTATCTTGGAGCTCTTGAAGAAAGAACAACTGTATGCGAAACTGTCGAAGTGCGAGTTTTAGATTCGTGAAGTGCAATTCCTAGGTCATGAGGTCATGTAGTGAACGAGAATGGAATTCATGTCGACCCTACCAAGATTGAGGCGATCAAGAATTGGGAAGCACCAAAAACCCCAACTGAGATACGACAATTTCTGGGGTTAGCGGGTTACTACAGGAGATTCATAGAGAACTTTTCGAAGATTGCTCAACCATTAAATACCTTAACCCAGAAGGATAAGAGATTCGATTGGGGTGAAGCACAAGAAACAGCTTTTCAGACGTTGAAGGATAAGCTTTATAAGACACCGATTCTATCTTTACCCGACGGTACCGATGGTTTTGTGGTTTATTGTGATGCTTCTCGACAAGGTCTTGGTTGTGTGCTGATGCAACGGGACAAAGTAATCGCGTACGCGTCACGTCAATTGAAGGTGCATGAGAAGAACTATACAATGCACGACCTTGAACTAGGTGCAGTGATATTCGTGTTGAAGATTTGGCGTCATTACTTGTATGGTACTTGTTGCACGATTTTTACTAACCACAAGAGTTTGCAACACATTTTCGATCAGAAGGATTTGAACATGAGACAACGAAGATAGATCGAGCTTATGAATGATTACGATTGTGAGATTAAGTGTCACTCGGGCAAGGCAAACGTTGTAGCAGACGCCTTGAACCGCAAGGAGCGCGCAAAACCTCTAAGGGTGCGAGCCTTAGAGATGACCATACAAACTGAACTCACTACTCGGATTCGTGAAGCTCAGTAAGAGGCGCTTAAGCCAGATAACCTACAAGCTGAATCATTACGTGGAATGGAAGCGCAACTGTTGCCAAAGGAAGATGGAACATTGTACTTTATGGAACGAGTTTGGGTTCCACTCTTCGGTGATATATGCACGCTTATTTTGGATGAAGCACATAAGTCAAGGTACTCTATACATCCTGGATCCGACAAGATGTACCAAGACTTAAGGGACCTTTATTGGTGGCCCAAGATGAAAGCCAATATCGCTACATATGTGAGTAACTACCTTACTTGCGCCAAAGTTAAGGCGGAATACCAGAAACCATCAGGGTTGTTGCAACAACCTGAGATTCCCATATGGAAGTGGGAACAGATATCGATGGATTTCATTACCAAGCTACCGAGAACCCAAAGAGGTCATGATATGATTTGGGTAATTGTTGATCGACTCACGAAGTCTGCGCATTTCCTATCGATCAGCGAGAAAGATAACACGAAGAAGTTGGCAGAAATATATCTCAAGGAGATTGTGGCACGTCATGGAGTGCCTGTTTCTATCATATCCGATCGAGATGGTCGTTTTGTGTCAAGGATTTGGCAGACATTTCAGAGGGCTGTTGAATCACAGTTGAACCTTAGTAATGCCTTTCACCCTCAGACGGACGGCCAAAGTGAACGAACGATACAGACTTTGGAAGACATGTTACGTGCTTGTGTGATGGACTTTGGTGGAAGTTGGGATACTCACTTGCCTTTAATGGAGTTTTCCTACAATAATAGTTATCACACCAGCATTCAGGCTGCCCCATTTAGAGCTTTATATGGATGTAAGTGTCAGTACCCGTTGTGTTGGGCGGAAACCAGAGATAAACAGCCTATTGGTCCAGAGTTAGTTCAGGAAATTACTAGATAAGATTGCTCAGATACGTGATCGCATCAAGTCAGCTCGTGATAGACAGAAGAGTTACGCCGACAAGCGACGAAAGCCATTGGAATTTAAAGTTAGAGATATGGTCTTGTTGAAAGTCTCGCCTTGGAAAGGCGTGGTACAGTTTGGTAAACGTGGAAAGTTGAACCTGCGTTACATTGGTCCTTTCAAGATTCTCGAGAAAATCAGAACTGTTGCATACAAGTTGAAGCTTCCAGAAGAACTTAGCAGTGTCCAGGACACGTTTCACGTGTCTAATCTCAAGAAGAGTCCTACTCAAGAAACAGTTGTCATTCATGCAGACGAGATTCACGTCAATGACAAGCTCCAATTTACTGAAGAACCTGTTGAGGTTACGGACCGGAAGGTCCACAAAACACGGAGAAGTCGTATCAAACTTGTCAAAGTCCGTTGGAATTCACGTCATGGCCCATAGTTTACATGGGAACGTGAAGACCAAATCAAGTCTAAGTATCCACATTTATTTCACAACTCCCCTGCAACCGATAACGTAGCTTAAATTTCGGGATGAAATTCTTTTAACGGGGGAGAATGTGACAACTGGCACTTTTCCATGTAATTTCCGTACAATGTGAATAGTAGCTTGTAATCTATGGTTGTGCATGATGAATTTATGATATGAATGATTTCATGATTTACTTTCAAAGAACTCACTAATACAGTACATGTTGCATGTTACTTATGATTGTTAAATGCAACTTGAAACAGTTAAATTAGTGCACAGAACGAAACTAGCACAATAATCAGATAAACTAGTAGTACTGACGGGAGTTCAATACTCAGACATACATCATGTTAGGACACAGAATGAGTCCCGGAACCAAGGTTTACACTAGAATTCTATGTAGGAAGGTAAGGGTTATAAAACTGCCTTCTGAGTGAAGAATAAACACTAAAAAGTGCCCGAAACACACTCTAACTGAAAATTCTGCAGAATTCAGCAAAATTCAGCAATTTAACACCAAAATACAATGCAGAAATAAGGTTTAATTGTCCAGAATAACTTGTAAAGTGTCGGGAATGAAAACTATCATAAAAGGTATCTCATAACACACTAAACTGCGCAACTTAGCACCTTAACGAACCGGTAACCAAACGAACAACCGGACACTACCCGAAACACCAAAATTGAACTAGAAGCATTGTTTTAACATCATTAAGCTAGTTGTTAAAACTAAACACCATGTTACATCCCAAAGACCTAAACACATTAAACCCCTAACTAAGACACTTACATTCTAACTTAACATCTAACTAATACTTGAAATCAAACCAAGAACCCCCCCCCCCCACCATGAAGACGGTCAACATAGGGGTCCCACACCCCCCTCCATTTTCTTGATTATTTTATTTGATATGTTAAGAAGATATTAGACATAGGAACCATTGTGTAAATTGTTGTTGGAGGATAATGATACATATAACTATAAGACTTTCAACACTTATCATTCTCAACATTCAAACTCACCAACACTTCTCTTCTCCCTCACATAGCTCACGGCCAAACACCCTCTTCTTCACCTCCATTTTCTAGCTAATTTCCATACAATCTAAGCACATTCTATGGTGAATCAAAGCTACTTAGGAAGGTTGCAAGCAAGGAGACTTGAAGGACCATCTTGTGAAGCTATTACCCACCTCTTTTCTTCTTCATCTTGCGTCTTGTTCTTCCCTAGCCTTTGTGCTAGTAGTAAGCTCTCTTGATCTTGTTTTTACACTTTATTTTAGTGGTTAAAGTATGTAGTAACTAAAGATCTAAAGAATCACACCAAAACAAAAAGATGAACATAAACATAAAGCTTGAAATCATGAAGACCTAAGTTGTTTAATGTGTGTGATGAACTTGTTTGTTGATTTCTTGAATGTGTGGTGTAGATCACCACATAAAATCTTGCTAGATGATGATAAACATTATCTAGTAAGTATGAGAATGAATCTTGAAAGATCTATGTTAATCATCCTTTATGTTAAGTGTGAACTTGAAGATGAACATGATTTTGTGTAGGATGATGATTCCTACAAGTTGTAAGTCTTAAAAATATAAGATTTCAAAAATAAAAATTTCAAGAAAATAAAGTTTACTTCATGATTTACATGACTTGGTTTTTGAAAGAAAATAAACATGTTTTAGGTGTTAAAATGGAACCATTAAAGTATGGAAAACAGGAAAAATCCAAGGAGATGAATTTTTGTAAAAATGTGTCACAAGTTGTAAAGATTGAAATCTTGTAAACATGAGTTTTATGAAATAAAAACCATGTTTTTAGTGTTAGTATATCATGATAAACGTCATGTAAAAATACTACAAGATTTTACAAAACTTCAAGTTCATACCATCTTGTAGAAGTGTATGTTATGGCTCATGGTAAGTTGTAGGATAATTGTTGATGAATTTTTGAAAAACAAATGATATGCTAATAAGCATGAAAACCTCCATTTTCGAGGGAAACTATGGCAAAATTTTTGTAAAAATTCAACACTTAGAAAAATATTTTTAAATAGGTGTTTACAAGTAATTTTTTATCATGGTTTTAAATATAAAATTTGCCATAATTTTTGTTATAAAATTACAAGTATTGGAGGTTGATTTTCAATAATAAAAATGACTAAGTATATATTTAGGAAAATATATTTAGAAGTCACAAAAATTATGTGCTACATGTATATTACTTGTATTAGTTATACTAAAAATTAGGGACTTGAAAATAATAAATCACACCAACATACTAAAAATTGTAATTTAAAATATTACAAGAATCACAAGAAAATAAATAAATATCTTAACCCAAATATTGGACGATTTGGACAATGGACACTTTGGACTTATATACATATATATATACATACATACATATATATATATATATATATATATATATATATATATATATTCTGGAAATAAATTCATATCTCGACCAATGTGGTAAACGTATTTTTGAAACCGAAGAAACGGCAAAATATGGATTTTTACAAGTATTATAAAATATATCATATTTTGTCAAATTGGAAATATATTATTTTTGAAGTGGAGGAAATATATATTTTCATAAACAACTCAAAAAGATATTATTTTAGTGAAAACTAAAAATATATATTTTTCTAACTTTAACCTTAAAAATATATTATTTTTAAGATATATGTGGAAGTATACGTATTTTTATCAAATGAAATTTTAGACATTTTTCTATAAAAAATCTCTTAAGATATATATATTTTAAGAGTATAAAGTTGGTGATTTTAATTGTACAAAAATAATATTCCGGAAATTACACATAAATTAAGTATAAAATATTTAATAAATACAAGAAAATACGTATTCCAATACGTATAAATACATACTGACATACACTACCAACACTTGGTAAAATACGCAAATACAAGTATACCTATACTTGAAAATACATATGTGAGAACCATAAGACAAAACAAGTTAAAAATATATTATTTTTAACAATATTCCGAATAATTGTACGGAAAAGAAGTAAGTTAAAATATCCTTATTTTAACTAATATTTATATAATTTGGAATTATATAATTACATATACAACATACACTAAGCGTGTAACTCAAAGTATACCAAAATTCCAAAATAAGTCTTAATAAATAACTAAGGCTATGAGTCGTTACACGATCTAAGTGTCTTATAAAACTTAGCACGTGTGTAGGTAGTATTACGGCTTGAGGATACCTACTTTGGGTACACAAGATTACGGACGCGAACTTGTGAGTTCATGTCCCCCTTTTCTCTTAACTGTTTTCGGATTTATAACTTTTCGAGGGTGAAATACATGTCAACTTGGGTATGATTTAGCTAAGGAATGAACTATTAGTTCATGTGAGCATAGGCTGAAACTGAAATGCCATTAATCCTTTTTAAGGACCACGGAACAAAGGTTAGATCTAATGGGTACGGGCGAGCCCCACTCACGGTCCATGGGTGACCACTTTGAGTGCTGTTGTGTCCCGTTCGAGGTGATTCAACACTAAAAATCGTCTACTCGGGTTGAGTACTTCCTATGTCGTCACATATATTAATGTCCTTGCAAAACATTAATGATCTGTTCATAGACGCTTTACATACCTACTTACAACTAAACTTTCAAATGTTTTTGAGACTCCTTTGATGCGCATACACATAAAACGCATGAACTTGCTCAACTTTTGTTGATTTTTCAACTTACATGTATTTCAGGAAGATGAAGGGATCTTGGTGTGGCATTATCTACAAGTTTTTGGGTTTTCAAGTCTAGATGTCATCCATATTTTTGGAGGGTTTGGTTTGTATATCCTATCTTCAATGAGATATAGAACACAAAGCCTCGTGAAGTTTAACTTTTGTTAGAACAAGTCCTGTTATGGAACTTTAAAACTTATGTTGGGTTGTAACCTTAACTTAATACTCGTGTTGGTTGGGAAGTTGGACAATTTGTGTTTGTAATGTTTAAAACTATGTATGGATGAACATCTCTTAATTTTATGCATGTAGTCGTTTGTTATCGACTGTTAAACGGGAAATCCAAGATGAGATACTTAGAATCTAAACGTGCTATAGAGGATCCATCAAACTTGCTTGTGGGCCAGGTTATCAATTTCATCATGTTTTGCCCTTTTGACCAGATCCACCACCTAAGTGTTAAAAAAAAACAGTAAATTTCTAATGATATTAGTCATGTCTACATTCTATAGGATGAATTAAGGTTTTAGAATCTGCAAGCGAATTGAAGCGGAAACCTTAACATCTGCTAAAACGATACAGTCACAATAAGGACACATCATTCTCATTCTTATCCCACCACACCCCAACTACCAGACCCATCATTTAAGGACACATATACTCGAACACCTTCCATGCACTCTCATTCAATCAACCAAAAAATGTACCTAATGACTAATCAATAGTAACATAAACATGAATAACATGATTCCAAGATACCTAAAAAAACCCTAAGTCGACCATATCACATTAAGTTGAATTTAACAAAGCAAAAAAGAAAACATAAAAACAATTTCAAAATGAATAGCAAAACATCACATACACAGGAACATACTAAAGTTCTAACATGAACTTGATGGAACAAATGAATGACAAAGAATTTTTATATGAAAATGGAACAATGTTACAAATTTGAAAACCAAATCTGATATGTTAGAAGACTGAACCAGAGATAGGTAACAGAAACAATATGGATACATTGCTAGAGTTGAAAATCGAAATCAGACTTGTTAGAAGATTGAGTCGCAGAAGCAATAGGTGTCATATGAAGCATAAATCCATCATCTCTCTGCTAAAATCGGTGGTCGTCGGCGTCCTCTAGTGACGGCGACGATGATGATGATCCCATATCTCTTTTTGTAGAGAAAAACGCCTGAACCAGTTAGGGTTTCAAGCTGCACTGTAAAGATCGCGATTAGGGCTTGCGACAATTAGATAAAGAAGAAAAAGAAAATCTTTGAATATGATTACCAACATCCGTTAGATTCTTCATTGAAAATAATCCATGGATCCAAGTTTGATTTGAAGAAGATGTAGAGTGAAGCCAGAGAGAAACGGCTGAAAGAATGATTTAGGGTTTAAGTGGAGAATGATTTCAACTGATGAAGAGATGCTAAATTGGAGAATGATTTCAATTGATTGAGAGAATTGATTAGGTTTCCAAAATTTGTGTGGTTTCAAAAACAAAAAGAGCGTAGGAAGGAAGAAATACATTACCGCTCAAAGGAAAAAAATAGGAGAGGATGAGATGCCACGTGGCATCAAGCAGCCTAAGCACATGCCATGTGGCCTAAGCATGTTTTGCTTTATTATTATTTATTATTTATAGATTTATAGATTATTTTTTTGAATATTATAGGGCAGTTTGCATGCACTAACAACCATCCAAGTTTTTTGTTGGGATTGAACCCTATCAGAGGAACAGATAATGTAAAGCCAAAACTGGATCAGCTTAGTGGATCCAGAATAAGCAGATGTTGATGTACAAAAACTCTCCCCTTGAAAGTGATTGCAACATCTGATGACCTCCTATCTGCTGATCTTACTAACTGCTGATCAAAACTGCTGCTCAACTAAAGATCTGATGAAGACTAAAGATCTACTGATTCAATCTACTGCCTTGAGTCAAGCACTGCTGATCCGGACAAGTGCTGCTGGGTTCACAGCAGTAGAAGGTTGCAGCAGTTGTTCTATAGTCTGTTATGTAATAGAATGTAATAGCAGTAGTTAACACAAGCAGTGTCTGTATAGATCAGAGGTTAGAGTTGTTAGGAGGTTAGATGTCACTTTCATGGTGACGTCAGCTAAAGATGCTCAGTAGTTTGCAAGTGCTTATAAATAGTACAGTACTTTGTACTGTTCTATTAGCTCTTCACATCATTCGTCTTCTTTGCACGAACAAACTGCTGAGCTCTGGCTGAGGTGGAGTTTGCATTCATTCATCATCATTGTAATCGTAATTGAAATAAATTCAATCATTCGGGTCTTTGTGTAGAGATGTTTGATTAAAAGTATTACTCTCATTTGATTGTATACAAAGTTTGTGTTCATCTTAATTTCCGCTGCACACTCATTCATCTCCATCTTATTTTACAAACAAAAATACAATCAAAAGGAAACTCAGATCCAACAATTGGTATCAGAGCTAGAACAGTCAAATTTGATTTAACAATCATTTTGACGTAAATAGTTCAGCTCAAAACAGTTGATACTGATCGTTTGTTCGTCGTTGAAAAACAGAGTAAGGATTAATCACCATTATAGTTGGTTTCTCAGTACCTGTAAAACAACAAGAATGACGTCACAATCTCAGGACGATAAAAACAACATTGGCTCGCTCTTTAAACCACCTATGCTAAAAAGAAATGAGTACAACATCTGGCAGAGGAGGATGGGTCACATCCTTGCTCAACAAAGCACAGGTTGTTGGAAGTCTGTTATCTTTGGTCCTCATATTCCTACAGTGCCAAGCGCTGAAGATGCTAAAAAACAAGTCCCTAAACCTGTTGAAAATTATACTGAAACGGATTATCAAAAATTTGAACTGGATGCTAAAGCATTTAGTATTGTTGCATCAGCACTCCCCAACGAAATATATGCTGGACTGTTACATTGTAACAGTGCCAAAGAGTTGTGGGACGCACTTAAGGAACAGTTTGGAGGTACCGAAGAAGTCATAGAAAACAATAGGGAAATCCTGAACCAACAGTATGAAACATTTTGTCATGTTAAAGGTGAATCACTGACTCAACAATTTGAGCGTTTCAGTTGTCTCATCAGTGAACTGAGGCTTGTTAATGTCACGTTTACAAACTCGACTCAAAATAGCAGGTTCCTCAGATCACTGCCAGAAAAATGGGACACAATAGCTATTGTCACCAGAACTGCACCTGAGTTCAAGGATCTGACCTTGACCCAAGTCCATGGTCGACTCCTGACCTTTGAAAGGGAGTTGAACCAGAAAAGGAAGTTACAAGAGTCAGGGAAAACCGTTGATGATTATTCATTCGGTAACACTGCTCTTCTGGGTCAAGAAGAATCTGGTGGTAGTGGTAAGGATCAGGGTTATGATCACTACATTGACATAACTGTTGGTGCGAATTTTAATAACCCTGATCCTCACTCTACAGGTTATGCATTCACTGCAAATGAAAACCAGATGTCAGACAATTTAAGCTTTGAACTCAATGATTTACAGCATTTCGACCCCACTGACCTAGAGGAAATGGACATCCTGCACCAACTGGCCTTGCTAAGTGTTAGAACTAGCAAGTTTTATAAGAGAACTGGGAGAAAATTTCCAGGTCTACATGGGAACCTAAGGGTTGGGTTGGATAAATCGAAAATCAAGTGTTACAAGTGTAACAGGTTGGGACACTTTGCTAGGGAATGTAGGAGTCAAACATCTGGTCCCATAGTCACTCACCCTAGTTCAAATCCTAGACCTCAAAATCAAAACACTGTGCACTATGCTCAATATGCCCCAGCAGCACATTTGAACACTGCTCACTATGTTGTTGCCCCTATGCCAGTGCATTATGTCCAAACAGCTGCTCCACAGATCCAATATGTTCAAACCCCTGCTCCCCAGGCACAAGTGCAATCTGCACCTCAAACTACTGCTCCAGTAGTTACACAACCAGAACAACAAAGTTTCTTTAGTCAAGAGTTTGTTGACTGGAGCAGTATGCCTGAAAATCTTAATGATGAAAATTTTGCACTGTATGCTTCAAATGATTCTTCTCACAATGAATTTTGTTTGATGGCATTAGAGTCAATACAGGAGGAGGTTGAATCTGAGGAGGAACAGCTGAAGGTTGAAACAGTGGAAGAGGTGACTGAAGCAGTGGTTACTGCTGTGACTGATGAAGTACTGCTGGGAGAAAGTTCAGGTACCCTGATTGAACCAATGACAGATCTATGGTCTGAAGAAGACAAGAAAGATGAAAAGGCTGGTAAGGATGAAGAGAGAGCTGATGAGGAAGAAAATCCTAAATGTGATTGTGCAATGATGGCTGCTGCCAAGGTATCACCTCAAGTTCTAGAAAAACTATGTTCTGACAATTGCATTATTGCTTTTGCTAACATCAAAGAGGTGAATGAAAACCTTAGGAACAAAATCTTAACTGATGAAGTCAAATTTGAAAGATCTTTAAAAGAACTTAAAAACAAGTTGACTGAAAAAGAAAAAGAGATTAGCAGTTTGAAAGAAGAGCAAAGCATAACCAAAACCCAACTCCAAACTATGGTAGAAAAATACCAAGTTTGCAAAAAGGAGTTAGAATCCACCCAGATCACTTGTGAAAGATGGGAGGAATCATGCAAAGGGTATGAGGTTATGCTTGAGAAACAGATAAAAAGCAATGTAAAATTTGGGGTTGGTTATAGAAAACATGATGATGAAAACACTGCTTTTGAAAAATCTGTTTCAACCACTGATGTAACTACTGAGTTCATCCCAACAAACAAGGATGGCCAAGAAGTGAAAATCACTGACAAACTTGGTAACAAAATCACACTTGACAGACCAATGGGTCCCTCTGCATTTGAGGAGATTGAAAATCATCAATTTAAACCAAGATGGTCTGATGAGTGTGATATCCTTGAAAACTTCAAGCCAATGGACTTTACATCAACTGATGGTGTTAAGGCTCCAAAAGCTAAAGTCATTCCTCTTAAGGATATTCCAGCAGTGGTCAAAACCTCTGCTACAAAGGAGTCTGAAAAGAGGAAGAAGAAAGAGAAAATTGATAACTTGTTTTGTGAATTCTGTGAGAAGAGAAACCATCTAACAAAAGATTGTTTCCATTTAAAAGCTTATGACTTAACCAAAACAAGTGTCACTACTTCAGCTGAAAGTTGCAGTGTTTGTGGTAAAACAAACCATAAAACTCAGGCTGTGTGTACCTCAAAAACTTCAATGAAAAGAAGAATGAGTACATGGCTAAAACATCCTTGAGTTCATCAGCATCTTCACCATCTGTCAAGTTCACAAAGAAACAACCACTGTTTGTGCCAGTTCAAACAGCTGTCACAAAACAGCTGAACCAAACATCTGTCAAAAGAGATGTTCAGGTTACTGATGCACCTCCTGCCAATCAGTTCAGAAAGGGCAAGGAAAAACAGTCTTACCAAAGGATTCCACACGTTTATGAGGTCTACAAAAAACCCTCTAAACCCAGAGTGAATAGGCATCCTTTCGGTTACCAGCAGTTGATTGGGCAAGACCCCCAACAGTGGTTAGCAAGAAACAGTACTAAAATTGTCCAAACCCCTGACTTAACCACTGCCCATCACTTTGCATCCACACCAGACGCTACTGAGACCCCATCCAAAGCCCTGTTGGCTTTGGAGTCCTTAATGAACTAATCCTTTTACTTCATGTGCAGGGAGCTTCTGCATGCTTTGATAGTCTATGGTATGTAGATAATGGAGGCTCCAGGCACATGACAGGATGTAAAGCCCTCCTCAAAGACTTTAAAATCCATGGTGGGGGTGATATATCCTTTGGAAATAATAGTAAAGGGAAAGTTCTGGGGTCTGGAACAGTGCAATCTGGCAATGTAAAATTTGAAAATGTCAATCTAATAGACAATCTAAAATTCAACCTTCTGAGTGTATCTCAAATGAGTGACAAAGGGTTTGGGTCATTCTTCACAAAAGATTGTTGTAGGATTGTTGGACCAGAAATGGTCAAAAAGATTGAAGCAATAATTAAAAATGGTTAAACTAAACTTGTTGCTCAAAGAAGTGGCAATGTTTATGTTGTTGACATGTCCAAAGAGTGTCCCAGGGCTGATGCTTGTCTGTTCTCAGCTGCCTCTAACAAAGAGACAGAACTTTGGCATAGAAGACTGGGACACACAAATCTTAAGACAATAACAGAAATTTCAAAAAATGGTTTGGTGAGAGGCCTTCCACAAAAATTGTTTTCATATCCTGAACATTGCATTTCCTGTTTAAAAGGAAAACAGCATAAAAGTTCCTACAAGTCCATTGAGGAGTCCAAAACAACCCAGTGCTTGCAAATGCTGCACATGGATTTGTTTGGCCCAGTTTAAGTCATGAGCCTCAAAAAGAAAAGATACTGTTTAGTTATAGTTGATGACTTTTCAAGGTTTACATGGACTTTCTTTTTGCACTCTAAAGATGAAACTGCAGGCATATTGCAAGACTTTGTGACACAGGTTGAAAAGCAATTTGACCTTCCAGTAAAAAGCTTTAGGAGTGACAATGGCACAGAATTTAAAAATAGGGAGTTGGATGCCTTCTGTGTGAAGAAAGGGATTGTAAGGCAGTACAGCATCCCTAGAACACTAGAGCAAAATGGGGTTGTTGAGAGAAAGAACAGAACTTTGATTGAGGCTGCCAGAACCATGCTTGCAGATTCAGGTTTGCCATTAACTTTCTGGGCAGCGGCAGTAAACACTGCTTGCTATGTCCAGAACAGAGTTTTAATCAACCCCAGGCACAAAAAGACTGCCTATGAAATTCTGTATAAAATCAAACCACTGATCTCATACTTCAAGGTATTTGGCTGCCCATGCTTTATTTTGAACTTAAAAGATTCCATTTCAAAATTTGCAGCCAAAATTGATTGTGGTTATTTTCTGGGATACTCAACCACTGCCAAGGCCTACAAAGTGTTCAATGCACGGACCAAGGTAGTGGAGGAGACTTTGGATGTAAAGTTCAATGAACTTTCATCAATGAAAATCCCAGCAAATCCTGCTGATCTGTTTGATCTTGAAAAATTCACATTTGAAAACACTGCTGTCAAGACTAACAGTGCAGGTCCATCAGAAGATAAAATACCAGACTATGGGTATGAAGTAATCATCCCTTAAAGGTCTGCCACCAAAGGGAAAGCATCAGTTGTTCAAAATGTCACACCCCCAAAATCCACACGCGGAGTATCACCGCTTGGGAGCGCGACTGACCAGGATCAAGCCACCAATCATATCGAACATGCAATTAATATTAAGTAAAATAAACATAAACCATCCATTCAATACGATAGGTGTTCAAAACATAACCATAGTTTCAAAGTGTAGCGGAAGCATAGTAAATAAACCAACATTATTTAATAGTTTTAAATGTCATAATAGTTTCAACGTAGAATCCACGATCCTTGCCCACAACGACCCGCTTCTCCAGTGCAAGCTCCAAGTACCTAACGATCTGCAAGGCATGTAACAGAATGATCAACAAACTAGTTGAGCGAGTTCACAGAAAGTAAATGCGTAATAGTAAGTTCGTTTGTAACAGGTGGCTCTACTGGGCCGTTAGTACGTTCTATTGGTGGGGGCTTCCCATGTTGTATAACCACTAGACTAATCGTATCTATAAGTATCCTTCACAACCGAGGATAGTGATCAGTATAAGTATCCTTCACAACCGAGGATAGTGATCAGTATAAGTATCCTTCACAACCGAGGATAGTGATCAGTATAAGTATCCTTCACAACCGAGGATAGTGATCAGTATAAGTATCCTTCACATCCGAGGATAGTAATATGGTAGTCTAGTCATAGTGTCAGTAGTGTATCTATTCAACCTTATCCTTTCAATCCCATTCCCAACACCCCGGGAATCCCATGCCTTGGTAAGAGTGTGAACTCACCTTGGTGTGCTCGGTATGCTAGGTTATGCACTCACAAGTAATTAATCAAGTCCTATTGTATGCACGTATAACAAATCAGTTCGTGTTCACAATGATACGCATGCAATTTAATGTTCACATAACAGTCAGTTTGCATATCGGCACAACACGTATTATTTCACACTTAATCATCAACTATCATTCGATTCACATTACCCATCCTTCGATACATTGCTCATCCTTCGGTCTAACAATTATCACAACTATCACAATTATGTTTCGACACGTCTTTCGATACACAGTTATCATCTTACGATTCATGGTTATCTTTCGACACATCAGCTATGTTTCGACATAGTTATCCTTCGACACACAGATTAGGTTTCGGTCAACACACTATCTTTCGGTCAATGCTATCCTTCGGTCAACACTACTATGGTTCGGTCAAAGCTATCCTTCGGTCAACACTACTATGGTTCGAAGGACAAGTATCTTTCGGTCACAACTATGTTTCGAATAACTAATATCTTTCGACAAATAACAGTTACGTTTACACAAAGTTTCCAAGTTTATCCGATTATCAATTAACACAAATTCAAGTATTCAGTTACTTCAGAATCGATCAAACAGGGAGTTTCATATTAAATCTCATGAACCCTAATTTAACCACATGAACAATAATAACACGATCGAACCGGCCCTAAATCACTATCATGCGATTCTATTAAAACAACATCAAAACCTCAAGTATAGACAACCAATCATACTAACTGAACCGTTCGGATGCATCACATACATAATCGATTAAACAGGTTAACATCATACAAACAATCCGGCCGATCAATCAAACAGGTTTGGCCGATTTGCTAGCCGATCAACAACAACATCTTAACAATCATTACAATTCTATCCAATTATATTTGCTAAACCTCCTTATCCGATTCATAACAACATACAAACAACATATTGCAAGACAATTGATTAATCATGAAATCAAAGCATCATAAACAACATCACACACTAACCGGAAATCTGGATTACGGAGCGAAATCCTTCGAACAGGGAGTGGGTCTGCTATGCCGTCACACACACACAAGGGAACTAGGGTTTTTGGAAGTAACTAACGGTTTACATGCATTCACGTATATAAACGTATCACAAGAATGGGCCAAGCCCATTAGAAAGACTGGGCCGAAAGATGTCGAAGGATATGTTTCGTGATCCTTCGGACCGAAAGATGTCGAAGGATCCTACCTTTGCTCGAAGGGTATGTTTCGAGATCCTTCGAACCTAAGGTCATCTTTCGTGATCCTTCGATCTGTATGTCATGTTTCGTGATCTAGACTAAGTGTTTTAATAATAATTCTAATATTATTTTCCCATCACAGCAAGCAATCACATATAGGCAAAACAACAAAACGTTTCATTAAAACACAACGCGTACAATTTCAAGTCCACAATCCAAACAACTAAACAGTCAAAGTCAACGCGCATTTAATGCGAAAGTGAAAGTCAAAAACTCGAGTTGTCACATTATCCCCAACTTAAAAGAAATTTCGTCCCGAAATTTGGTACGCACTCACTGAGGAAGCTAGGTAAGTTACATCGTTCACTGGTTTTCCTGGGGTGTCACATCATCCCCCCGTTGATTTGGAATTTCGTCCCGAAATTCAGTAGTAGTAGCTTCAGCCTCAGAAGTGGATGCATTGGTTTCGAATAGCTGGGGGTACTTTTCTTTCATCTGGTCTTCGCGTTCCCAGGTATACTCTGGGCCACCCTGGGAGTTCCAACGAACTCGAACAAGAGGGATTCTCTTGTGTTTGAGGACCTTAACATCCCGGTCCGTGATTTCAACTGGTTCCTCGACGAACTGCAACCGCTCGTCGATAGTGAGTTCCTTAAAAGGAACTATAAGGGTCTCATCTGATAGGCATTTCTTCAGATTCGACACGTGAAATACATTGTGAACTGCACCGAGTTCAGCTGGTAGATTTAATCTGTAGGCTACTTTGCCAATCTTTTCTAAGATTTCGAATGGTCCGACGTACCGCGGATTCAGTTTGCCTCGTTTACCAAATCGAACCACACCCTTCCAGGGTGAAACTTTCAATAAAACCCGGTCCCCGACCTCAAATTCCAATGGCTTTCTACGCTTGTCCGCGTAGGCTTTCTGACGGTCGCGTGCTGCTGCCATGCGTTGCCGTATCTGTGCTATCTTTTCTGTGGCGTCCACTACAATGTCTGGACCCGTAATTTGACTATCCCCCACCTCTGCCCAACAGAGAGGTGACCGGCATTTACGTCCGTACAATGCCTCGAATGGAGCGGCTTGAATGCTGGTATGGTAACTGTTATTGTACGAGAACTCCACCAAAGGGAGGTGTTTTTCCCAGCCGTTGCCGAAGTCTATAACGCATGCCCGAAGCATGTCTTCAAGAGTTTGGATAGTTCGCTCAGACTGCCCATCCGTCTGAGGATGATATGCTGTGCTCATGTCTAAACGTGAGCCGAAGGATTTGTGCATCGCTTGCCAAAGCTCTGACGTGAATCGTGCATCGCGATCCGAAATAATAGAAGTGGGCACTCCGTGCCTCGAAACAACTTCTTTCAAGTAGATGTCTGCTAGGGTAGAAAACTTATCCGTTTCTTTGATAGCCAAGAAGTGAGCAGACTTTGTGAGTCGATCAACGATTACCCAAATAGTGTCATTCCCACGCTGGGATCTAGGTAAGCCCGTAACGAAATCCATGGAAATTTCTTCCCATTTCCACTGTGGTATCTTGGGTTGTTGAAGTAGGCCTGCTGGTTTCTGATATTCAACCTTGACTCTCGCACAGGTTAAGCATTTTCCAACGTACGTAGCGATGTGAGCCTTCATACTAGGCCACCAATAAGTAGTGCTGATGTCGTGGTACATTTTATCCGACCCTGGATGTACCGAATAGCGGGACTTGTGAGCTTCATCCATTACAAGTTCGCGTAAACCGCCATAAAGTGGGACCCAAATACGCCCCGTTACATAGTAGGCGCCGTCTTCCTTTTGTTCCATGCGTTGCCTTGAGCCGCGTAAGGCTTCAGCTTTGACGTTTTCGGGTTTCAGTGCTTCTAACTGAGCAGCTCGTATCTGTGCAGGAAGACTGGACTGAATAGTAAGCTGTAGCGCTCGCACGCGCTTAGGTAGAGTGTCTTTCCGACTGAGGGCATCAGCCACAACATTGGCCTTGCCTGGATGATACTTGATGGCGCATTCATAGTCGTTTAGAAGTTCAACCCATCTTCGTTGACGCATATTCAAATCCTTTTGCTTAAGAATATGCTCGAGACTCCTGTGATCGGTGTAAATCGTGCACCTGGTACCGTACAGGTAGTGTCGCCATATCTTAAGCGCGAAAACAACAGCTCCCAGCTCTAAATCGTGCGTCGTGTAATTCCGTTCATGAACCTTGAGTTGCCGCGAAGCGTAGGCAATAACTTTATCCCGCTGCATCAATACACAACCAAGCCCCTGTATCGATGCGTCACAATAAACCACGAAGTCATCCGTGCCCTCTGGCAATGAGAGAATAGGTGCGCTGCAAAGCCTATCCTTTAAATACTGAAAAGCGGTCTCTTGCGTATTACCCCATCTGTAAACGACACCTTTCTGTGTTAGCATAGTAAGTGGTTGCGCGATCTTTGAGAAGTCTTTAATAAATCGCCTGTAGTAACCCGCCAAACCCAAGAATTGGCGTATTTCTGTCGGTGTACGTGGTGCTGGCCAGTTTCTGATCGAATCAACCTTGGATGGATCGACATGAATCCCATCCTTGTTCACCACATGGCCTAAGAAGTGGACTTCACGAAGCCAGAAGTCGCATTTTGAAAACTTTGCGTACAGTTGCTCCTTTCGAAGAAGTTCCAAGATAAGACGTAGATGCTGCTCGTGCTCCTCCTGACTCTTGGAGTAAATCAAAATGTCGTCGATGAAAACAATGACGAACTTGTCGAGATAGGGTTTGCACACCCTGTTCATAAGATCCATGAAGACTGCAGGCGCGTTCGTAAGCCCGAATGGCATGACAAGAAACTCGTAATGACCGTAGCGAGTTCTGAAAGCGGTTTTGGAGACGTCCTCATCCCGGACTCTCAGCTGATGATACCCTGACCTTAAATCAATCTTGGAATAGTAACACGACCCTTGCAACTGGTCGAATAGGTCATCTATGCGCGGAAGAGGATAACGGTTCTTCACCGTCACCTTATTGAGTTCGCGGTAGTCGATGCACATCCTGAACGTACCGTCCTTCTTCTTCACAAATAACACTGGAGCTCCCCAAGGCGAAGAGCTTGGACGAATAAAGCCCTTTTCCAAGAGCTCTTGTAGCTGCTTCGACAGTTCCTCCAGTTCGGTTGGAGCTAAACGATACGGTGCGCGGGCTATTGGTGCTGCTCCAGGAGCTAACTCAATCTGAAACTCGACTTGACGATGAGGAGGTAAACCAGGTAAATCTTCAGGAAACACTTGAGGAAAATCACGCACAACTGGTATATCCTCCAGCTTCTTTTCCTTTGCTGATGCGTCAGTGACAAGTGCCAGAATGGCAGTATGTCCCTTTCGTAAACATTTCTGCGCCTTTAAGTAAGAGATGATGCCAACCACAGCACCACTCTTGTCACCTTGTACTTCGAGGGGTTCTTGACTGGAGCGAGGAATACGAATAACTTTTTCTTTGCATAAGATCTCCGCGTGATGTTGGGACAACCAATCCATTCCGATGACGACGTCGAAACTACCCAAAACTATGGGTATGAGATCAATCGAGAAAGTCTGACCCGCTAGAACAATACTACAACCCTTGACTACCTGTGCGGCTTCTACACTTTTACCATTGGCTAGTTCTACGACGTGTTTGGTGTCTAGAGGTGTTGGTGTACGTTTTAATAATTTACTCATTTTCAATGACATATAGCTTGTATCAGCACCCGAATCAAATAAGACGGTAACATAAATATCGTCGAGAAGAAACTTACCCATAACCACATTGGGATCATTCACTGCGTCTCCTCGACCCAACACAAAAGCACGACCACGAGCTTCATTGTCGTTGTTGTTGTTGTTTCCCCCGTTGTTGTTGTTACCATTACCCTGATTGTTGTTGTGATTGTTGTTCTGGTTCCTGTTCAACTGAGGGCAATGCCTTTTGAAGTGACCCTCTGCACCGCAATGAAAACACCCTTTGTTACCCTGCTGCTGATTCTGCTGTGCTTGAGGTTGCTGCTGATTCTGGTTTGCAGGTCGAGCGCTTCTACAATCTTTGGCCTCATGACCCATCTTGAGGCATCTTTGACAACGAACCTTATTACACTGGCCACTGTGATGTTTGTTGCAGGTGTTACACTTTGGAAGGTTTCCTCGATACCCTCCCTGTCTGTGGCTGCCTGAGGAGTGCTGACTGGGACTCTGGTAACTGTCTGTCTTTCGTTGCTGAGCTTGTGACTGTACTGAAGCTGACCCCTTGCTAGAATCCCCATCCCATTTTCTCTTACTTTCACTGGGAGTAGCAAGTGTAGTAGAAGCAGTAGCGGTAGCAGTAGCACTGACACGCTTAGGCAGTTTATTCTGTTCCACTGCCTGATCGGTGATGCGATGAGCGAGACGCTGGATTTCCTGGATGTTGTTGAGGTTAGCCGAGGTAACGTGGCTCTGTATTTCTGGTGCCAAACCTTTGAGATACAACTCAATACGCTTGTATGGAGGGTCCACCATAGTTGGACATAACACAGCCAACTCATTTGATCTCTTGGTGTAAGCTTCGATTTCCGAACCAACCATTTTCAAGTTATACAACTCGTCCTCCAACTTGTGAATGTCTTCTCTAGTGCAGTATTCCCTCTTGATCAGTTCTTTGAATTCATTCCAGGGTGTGGCGTTAGCAGCTGCCAACCCTAAGATCTGCACTTGTGCGTTCCACCAAGTGAGCGCAATCCCTTCAAGTGTGCCAGTGGCGAACTTCACCCTGCGAGCCTCAGGGCATTCACACATTTCGAAAACCGACTCGAGCTTTTCAAACCAGTGGAGGAGTCCAACTGCTCCCTCCGTGCCACTGAACGAGCTAGGACGACAATCCATGAAATTCTTGAAGGTGCACCCAGGTTGTTGCTGAGCGGGTTGACCTATTGTGTACGAATAGGGCAAAGTTAAGTACGAGAATTAATGTAGGATCTAAAGATCCTAGTGTCTATACTGCAGGGTATACTACCTGCTTGGGCGGCTGCAACTGCCGCAGCAACGAGAGCCTCTAGCTGGGCTTGAGTCATGGTAATTCGTGCGGCCATTGATCTTCACATCAAAGGCAACATAAGTGAGAAAGGTTCGCGAATAGTGCGATGACAGAAGAGTGTAAGCACATAAGTATTCTCATGCAATGACAAGTTGTGAGCAAAGTATTGTAAGCATACTACGAGCAAAGTTCTATGCAAATTCTAGCATGTAGGCAATAAACATAAACCTTATTACCTAGGAAGTTGAGTCTTGCACGTGGAGCGAAGCGTCGTTGTGGATCGTTGAGAGCACTGTTCTGGTTATAGTCTGGTTTTAATAAAAACGTTTTTCCATATTAAAACCAAGTTCTCTATAACCAATGGCTCTGATACCAATCTGTCACACCCCCAAAATCCACACGCGGAGTATCACCGCTTGGGAGCGCGACTGACCAGGATCAAGCCACCAATCATATCGAACATGCAATTAATATTAAGTAAAATAAACGTAAACCATCCATTCAATACGATAGGTGTTCAAAACATAACCATAGTTTCAAAGTGTAGCGGAAGCATAGTAAATAAACCAACATTATTTAATAGTTTTAAATGTCATAATAGTTTCAACGTAGAATCCACGATCCTTGCCCACAACGACCCGCTTCTCCAGTGCAAGCTCCAAGTACCTAACGATCTGCAAGGCATGTAACAGAATGATCAACAAACTAGTTGAGCGAGTTCACAGAAAGTAAATGCGTAATAGTAAGTTCGTTTGTAACAGGTGGCTCTACTGGGCCGTTAGTACGTTCTATTGGTGGGGGCTTCCCATGTTGTATAACCACTAGACTAATCGTATCTATAAGTATCCTTCACAACCGAGGATAGTGATCAGTATAAGTATCCTTCACAACCGAGGATAGTGATCAGTATAAGTATCCTTCACAACCGAGGATAGTGATCAGTATAAGTATCCTTCACAACCGAGGATAGTGATCAGTATAAGTATCCTTCACATCCGAGGATAGTAATATGGTAGTCTAGTCATAGTGTCAGTAGTGTATCTATTCAACCTTATCCTTTCAATCCCATTCCCAACACCCCGGGAATCCCATGCCTTGGTAAGAGTGTGAACTCACCTTGGTGTGCTCGGTATGCTAGGTTATGCACTCACAAGTAATTAATCAAGTCCTATTGTATGCACGTATAACAAATCAGTTCGTGTTCACAATGATACGCATGCAATTTAATGTTCACATAACAGTCAGTTTGCATATCGGCACAACACGTATTATTTCACACTTAATCATCAACTATCATTCGATTCACATTACCCATCCTTCGATACATTGCTCATCCTTCGGTCTAACAATTATCACAACTATCACAATTATGTTTCGACACGTCTTTCGATACACAGTTATCATCTTACGATTCATGGTTATCTTTCGACACATCAGCTATGTTTCGACATAGTTATCCTTCGACACACAGATTAGGTTTCGGTCAACACACTATCTTTCGGTCAATGCTATCCTTCGGTCAACACTACTATGGTTCGGTCAAAGCTATCCTTCGGTCAACACTACTATGGTTCGAAGGACAAGTATCTTTCGGTCACAACTATGTTTCGAATAACTAATATCTTTCGACAAATAACAGTTACGTTTACACAAAGTTTCCAAGTTTATCCGATTATCAATTAACACAAATTCAAGTATTCAGTTACTTCAGAATCGATCAAACAGGGAGTTTCATATTAAATCTCATGAACCCTAATTTAACCACATGAACAATAATAACACGATCGAACCGGCCCTAAATCACTATCATGCGATTCTATTAAAACAACATCAAAACCTCAAGTATAGACAACCAATCATACTAACTGAACCGTTCGGATGCATCACATACATAATCGATTAAACAGGTTAACATCATACAAACAATCCGGCCGATCAATCAAACAGGTTTGGCCGATTTGCTAGCCGATCAACAACAACATCTTAACAATCATTACAATTCTATCCAATTATATTTGCTAAACCTACCTTATCCGATTCATAACAACATACAAACAACATATTGCAAGACAATTGATTAATCATGAAATCAAAGCATCATAAACAACATCACACACTAACCGGAAATCTGGATTACGGAGCGAAATCCTTCGAACAGGGAGTGGGTCTGCTATGCCGTCACACACACACAAGGGAACTAGGGTTTTTGGAAGTAACTAACGGTTTACATGCATTCACGTATATAAACGTATCACAGGAATGGGCCAAGCCCATTAGAAAGACTGGGCCGAAAGATGTCGAAGGATATGTTTCGTGATCCTTCGGACCGAAAGATGTCGAAGGATCCTACCTTTGCTCGAAGGGTATGTTTCGAGATCCTTCGAACCTAAGGTCATCTTTCGTGATCCTTCGATCTGTATGTCATGTTTCGTGATCTAGACTAAGTGTTTTAATAATAATTCTAATATTATTTTCCCATCACAGCAAGCAATCACATATAGGCAAAACAACAAAACGTTTCATTAAAACACAACGCGTACAATTTCAAGTCCACAATCCAAACAACTAAACAGTCAAAGTCAACGCGCATTTAATGCGAAAGTGAAAGTCAAAAACTCGAGTTGTCACATTATCCCCAACTTAAAAGAAATTTCGTCCCGAAATTTGGTACGCACTCACTGAGGAAGCTAGGTAAGTTACATCGTTCACTGGTTTTCCTGGGGTGTCACATCATCCCCCCGTTGATTTGGAATTTCGTCCCGAAATTCAGTAGTAGTAGCTTCAGCCTCAGAAGTGGATGCATTGGTTTCGAATAGCTGGGGGTACTTTTCTTTCATCTGGTCTTCGCGTTCCCAGGTATACTCTGGGCCATGCTGGGAGTTCCAACGAACTCGAACAAGAGGGATTCTCTTGTGTTTGAGGACCTTAACATCCCGGTCCGTGATTTCAACTGGTTCCTCGACGAACTGCAACCGCTCGTCGATAGTGAGTTCCTTAAAAGGAACTATAAGGGTCTCATCTGATAGGCATTTCTTCAGATTCGACACGTGAAATACATTGTGAACTGCACCGAGTTCAGCTGGTAGATTTAATCTGTAGGCTACTTTGCCAATCTTTTCTAAGATTTCGAATGGTCCGACGTACCGCGGATTCAGTTTGCCTCGTTTACCAAATCGAACCACACCCTTCCAGGGTGAAACTTTCAATAAAACCCGGTCCCCGACCTCAAATTCCAATGGCTTTCTACGCTTGTCCGCGTAGGCTTTCTGACGGTCGCGTGCTGCTGCCATGCGTTGCCGTATCTGTGCTATCTTTTCTGTGGCGTCCACTACAATGTCTGGACCCGTAATTTGACTATCCCCCACCTCTGCCCAACAGAGAGGTGACCGGCATTTACGTCCGTACAATGCCTCGAATGGAGCGGCTTGAATGCTGGTATGGTAACTGTTATTGTACGAGAACTCCACCAAAGGGAGGTGTTTTTCCCAGCCGTTGCCGAAGTCTATAACGCATGCCCGAAGCATGTCTTCAAGAGTTTGGATAGTTCGCTCAGACTGCCCATCCGTCTGAGGATGATATGCTGTGCTCATGTCTAAACGTGAGCCGAAGGATTTGTGCATCGCTTGCCAAAGCTCTGACGTGAATCGTGCATCGCGATCCGAAATAATAGAAGTGGGCACTCCGTGCCTCGAAACAACTTCTTTCAAGTAGATGTCTGCTAGGGTAGAAAACTTATCCGTTTCTTTGATAGCCAAGAAGTGAGCAGACTTTGTGAGTCGATCAACGATTACCCAAATAGTGTCATTCCCACGCTGGGATCTAGGTAAGCCCGTAACGAAATCCATGGAAATTTCTTCCCATTTCCACTGTGGTATCTTGGGTTGTTGAAGTAGGCCTGCTGGTTTCTGATATTCAACCTTGACTCTCGCACAGGTTAAGCATTTTCCAACGTACGTAGCGATGTGAGCCTTCATACTAGGCCACCAATAAGTAGTGCTGATGTCGTGGTACATTTTATCCGACCCTGGATGTACCGAATAGCGGGACTTGTGAGCTTCATCCATTACAAGTTCGCGTAAACCGCCATAAAGTGGGACCCAAATACGCCCCGTTACATAGTAGGCGCCGTCTTCCTTTTGTTCCATGCGTTGCCTTGAGCCGCGTAAGGCTTCAGCTTTGACGTTTTCGGGTTTCAGTGCTTCTAACTGAGCAGCTCGTATCTGTGCAGGAAGACTGGACTGAATAGTAAGCTGTAGCGCTCGCACGCGCTTAGGTAGAGTGTCTTTCCGACTGAGGGCATCAGCCACAACATTGGCCTTGCCTGGATGATACTTGATGGCGCATTCATAGTCGTTTAGAAGTTCAACCCATCTTCGTTGACGCATATTCAAATCCTTTTGCTTAAGAATATGCTCGAGACTCCTGTGATCGGTGTAAATCGTGCACCTGGTACCGTACAGGTAGTGTCGCCATATCTTAAGCGCGAAAACAACAGCTCCCAGCTCTAAATCGTGCGTCGTGTAATTCCGTTCATGAACCTTGAGTTGCCGCGAAGCGTAGGCAATAACTTTATCCCGCTGCATCAATACACAACCAAGCCCCTGTATCGATGCGTCACAATAAACCACAAAGTCATCCGTGCCCTCTGGCAATGAGAGAATAGGTGCGCTGCAAAGCCTATCCTTTAAATACTGAAAAGCGGTCTCTTGCGTATTACCCCATCTGTAAACGACACCTTTCTGTGTTAGCATAGTAAGTGGTTGCGCGATCTTTGAGAAGTCTTTAATAAATCGCCTGTAGTAACCCGCCAAACCCAAGAATTGGCGTATTTCTGTCGGTGTACGTGGTGCTGGCCAGTTTCTGATCGAATCAACCTTGGATGGATCGACATGAATCCCATCCTTGTTCACCACATGGCCTAAGAAGTGGACTTCACGAAGCCAGAAGTCGCATTTTGAAAACTTTGCGTACAGTTGCTCCTTTCGAAGAAGTTCCAAGATAAGACGTAGATGCTGCTCGTGCTCCTCCTGACTCTTGGAGTAAATCAAAATGTCGTCGATGAAAACAATGACGAACTTGTCGAGATAGGGTTTGCACACCCTGTTCATAAGATCCATGAAGACTGCAGGCGCGTTCGTAAGCCCGAATGGCATGACAAGAAACTCGTAATGACCGTAGCGAGTTCTGAAAGCGGTTTTGGAGACGTCCTCATCCCGGACTCTCAGCTGATGATACCCTGACCTTAAATCAATCTTGGAATAGTAACACGACCCTTGCAACTGGTCGAATAGGTCATCTATGCGCGGAAGAGGATAACGGTTCTTCACCGTCACCTTATTGAGTTCGCGGTAGTCGATGCACATCCTGAACGTACCGTCCTTCTTCTTCACAAATAACACTGGAGCTCCCCAAGGCGAAGAGCTTGGACGAATAAAGCCCTTTTCCAAGAGCTCTTGTAGCTGCTTCGACAGTTCCTCCAGTTCGGTTGGAGCTAAACGATACGGTGCGCGGGCTATTGGTGCTGCTCCAGGAGCTAACTCAATCTGAAACTCGACTTGACGATGAGGAGGTAAACCAGGTAAATCTTCAGGAAACACTTGAGGAAAATCACGCACAACTGGTATATCCTCCAGCTTCTTTTCCTTTGCTGATGCGTCAGTGACAAGTGCCAGAATGGCAGTATGTCCCTTTCGTAAACATTTCTGCGCCTTTAAGTAAGAGATGATGCCAACCACAGCACCACTCTTGTCACCTTGTACTTCGAGGGGTTCTTGACTGGAGCGAGGAATACGAATAACTTTTTCTTTGCATAAGATCTCCGCGTGATGTTGGGACAACCAATCCATTCCGATGACGACGTCGAAACTACCCAAAACTATGGGTATGAGATCAATCGAGAAAGTCTGACCCGCTAGAACAATACTACAACCCTTGACTACCTGTGCGGCTTCTACACTTTTACCATTGGCTAGTTCTACGACGTGTTTGGTGTCTAGAGGTGTTGGTGTACGTTTTAATAATTTACTCATTTTCAATGACATATAGCTTGTATCAGCACCCGAATCAAATAAGACGGTAACATAAATATCGTCGAGAAGAAACTTACCCATAACCACATTGGGATCATTCACTGCGTCTCCTCGACCCAACACAAAAGCACGACCACGAGCTTCATTGTCGTTGTTGTTGTTGTTTCCCCCGTTGTTGTTGTTACCATTACCCTGATTGTTGTTGTGATTGTTGTTCTGGTTCCTGTTCAACTGAGGGCAATGCCTTTTGAAGTGACCCTCTGCACCGCAATGAAAACACCCTTTGTTACCCTGCTGCTGATTCTGCTGTGCTTGAGGTTGCTGCTGATTCTGGTTTGCAGGTCGAGCGCTTCTACAATCTTTGGCCTCATGACCCATCTTGAGGCATCTTTGACAACGAACCTTATTACACTGGCCACTGTGATGTTTGTTGCAGGTGTTACACTTTGGAAGGTTTCCTCGATACCCTCCCTGTCTGTGGCTGCCTGAGGAGTGCTGACTGGGACTCTGGTAACTGTCTGTCTTTCGTTGCTGAGCTTGTGACTGTACTGAAGCTGACCCCTTGCTAGAATCCCCATCCCATTTTCTCTTACTTTCACTGGGAGTAGCAAGTGTAGTAGAAGCAGTAGCGGTAGCAGTAGCACTGACACGCTTAGGCAGTTTATTCTGTTCCACTGCCTGATCGGTGATGCGATGAGCGAGACGCTGGATTTCCTGGATGTTGTTGAGGTTAGCCGAGGTAACGTGGCTCTGTATTTCTGGTGCCAAACCTTTGAGATACAACTCAATACGCTTGTATGGAGGGTCCACCATAGTTGGACATAACACAGCCAACTCATTTGATCTCTTGGTGTAAGCTTCGATTTCCGAACCAACCATTTTCAAGTTATACAACTCGTCCTCCAACTTGTGAATGTCTTCTCTAGTGCAGTATTCCCTCTTGATCAGTTCTTTGAATTCATTCCAGGGTGTGGCGTTAGCAGCTGCCAACCCTAAGATCTGCACTTGTGCGTTCCACCAAGTGAGCGCAATCCCTTCAAGTGTGCCAGTGGCGAACTTCACCCTGCGAGCCTCAGGGCATTCACACATTTCGAAAACCGACTCGAGCTTTTCAAACCAGTGGAGGAGTCCAACTGCTCCCTCCGTGCCACTGAACGAGCTAGGACGACAATCCATGAAATTCTTGAAGGTGCACCCAGGTTGTTGCTGAGCGGGTTGACCTATTGTGTACGAATAGGGCAAAGTTAAGTACGAGAATTAATGTAGGATCTAAAGATCCTAGTGTCTATACTGCAGGGTATACTACCTGCTTGGGCGGCTGCAACTGCCGCAGCAACGAGAGCCTCTAGCTGGGCTTGAGTCATGGTAATTCGTGCGGCCATTGATCTTCACATCAAAGGCAACATAAGTGAGAAAGGTTCGCGAATAGTGCGATGACAGAAGAGTGTAAGCACATAAGTATTCTCATGCAATGACAAGTTGTGAGCAAAGTATTGTAAGCATACTACGAGCAAAGTTCTATGCAAATTCTAGCATGTAGGCAATAAACATAAACCTTATTACCTAGGAAGTTGAGTCTTGCACGTGGAGCGAAGCGTCGTTGTGGATCGTTGAGAGCACTGTTCTGGTTATAGTCTGGTTTTAATAAAAACGTTTTTCCATATTAAAACCAAGTTCTCTATAACCAATGGCTCTGATACCAATCTGTCACACCCCCAAAATCCACACGCGGAGTATCACCGCTTGGGAGCGCGACTGACCAGGATCAAGCCACCAATCATATCGAACATGCAATTAATATTAAGTAAAATAAACGTAAACCATCCATTCAATACGATAGGTGTTCAAAACATAACCATAGTTTCAAAGTGTAGCGGAAGCATAGTAAATAAACCAACATTATTTAATAGTTTTAAATGTCATAATAGTTTCAACGTAGAATCCACGATCCTTGCCCACAACGACCCGCTTCTCCAGTGCAAGCTCCAAGTACCTAACGATCTGCAAGGCATGTAACAGAATGATCAACAAACTAGTTGAGCGAGTTCACAGAAAGTAAATGCGTAATAGTAAGTTCGTTTGTAACAGGTGGCTCTACTGGGCCGTTAGTACGTTCTATTGGTGGGGGCTTCCCATGTTGTATAACCACTAGACTAATCGTATCTATAAGTATCCTTCACAACCGAGGATAGTGATCAGTATAAGTATCCTTCACAACCGAGGATAGTGATCAGCATAAGTATCCTTCACAACCGAGGATAGTGATCAGTATAAGTATCCTTCACAACCGAGGATAGTGATCAGTATAAGTATCCTTCACATCCGAGGATAGTAATATGGTAGTCTAGTCATAGTGTCAGTAGTGTATCTATTCAACCTTATCCTTTCAATCCCATTCCCAACACCCCGGGAATCCCATGCCTTGGTAAGAGTGTGAACTCACCTTGGTGTGCTCGGTATGCTAGGTTATGCACTCACAAGTAATTAATCAAGTCCTATTGTATGCACGTATAACAAATCAGTTCGTGTTCACAATGATACGCATGCAATTTAATGTTCACATAACAGTCAGTTTGCATATCGGCACAACACGTATTATTTCACACTTAATCATCAACTATCATTCGATTCACATTACCCATCCTTCGATACATTGCTCATCCTTCGGTCTAACAATTATCACAACTATCACAATTATGTTTCGACACGTCTTTCGATACACAGTTATCATCTTACGATTCATGGTTATCTTTCGACACATCAGCTATGTTTCGACATAGTTATCCTTCGACACACAGATTAGGTTTCGGTCAACACACTATCTTTCGGTCAATGCTATCCTTCGGTCAACACTACTATGGTTCGGTCAAAGCTATCCTTCGGTCAACACTACTATGGTTCGAAGGACAAGTATCTTTCGGTCACAACTATGTTTCGAATAACTAATATCTTTCGACAAATAACAGTTACGTTTACACAAAGTTTCCAAGTTTATCCGATTATCAATTAACACAAATTCAAGTATTCAGTTACTTCAGAATCGATCAAACAGGGAGTTTCATATTAAATCTCATGAACCCTAATTTAACCACATGAACAATAATAACACGATCGAACCGGCCCTAAATCACTATCATGCGATTCTATTAAAACAACATCAAAACCTCAAGTATAGACAACCAATCATACTAACTGAACCGTTCGGATGCATCACATACATAATCGATTAAACAGGTTAACATCATACAAACAATCCGGCCGATCAATCAAACAGGTTTGGCCGATTTGCTAGCCGATCAACAACAACATCTTAACAATCATTACAATTCTATCCAATTATATTTGCTAAACCTACCTTATCCGATTCATAACAACATACAAACAACATATTGCAAGACAATTGATTAATCATGAAATCAAAGCATCATAAACAACATCACACACTAACCGGAAATCTGGATTACGGAGCGAAATCCTTCGAACAGGGAGTGGGTCTGCTATGCCGTCACACACACACAAGGGAACTAGGGTTTTTGGAAGTAACTAACGGTTTACATGCATTCACGTATATAAACGTATCACAGGAATGGGCCAAGCCCATTAGAAAGACTGGGCCGAAAGATGTCGAAGGATATGTTTCGTGATCCTTCGGACCGAAAGATGTCGAAGGATCCTACCTTTGCTCGAAGGGTATGTTTCGAGATCCTTCGAACCTAAGGTCATCTTTCGTGATCCTTCGATCTGTATGTCATGTTTCGTGATCTAGACTAAGTGTTTTAATAATAATTCTAATATTATTTTCCCATCACAGCAAGCAATCACATATAGGCAAAACAACAAAACGTTTCATTAAAACACAACGCGTACAATTTCAAGTCCACAATCCAAACAACTAAACAGTCAAAGTCAACGCGCATTTAATGCGAAAGTGAAAGTCAAAAACTCGAGTTGTCACACAAAACATCTGTGAAAGCTCAACCACTGCTACATCAACAGTTGTTGATCAAAGTAGCCCATCCACCACTGCTTCCATATCCTCAACTACTGCTGACAAAAGTCCTCAAACAATGGATAAAAGTCAGCAGTGGTCCACTCCATTACCACCCATTCCACCACCTTTTGAAGCCACTGCTGGGTCATCAAAGTCACCAGCAGTGGTTAGCTCAGATGATACACATTTGCAGCCTTCACCAACAAATGCCATCATACCATATCAAGGAGATTTAATCTTCTTGAGATCTCATCCACCTGATCAAATCATTGGCAATATCAATGAAGGGGTGCTCACAAGAAGCCAAACCCAAAACATTTGTCTTTTTGCTGGTTTTCTATTACTCCATCAGCCAGTTAAGTACCAAGAGGCACTAAAAGACAACAGCTGGGTAGAAGCCATGCAAGAGGAGCTCCAACAGTTCAAGAGACAACAAGTATGGGAGCTTGTACCACTGCCAAAAGAGGTCAGTCCCATTGGCACAAAGTGGGTCTTCAAGAACAAAACAGATGAAAGGGGCATTGTTGTCAAGAACAAAGCCAGGCTTGTGGTTCAAGGTTACAGACAGGAAGAGGGGATTGATTATGATGAAACATTCGCTCTTGTTGCAAGATTGGAAGCTATCAAACTGTTCCTGGCCTTTGCTGTCAACCACAACATGAAGGTGTTTCAGATGGATATCAAAAGTGCTTTCCTCTATGGTACATTGCAAGAAGAGGTATATGTATGTCAACCTCCAGGCTTTGAGGATCCATTTTATCCTGATCATGTCTACAGGTTAAACAAAGCCTTGTATGGCCTGAAACAAGCACCAAGGGCCTGGTATGAAACTCTTTCCAACTTTCTTCTCTCAAATGGTTTCAAAAGAGGTACAATTGATAAAACACTGTTTCTTAAATGGAGAGGGAAAGATTTAATGATTGTCCAAATTTATGTGGATGACATTATTTTTGGAAGCACATGTACTAAAATGTGTGAAGAGTTTAGAGAACTCATGACAGCTGAGTTTGAAATGAGTGCAATGGGTGAGCTGCAATGCTTTCTTGGTCTCCAAGTACAGCAAATGCAAAATGGAACTTTCATTCATCAAAGCAAATATGCTAAAGAACTCTTAACCAAATTTGATATGAATAAACGATGCAGCACACCCATGGCCACAAATAAGCTGGTCATGTCTGATGAAAAGGATGAGCTGATTGACCAAACACTTTATAGAAGCATGATTGGGTCTTTATTGTACCTAACTGCATCTAGACCAGACATCATGTTTGCAACATGTGTCTGTGCAAGAAGTCAATTAGCTCCCAGAAAATCTAATCTCATTGCTGTAAAAAGGATTCTCAGATACATAAAAGGTGCTCCCACACTTGGTATCTGGTATCCAGCTAATGGGAATATCAAGCTTTCAGGTTTTTCAGACAGTGACTTTGTTGGTTGTCACACCACAAGGAAGTCCACGTCAGGAGGGTGCCAGTTTCTAGGTGATTGCTTAGTTTCGTGGCAAAGAAAAAAGCAAGCAGCAGTTTCAACATCCACTGCTGAGGCTGAATACATTGCTGCTGCAAGCTGTACAGCCCAACTCCTGTGGCTTCAAAATCAGTTACTGGATTTTGGTATCACTACCTTAAAGACACCACCTATGCTGGATAGCCAGGCAGCAGAAAATATCATCAAAAATCCAGTTTCCCATTCTACCACCAAACACATCGACATCAGACATCACTTTGTGAGGGATTGCTATGAAAAAGGTTTGATTTCTCTGCATCATGTCCCAACTAAAGACCAGCTGGCAGATGTGATCACAAAAGCACTTGATACAGCCACTTTTGAAAGTCTAGTCTCTAGGATTGGGATGCTAAACATGGAATAACAAGCAACATCTTGTTTTTCTATGAATAAAAGCAACAAAATGTTTTCAGAAAATCAAAAATCCATCCTTAAAAATAGCTTAAAAATGAAAATTTCATTAAAATCCTTAAAAGTCTGCCATAACCACTGATTGTTCAAAAGTCTGCTCTACTTCAAAAAGTCTGCCCATTGCTGAAAGGCAACCTCTGTTCTCTCATTCCTTGATAACCACTGTTGTTCAAAAGCAGTGTCTTATCCACTGATATGCTATCCACTGATAGTAAAAATCATCCACTGCCCCCTTTCCACTGCTTTCATCCGTTGCTTTCACCAAAAGTACTGTCCTTCATTTTCACCAGTGGTTGTCGCGTGGGCAGTACATAGCAGTCAGACTTTTTGTAACGGCTGCCACGTCAGCATTCACTCTCTCTCCTATAAAACTCCCCACTCACCATCCAAACAGGGTTTTACTGTCGAATTGAATTCATAAAAATTCTCTTCTCAAAGCAGTTTTTCTTTCCATCTCTCACAAAATTTCTTTGATCAATCGTTTAAAAATGACAAAATCGAAGTCGTCTGCAAAACCCTCATCAAAATCATCGAAAACAGCCTCTCAAAAGGCAACTACTACTGAACTACCATTCAAAAAATCTCACAATCTCCTGGGTCTTCTCACAAAACCAGGAACCACAGATGTTTTCGATTCCATTATCACCATCATGGCAAACTCAAAGTACAAAACTTTGCTCACCGCCGACGCACCCATCTACTTGGCAACCCAAAGGGAGTTTTGGAAGAATGCAACCCTTGAAAAACAAGGAAAAGTTGTAATAGCCATTAACTCAACTCTGCAAAAGAAAACAGTCCAAATAACACCGCAATCAATATCTGAAGTCTTTCAACTCAATGATCTACAAGGTAAAGATTCTTTCCCTAAAAATGAGTTAAAAATTGACTTCATTGAGAGAGGGTATGCAGACACAATGATGACGAAAGATACCTTAGAAAAAGGTTTCTTTCCTTCTGCAACCAGATTTTTATTTCATACCCTTCTCATGTGTGTTTCAAACAAAACCACTTCCTTTAATGAAATACCATTGAAAATTCAAAACTTGGGGTATGCTATTTTACAGGAAGAAAACCTTAACTACTCCAAGGCAATTTTCAATGATTTGGTTAAAAATGTTGAAACAAAATCATTCTTACTGTTCCCAAGATTTTTAAGTTATTATTTTGAGAAAAAGTTCAGTAAGGATGATATTGCGGTAATAAACCAAGGTGAATCTTCTCAAATAAATAGCTTAACTGCTGAAACATTTTCAAGAATGTTGACACCTTGCAAAACACAAGCAGAGGTGCTTGAGCAGATTTTAGCAGCTACCACTGCTCCTCAGGTATCTGCTGCTGAGCCTACTGCTCTAGGTGATCAAAGCAGCAGAACAACTGTTTTGAAACCCACACCAACCAAACCAAAAAGGCCATCCAAAAAGAAAAATCAAAAACCCTCCAAACCAATCAAAAAGGCAACTCTGGCAGATGAGATACCAGAGTTAATGCCTGTGACAACACAAATGTCACATGAAACCACTGTTGCTTCTTCCTCACAACAGTTGGTCCAAATATCTCAACCCATAACCATAACTCCTCCTGCTTCTTCACAAAAAGGACAGGTTGTACACAAAGGGCCACCACATCATGATGCTCTGGATACACTTGTCTCCATCATCCACAGCTCACTGCCCGGAGCAACTCCGCCTTCTAAACCCACCATCACATCCTCAATTCCACCAAAAACACAACTACTGTTGGATGCAATTGACTTGAACCAGGCACTATCCAGACCTTCTCAATCACCTGTCAATGAGAATATACCTCAACAAATGACTGAGCCTGCTGTATCATCCATTGCTAACCCACCAACAAAACCTGAGGAGGTTACACCCATCGAGTTACAAGTAACTCTTTGTGGTAATCCAAGTGAAGCAGCCACTACAACTGTTGAACCTACAGGTTTACAGTTGGGCAGTGGTTTCATTAATAAGACTTCCTTGGAGGCAATTCCTTACATAGCACCTCTGCCAACCACCAGTGGTTTCATATATCCAACTGGCATCATCAAAAGGTTGTCAAGTGTTGAAGGAAGAAGACCCCAGTACCAAGAAAAGGGGGCATCAGTGGTTAGTGTTTGGAATAAATTCCCTACATCTGCCACTGATAAAACCACTGTTAGTGGGAAATCAGATGATCCCATTAAATTGGGTGATGATTTAAAGTACCAGAAATTGACGGATCGTGTTGAGCAACTTGATAACTCTGTTGCAGAGCTCAAAACTATGCTCCAGCAGTTGTTACAGGTACAAAAGGTACAATCCACTGCTGTTCCACCTCAAGCACCTGCTCTACAACAAGCACCTGCTACACATGAGCTCTGGAATCTCTTTCAACCTTATCTCCATCATCAAGCACAACTGGCAGATCAGCAACATGAAAAACATGTTCAACAGCTGAGAAATGCTATGGAGTCTAGGTTCAAAGACACTCAGGCTGATCTAAAGGCTCTCAAAACTCAGATCCTGCACACCACTGGCACTGCTCCTCCACCAGTATTCTTCATTGATCAACTTCCCGAAGATAATGCCAAAAAGGGGGAGAAAATTCAGGAGTGGAGAAGAAAGGGAATAACTGATGGTCTGTACCTTGCACCAGAAAGTTCAAATATGACCAAGCAGATTCCTTTGCCAGATGGAAGTAAGAAACTGGATGTGACCACAAATGCACTTGCAGATGCACTTGCATGGGTTAAAAGGGATAAAGAGGCTAAAAAGAAAGCCAGAGTGGATTATGTGGATCAGGGTACTTCAGGATCAAGGGATGATG
The DNA here is from genome assembly GCF_002127325.2 of Helianthus annuus. NCBI lineage: Eukaryota > Viridiplantae > Streptophyta > Magnoliopsida > Asterales > Asteraceae > Helianthus > Helianthus annuus. The sequence continues at coordinate 83,115,992 of NC_035441.2, forward strand.
AAAATCTCATTGATGAAAAGAAGAAGCCTACTAAAAGAGGAAGATTACCTAAATCTATCCCAGTCAGACGTTCAAAGTCTGCTCAAAAACCACCTCCCAAAACAGGTGTTGTAACTTCTGTTGTATAAACTGCTGTTGGTACCTTAGTAGTTTTAACATCTGCTCCCACTTCAACACACACCACCTCAACACACACTACATCTACTGCTTTACCACCATCACCACCAAAATCACAATCACCTCCTACCAAAAGGCAGAAGACAGCAGGTGTTAAAACATCTGCTGTAAAGACAACAGTGGTTGGAACACCAGTTGTTTCAACAGCTGTTGGTCTATCACACACCACTGCTACTACAACCACCTTTCCATCCAAAACATCATCAGTCCCTCCTCAAATAAAGAGGAGGAGGCTAACTCCTAAAGATGATGTCACTTCACCACCCCAAACATCTTCAAAACCTTTAGCTCTTGTCAATATACCAAAACCAGTTCCACTTTCTTCTGTTCCTATGCACAAATTACCTCCTGCAGGTGTTCAATTTCCTCTTAAACTAGAAGCTGTCAGAGAAGAGATAAAATCCTTCTATACTGAGGATGACCCTGCCAAAAGGAGTTTGCCCTCAATCAAAGGATATCCATGGCCCAAAAACATTGATGAATATTTGAAAATAAAGGCCAAACAAGCAGAGGATATCTCACAAAGAAACTCACAAGGGAAATCTGACAAAGAAGTTTCAAGATACTACCAATATCTGCTTACACAAGTCAATTCCCTGGAACGTTTTGCAAAGAATGTTAGTCAACAAATTTCTGAAAGAGCAGCTGAAACTCTGAAGAAAGACTACATTGAAAGCATCATGTTTCACAAGAAATACAAAGGAGAGAGACACATGTACAAAGAGTGGACTGTTCCTGAGCTTGAAGCTGAAGCAGCTAGAATTCAAGATATGATAAAAAGGAAAGTCACTCACACTCCTCCTGATTGGGCAAGGTTCAAAAAGAATGTACCTGAAAAACAGCTGGAACTAAAAAGAATGAAAGAAGAATTGGTTGCTGCTGATTTTGGCACCAAAAGACAAGTAGCTAGATGGAAGGAAGATATAGTCAGGTCAACCTACAAAAGGTTGGAGGAATTAAGGAAGAAAGATCCTAAAATCCCTCAAAAACCTGACTACCCTGAAGCAGCGGTTTCAAAAGGACCATCAAAGCTGCAAATCAGGAGATCCACTGCTCCAGCTGGTACTTCCTCTTACAAAAGGAGGAGACAAAGCCAGTTAGGAGCTGAGACAGTTCAAGATATTCTTTCGGGCAATATAGTTTTAAAAGAAGGCGTGTTAAGAACATTAAAAGAAGAACTTGAACAAGAAAATTCTGCTACCACTGCTCAACCAGTGATGAATCGGCCAGCCTCTCCAAATACTTCTGCTAATAAACATCTCCCAAGAAA